>NC_036838.1:23867665-24126376 GCF_002910315.2 Salvelinus sp. IW2-2015
GAGGGGGGGGGTCGTTAAACGGAGGTGATGACGATCATGAGGTGAGGGGAGATATCTGGAATCGGTTGAGGAGGTCAGGGCTAGCCGGGATGGTGGCTCTCTGAAAACTCACATGGTGGGAAATATCTGCAACACGTAGGCAGGCTGGAGAAGAGAGATAGAAATGGATCAGTTGAAAGACTAAACTATCTAAAGATACTTCTAAAACGTAAAACACACACATTGAAGCAAACTTTTAATTTGGCTCTATATTCCAGCATTTTGGATTTGAGATCAAATGTTTATATTGGCCTTGCATCGCAGTGTCGCGGCATCACTACAGCCTGGGGTTCGATCCGGGAGTCCCATAGGCCAGCACACAATTGGCCGAGCGTCGTCAGGGTTAGGTTTGGCCGGGGGGGGGCCTTTACTAAGCTCATCGTGCTCTAGCGACTCCTTGTGGCAGGCCGGGTACCTACAGGCTGACTACGGTCATCAGTTGAATAGTGTTTCCTCCGACACATTGTGCGGCTGGTTTTGGGTTAAGCGAGCAGGTGTTAAGCGCAGTTCGGCGGGTCATGCTTCGAAGGACGCATGACTCGACCTTCGCCCTCCTGAGCCCGATGAGACAAGATCGTAATAATGAAATTGGGGAGAAAAGTGGGGGTTACATTTTTTTTTTTAAAGTAATAAATGTATAATAAGCGACAGGATGTTACCTTTTATTTTAGGGTAATTTCATACATATCTGTTTTAGCATTTAGAAATTAAAGAGCTTTATGTAATCCACCCATTTGAAGGCGTGATAAGTATTTTGGACAAATTCACTTAGTGTGTCTAAAGTTTAGTATTTGATCTCATATTCCAAGCACACAATGACTACTACAAACTTGCTGGATGCATTTGCAGTTTGTTTTGGTTGTTTTTCAGGTTATGTTGTGCTCAATAGAGATTAATTGTAAATAATGTATTGTGTCATTTTGGAGTCACTTATTGTAAATAGAATAGAATACGTTTCTGAACACTTCTACATTAATGTGGATGCTACCATGATTATGGATAATCATGAATGAATCGTGAAAAAAGTTAGCGTCATAAATATCACACCTCCCATTATAGGTCATTTTTGGGGCTTTGTGCATCTAACTTTCTCACTCCTCATTCATGATTATCCATAATCATGGTAGCAGCCACATTAATGTAGAAGTCTTAAGAAACCTATTACAATAGTGACTCAAATGACAATATTATTTACCATTAATTTCTATTAGGCACAACATAATCTAAAACAACCAAAATGAACTGAAAATGCATCCAACAAAGTTTGTAGAGTCACAAGATTGATGGAGTCATTGCATGCTAGGAATATGGGACCAAATATTAAACTTGACTACAATGCAGCTTTTTTTCTCTCAATATCAAACTAATTTCTGGATAACAATTAACTATCTTACTGTGATTGTTTTCAATTAAAATTGTCAAAAATAACACAAAAATAGCTTCTTAGCAAAGAGCAATTTCTCAAGCAAGAATTTAGCTTGGACTGTCTGGGAGTGGTCTGAGTGTGGAGGGGAAAACTGAAACTAGCTGTTGGCAGGGGTTTTGGAACTCTTTCTTATTGGTCTATTAACTAATTTACCAGGCAACACTCCACCCACCAAAACATGCTTACATTTCAGACTGTCTTTAAAAACAGCTCTTACACTAAAATGGCATTATCATTTTCGCAGTATTATTCAACCTCAGTGTGGAAATATATATAAAACACAGGAAAATATAGTTTGAGTGAATTTAAGTGAATTTGTCCAAAACTTATGAACACCTTCAAAATGGGGGATAGATACAAATTGCATTCATTTCTAAACTGTAAAACTGACATCCTCAATAAAAAAGGTGCCATTCGGTACTGTCGCCTCACAAAACACTTGATCTCAAATCCAAAATGGTGGAGTATAGAGCCAAATGAACAGTTTTAGCTTCACTGTCCAAATAAATACGTAGGGGAGTGTATAACTTCACATTTACTAACAAATTACATTTGATCAAAAACAATGAGTGGCTGATGATTTGCAAAAGACTGTAGCAAACACCTAATAGGCAGACTGAGACCCACCTGATTGGAGCCTGGGTTGGGGACATTGATGATGCCTGCTTGCCAGCTTGGCCTGTAGGTAGTTGATGAAAGCGGTTCTTAGGCCTGGGTCTGGTTCAGGACATCCTCCTGGTCCCGTCCACATGGCAGAGCTAGCAGGAGACAGAACTCACTCTCCCCCTGCAGTAGACAGAACATAAATCAAATTAGAACAAGGACCTGTGAGTAAGATGAATGCCAGAAATTCTTGGCCATTACTTTAGTTGCTGAGAGACTAGGTTATAAGTTAAACATTTTCCTCATGTAGGATCCACTCACTTGCTGTTTGCCTCCACTTGATGACTGGGCCAAAAGGTCCTTATGCAGTCTTTAAATTGTATATATTTTTTTATATCACTGTATTTCTAGTAAAATCACTGTTTATTAATGAAAATAACTCCAGAATATATTTTATATAATTAATTTCCCTGAGCTTCTTTTGACCATGAAATGCTCAGTAATTGTGTGGGTGTTAGTAAACTAATTTGAAGACATTTACATACACAGCCCTGATTGACTGATAGGATGGTCTAGATCCCACCCACCTAGCTCAGATGAACAGTTATTGGTCTATTATAAATCAGATAAGATTGTGACATGATATGGCCAAAATATATCACGATATTTTTCAACATCACTTAACGGTATGATGGCATTTTAGGTTTATGATAAAAAAATGTTCAAAAATTTGCTTCATGAGTTGTGCATAACCCTAGGGTAGCAACAAAGCTTTTCCCATTCTGGTTGTTTTATAACTGTTACGTAGAGCTGCACAATATGGGCATCAAATCTTGGCCTTAGTTTTAACCAAATGTTACAATTGCGATTTGACTTTGAAGTTTTAGATCAAAAACACTTGGGTGAAATGTTGGCATTATGGAATAGACTGATTATTCAATTGAGTGGTCACCAACCTTTTGAGTCAAGTTCACTTTCGCAGTCAAAATCAGGCTGACATCTACCGCTCAGATATGTTTTAACTTAAAAAATGTAAGCTATACACATTAACGTAATAAAAACTGTTCTGTAGGAATGAGGTTTAGGCCTACTGCCCTGACACATTATCACAGCATATTGGCTATGCTTGGCCTGTCAATATTGTTCTTCTTAGACCATATATATTTCAAAACTCGAGCTTCGATGACAAAATTGATCAGTTGTATCACTTGCAAGGCAAAGCATCAATTGAAATCAATTAGCTTTTTATTTTATTTTACTGACTGATGATACTGCATCTGATGGTCAGTCTCAGCGGAGGGAGAGAGCAGAAAGAGGGTCTGCATCATGCCTCACATGATGGCGAAACTCGAGACAACTACATTATTTGTGCCTCATGCACAAATTCGTTGCTCCTATGACCAGAGAAAAGTGAAATATTCTCAATATTTAAAGACACGACGAGCTGCTAATAATAAAAACGGCAGGGCTACGATACACTTGGCAACTCTTTCGTTGCAGCTGCAGCGTGGAGGAGTGAGTGCTGACAGTTGTATAAAATGGAGCCCACAGCCATGCAATATCCATAAACAAACATTGGCAGCAGTGCTCCAGTGACTTTCAATGTGGCATCCACAAACTGTCCCAGACTATGTTTGAGAATATTATTTCTTGCACAGAATAGTCAACTTTTGTATTCTATGGGGATAGTAGATTGACGCAGGCTAGTGCTTTGCTGTTCGTTAGCCTACTCATCTTGTTGGCTGACAAAATCAAAGCAGAGCTCACACCTTTCAAGCTACTTTTTTTTCAAATCATCAATTAGTTCTCTCATGCAGCTTTTACAAACGTATCAAAAGAGTAATAGCCCATACGTTTGTAGTAACATGAACTTAATTACGTAACTCTAATTAAGCATATAGACGAGTACGCATATTATTATGAATTTTTTGATAACCGCATCAAACACAATAGCCGCAGGTGCTTTCCTATTTTTCAATTCTATAAAATAATAAACAATAAATGCACGAATTCTAAGCCATCTTGTCTGCTAAATTAACTTGGTGTAGCCCACACGCCATTTGGCAAGCCGATAGGACCTAACATAAGGACAAACTCTGGAGTAACTGCGTATTACTGTGTGCTTCTGAAAATAGACTAAAAACCTTTTCTTCATATCATGGCTTCGTTAGACCTGTCTAAAATAAAATAATAGGAATTTTGGCTATAAGGTGCTGATATTATTAAATGATTTATTATAGACTTGTTTAAGATGTAGTGTCCAAGATGCTATGCATAGTGGTCTTGTGGATTGTGTTGGAAGTCAGGAGATGACAAAATCTGTTTGTTAATTAGACGTCAATTACCGTGCGAAGCGACAGTTATTTGCTTGCAATTACGCGGCTGACAAAATCTTCTGAACGGCCACAGCCCTTTACAACTCGTACCCGTATGCGTGGTTGACTTGCTGTAAATTAAGAGGACTCCCAACGCAAGTTTCAAAGATGAGACGTTGAAGGATATAATAAATATGCTTTGTCCATAAAGCAAGCCAAACCCTCGTGGAGTGCCAAAGATGTGCACTTCGACATAAAACTATGTGCATGATACAGTGTTATAATTTAATAGATCACTCCTGTTTGATGTAGTTTACAAGATGACATGGCGATATCTTGGTTTTTCTGAAGAAATGAGCCTGTTTGCGCTTTATATTTGATCCGGTTGTTGTGTGAAGGGCGGGGGATGCAAGTTGTGTTCCAATAAAACAGTTGCTTTTTTTAGTTTCTTCTCAACGGCAACAGCTAGAACTCAAAAAAGCACCTTAAATATGGAACGTGAACCATCTGGAGACACCTGTTAGTCCTCTCACTTAAAAATCGACCCCCGCCTTGTCCTTTTTGTCTTAGTTGCACCTACCCACAATTCCAGAATATTATGTTCAGGAATATTATGTTCCTTTTAGATTTATTTTCAACCAAATGTTGCAAAAATAATCAGTAAATATGTAAAATTACACACAAAATCAACAAGTGTAATGTTTGGATCAGTCGTGTCAGGTGAGCTGTTGTGTCCTCTGGTCTAAATAAATTTTCCCCATAATCTCAAAAACTGTTTCCTTCATGGTTATGCATATGCTTTTCATATTCTTCTATAGAACATTTCAAATTTGGCCTATCTATATAGGCAATTTCTATATAGGCCATCCATGAATGTGGAAAGGGTTAATAAGTAAAGCAGAATGTAACCAAGGTTGTTTAAACTTCCTATTCGATTAGTCTATCTGGCAATTGTTGTTCGCATCTCTCGTTTTTACTATCCATGTTTTTATTTTAGGCTATTCGTAAACATAAGTCGAGCTGGCCTATAGATTCATTCAGATGGTTGAATCGCGAAAGAGAAGGCCATGCCTAGGCCAACTATCCACATTGAAATTGAAACAGGGATTAAGGAGAAAAAAGGGAAATTAAGATTTTAAAACAATAAGCCAGACAAACTGAGTGTCCTCTGCAAAAGGCCCATGATCATCCGAAATAGGAGAGATGGGGAAAAAAAGAGACCCCTATCTGACATCTTTGTGCTGATTTGGTGCTCTACGCTCTTTCCACAATTCTAACATTGTTCTCTTGCTTAATGTCAAGTTGTCCAACTACTTAGGTTTAATGGCATTAGGAATAGGGCCATTTGCACGTCGCCCTGCTGTGTCTCAACTGCACTGCGCTGTGTGTGCTGCCAAGATTCCGGCAGGGCAGCCAAGTTCACCTTTACGGCTGAAACCATACGTTTGTGACATCTCGATCGTCCCCCGTCGACGATGTGCCGTTCAAACACCGTCGACAGGACGATGCAAATCGTAAGCAAAATTGCCCAACGCTTAAAATTACTCTCATCCCAATGTAAACATTTCAAGACAGGGACCATAAACTTACTGTCATTCTTCTAGCCACACCATGCCCAGTTGTGCGCTCGAGTCTCAATTCTCTGGACGATCCGAAGCAGCGATCCTCGCCTCGGTAGGGCAAGTGACCGTAGAGCAATCCTTTGTTGCCAACAGACGAAAATGCAACCTGACAGCAGCCTGGTCATTTTTCAGTGCCAGCAAGCCTGTTGGTGGGGTGGCCACACTATCGGGTACTTCTGCTCAAAACAGAGAAAAATAGTTTTTAATGTGAAAAAATAATTTTAAAAAAACCCCTTGGAAATAAAATTTAATAAAAATTGGGGTTTGGGAATAGTATTTTTCCGCCTTACTACACTTATCCTGTTCCGTCTCCTTTCTCTCATCTCGCTTGGCCCTGTTCAGTTGTCTCCTGTCGCAGAATTGTACCCTCTACTCTCTCTAATGCACTCTTAATTCCATTTCAATGTCCAAGTACTCACCGTGAGCAGCTGCACATGTTCAAAAAGTTGCGTCCAACTTTTTTCACCTGACATCAGCTTGTGACTGGCGTGGGATCGTGCACCCTGAGGCACAGAACAAGCGATTTTAGTATAAATGAAGGCTGTTTCAAACGTCATTTAAGACACTACCACATGATCATTATTAAATTGTGGAGAGATAAAATTACATTGAAATGGGCTTAAAAACTCACTAAGGCAAAAGTGGTGAGAAGGTACCTTGGTTTGATCCCAAAAGGAGAAGGTCTCAGTGATTTGTGAATGGATGGCCGCGGGTGTTGGTGTAATTCCTGGAATACTCAGGAAAGAAGTCCGTCCTGATGGCAGCAGCTGCACCCTTTGGGGGGACCATGGGGCCATGACTTGGCCGATAACCCCATCATCCATCCTTCAGAGGGAGAGTGTGGCCTCTTGATCCCCTGTGCTTTGTGACATCCTTCCTCGACCACATTTAAAGCCAGCAGATGTGCTTGGGGACATCGACGAGGCGAATGTGGTAGATGTTGAGGAGGTTGGGACCAGTCCTGGATTGTCCCGTGTGGCTTTGGGCCGACGCGCTCTTCCCTGAGGGTGGTGCATGAGCACAACGCAAGTCCCTTGGCGACATGTATGGGTCCAGCTGCAGCCCGCTATGTAAGCCCCCGGGGATCCGGCTCATAGTCCTCCTGCTTTTCAGCTGTGTGCAGACTGTCTCCCTGCGCCTGATGAGAAGGCCTGGCATCAGTCTGTCTGCTCCTCATGGCCCCCTCACATTCCCCAGGGTTAACCTTGAACTAATGTCTCTGCCTACCGCCTGGGGCGAGGTGGGGCGTTTTGCTGGAGAGGACCAGAACCAGGGAGAGGCAAGAAGGGTCTGCCATGCACCGAAACTCATGACAGATAGGGGTGGCGTGTTCACCCCTGCCTCTCTTGAAACAAGGTGTCCCATGGGGATGGCCCTGGGAGGCACATGGGGTGACATCCTTCCAATGCCACCCGTGAGCACTGTGAGGTTGCTATGAATGACAGACTGCTCAGGGTGGTGGACACTGGGACATACTCGCAATGGCGGGCAGGCCAGAGGGCAGCATCCCAGGGAGGCCTTTGGGAGAGGAGAGCCGATGGAGAGGACACTTAGTGAACGGAGAATGTGGATGGCCTGACTTGCCGAGGAAGAACGGGGCCCGTTTGACCCACTGAGAATGTGGGTGTTCTGTCAGTGGCCGAACCGGAAACAAAGCCTACGTGGTTGCCAGCCGGAGAGGGCAAGGGGGGCTCATTGCAGGACTTAGGGCAGAGGTCCAAGATGGTTTACACCCGTCACGTTCATAGTGTCAGCCCCATCCACTTCTTTGGAGCTTCAAAATACAACATTGTGAACTCTGAATGATGGTAACCCATTAAATTGTGGATATTAACTGTCTGTGGAGCTCTCTTCACGACTCCCCTTGAGGTCCTGATGGGTAGGGAGAGTCAACTTTCATACCAAGTGTTTTCTTGTTTAATGAGGAAACCGTTTGTTGCGTCTTAAGGTGCCATGTCTTGTCTGTATTGGAGGAACACTTGGAGTGTTTGAACTGGGGTGGGTATACATCTCTGTTTTAATCTGGGCATGGACACTAGCTGCTGAGATTCCATGTCAAACTACAGTAGCTGGTGGGATCTGGCTGATTTTGGCACTTATGCCTCTGTGGTCCCCTCCTTGATCTGTCCTGAGTGACTCAACACCAACCAAATCCCTCTGAGGTTATTCACCCTTAAGACCTGGGCTGGGAGCTGTACCCAGACCGGAGCTCTCAACCAAAGTAACCTCCAGGCATCTTCCAACCCTCCTCGCCAACTGATGGTCCCATGGTACGAACCACTGTCCGGTCCTCCATGCTGGGCGCTGTATGTCCTGCTTGGGGAAGTGGCATTCCATACGAGGAAATTTTCTGCCACGGACATAATAACCTTTTCTTCCATGTCCAGGTGATTGCAAACCACGACTGATAACAGAGGTGGCAGTGGAGGGCGATACAACAGAAATGACCGACCTTTGCTCAAGGGGATGTAGTGAGCCTGGGGCCCGGACACAGACTGAGCTGGATGAGGCCTGTTGTCATAAGAGAGTCTTACTAAGTCACAAGCAACCATTGGGGTTATTACTTTCAGTGTAGGTGGTGGAGATCCCTAAAGGATAAGTGCCCACATTGCTAGGAACAGAACTACTGCATGGACTGGGAGTGAAACATTTTGTGCTTCATTGAGAATCTCTACGCAATGTCACTGTTGTACCTCAGTCTCCATGGGCTCAGTGGTCAGGGGGAATTGCCTGGGTCTCAAAGAAGCGCTGATGCTCTAGGAGAGGGAAGGGACACCTACGTCCTTGGACTGGTGAGCCAAATCTGTTGGGGAAACTGGAGATCCTGCTTACTGTGTGGGCTGATGTTTGCCGGGTGGGTGGAGAAGTGAAAGGTGAGATGCAATAAAAATTACAGACCTCTACATGCTTTGTAAGTAGGAAAACCTGCAAAATCGTCAGTGTATCAAATACTTGTTCTCCCCACTGTATATGCACGATGTCGCACGCGCGCAGCCGGTTTTGGGTTTTGTGTAAATGTCTAACATGCTGACCAGACAGCTCACACGCGTGCTTCCGCGTGCGCCATCGCTCGCATGTTGATTTTGTCCACCCACACCAGAAGCGATCAGGACATGCTGGTTGAAATATCAAAACGAACTTTGAACCAACTATATTAATTTGGGAACATGTCGAAAAGCATTAAACATTTATGGCAATTTAGCTAGCTTTCTTGCTGTTGCTAGCTAATTTGTCCTGGGATATAAACATTGGGTTGTTATTTTACCTGAAATGCACAAGTTCCTCTACTCCGACAATTAATCAGATAAAAGGGTAAACCAAGTTCGTTTCTAGTTATCTCTCCTCCTTCAGGCTTCTTCTTCTTTGGACTTTATATGGCGGTTGGCAACCAACTTTAAGGTACATTACCACCACCAACTGAACTGGAGGGTGGACCTCAGTTCATCTTTCAATCACCCACGTGGTTATATGCTCCTTAAAAACCAATGAGGAGATGAGAGAGGTGGGACTTGCAGCGCATCAAGTGTCACAAATAGAACCAAGTTCTATTTTAGCACCTGGCAACGCAAACGCTCATTGACGCTCGCGAGCATTGTGGGTACAATGATTGAATAACATGTATGTGTACATTTATTTTGCAACGTGAGCGGTGTGATCAGCATGTAAGACGTTGGGGGGCTAACATATTGTTTTAAGTTAGTCATACCATGGATCATTTAGCTAGTCAAAAAGACAGTCAAAAAGCAAATCTTAAGGAATAAGGTTTTGAAGTCTGTCCAATATCTAGGAGATACAAGAAAGCTCAGGAAATATTTGTGTTTGTTTGGCACATATTTAACCCCTTATTTTTATTGGCACAAAACTATTTCCATACTTCTATTAATTTGTGTGGGCAACCTTCAGACGAGTCCTGTGAAACTTGTGGAGTCGTAGAGCAAAACGGTGGCTAATATTTAAGACATTCGAAGGTGCCCATCTCTGGAAGTTAAAAGGCCGTACAATTTAAATTCTGCATAATGGCACAGCATTTCATAAACTTTACTGTGGGAAAGTTGATATGTTGATATGCTTCAGTTTGCTGCCAATATGACTGGTTTCACATTTGTCTCCAGTGATTTTAAGGTAAAATAAAGGCTATCTAAAAAGTGTCATTTATATTTGCAATTCTGTTATCCAAACAGATTACTCATTTACCTAGCTCTTATCAAATTGTAAATTACAGTGCATGGAGAATGCTGTTATTTCTATTGGAAAAAAATAAAGTAGATGCTTTTTCCACATGAAACAGGTAGGTTGGTGAGACCTTAATAGGTTCCTCGCGTGTAAAGGTGGTGGAATTATGAGGGTATTAAGTCAAGGTCAGAATACGGTGTATCTGTAGACACGCCTCCGCCACACCTTCATTTATTCAATCTCCACCCAAAACGAATTGCAGGCAAATAGCATGCTATTCTCATGAAATTCAAGGTCAGAATACGAATAGAGAGAAAAGTACATAAAAAGGGATTTACGCACGCTTAACTGAGGTCAGAATGAATAAAGGCCCAGCAGATCAGTTTGGGTCTGTTTAGCTTTATCGGCTTTTTATTGTTTGACTTGACTTGCACTCCCTCCTTTTTTCTCTCTCTTTCCTCCTACACCCCCACCCCCCAGTAATAGATATTCAGGCGTTTGAGCGTTTGCTGGGTTCCTGTAAGGAGATTATGAAGAGGAACATTTCCCAATACGAGAACCAGCTGGTAGCTCTGTTTGGTTCTAGTGTAGATTTGAAACATTAAAGTATAATTGTAAGAAACAGCACACTAACACAATCCCACAGAGTGCTTCCTAAACACATACTAGCTTTACATACTTACACATATTTGTTGACATTTAATTGTACAATCTACTGGACCTGATTTAATAATTGATATCAACGTTACAATGTGAACTGTCTCAAATTACTTTGATCATTTTGTTTATATGTAGTATTTTCCTTTTTTGACTATTGTTGTGGAAGTATCTGTATTGTTCACCGTGTTGGCTTGGTAATTTTTCATGCATGTTAGCCCAATTTATTGATAAATCTAGCCCAATAGCTTCCACACAAACAGATGCAGTTTTTGTACTGAAATTGCCTTGAGGTCAAAGGTCCATCAATCAAATATTAATATGTCCTTTGCTTTGATATGGAAATACTTTTCATCTGCAGATGGGGAGATTTCATAAATGTAATCCCTGGTCAAAATGTTGTCAATAAAGTAAATGGAAGTTGGTATTTTGCAATGATTTTTGCAGTTACCTTTTTAATTGAAGCAGTTTAAACTGTGCTGTGTTACTGATGTGCTGGATGGCACTGGAGTTTATTGAACTGCAGGTGATGTGATGTGACAGCCAAGTGTCGGTGTGTGTAAGGACTTGGACCAACATGTTACTGTATACAATTTCAATACACAGTCACCCCTTTGGTAGACACTATCAGTGATGAAATCCTATCAAACTATAGAATGTTACCATAATGGAATGCATTTGCAAACATTTGACAATGGGCGAGTTCACCTTGGATAGGCAGAGTTTGCACATTTTAGACAATTCCATTGGTCCTTAACTGAAATCACCCACCCGGGCCATGCAAAACGAACTGGCTGACTGAAGGGGAAAAAATCACAGAATCCACTACCGCATCCTATCAATAAGTTACATAAACCTAACCCAACTGTTAGGAATGCAGAAGTAGACTTCTACTGAACTGCAACAGAATATACATCCCCAGCATAAATAAAATGTTAGTAGGAAGCTCAGACTATATTTACACAATGTTCAAATATTTATTTCAAACAGACAGCATCTCAAAGAGAAACAAGAAGAAAAAAACATCCAGATGAAAGAGCTCATGACTGTTTTAGTTTTCTGGATTAATTTTTTATTTGAGTAACAAAATGTGAAGTGCCCTCAGCAAACTCCACACAAGTTTTCCAACCTGCTGTGTCACAAGTATTTACACCACAAAACCAAGGGGTTTCCCTCAGTCCTTCCTTACACCCCCAATTAATTCATCCCACCTTACCATCTTGTATTTCCATGGTTGGCTGGAAGTCACTTGGTGTCAAGTTGTCACAAGTTCTAGTTTGTCAGTTTTAAATATTTAAAATATTTACAGAGTCCAGTATTCCAAAAACTCCTAAATCCCACTGTTGGTCGTATAATGCGGAAACAGATGGAAGGGAACAGCCTTGTCTTATTTAAGTAGAGAAATGGAACAGCAGAGCTGGTGGAATCAAAAGGGGTTTGTTAGGCTGACACAGTCCTCTCTACAAGATCTCAGTGCGTCCCAAATAGCACCCTATCCTCATATTGTGCATTACTTTTGACCAGGGCACAAAGTACTGCACCATATAAGAAATAGGGTGCCATTTGAGACGTGCCCTAAAAGTTTTTTAAAGTTCCTTCTTCCTCTATGGGAAAGGCTGAACAATGAAGTTTGTTTGTACATAATCACTGTACTTAAAAATACACGTTGAAATGTCTATTTTTGCCATTGTTTAATGGCTTCCATGATCCTTTCTTATGAAGAATTTAAAAAATGAACAGCAATCATTAAAAAAATGAAGAATAAAAGGCCACCCACGAAGTCACTCATTCTTCTTATTCATCAAACATCAACATTTTTTCTTCAAAGTAACTCCCTACGTAAAAATAAAACTCCCCAATAAATACAAATACAGCAGAGATATAGGGTTCTGGTCTAGTCCATCCCTGAGCTCGCTCTTTTGAGAAGGACAAAAATACCAGACAGGTGTGAAAAAAAAAGAGAAAAAGACGTGACTTGGAAAAAGTTTGAATAGGACGTTATTCCCAAATGTTCCCAGTGTCTCCAGGAGCAAAGATCCTGCCATTCCTCTTGTTTCCTGAGGCTCAACTTGGTGTACATCCACTAATAAGAAGATGTATTTCCTTTTCCCCGCTAGAGGGGGGTGGGTTGTTACACAGAGGTGATGACAATCATGAGGTGAGGGGAGATATTGGAGATCCGGTTGAGGAGGTCAGGGGCTAGCCGGGATAGGTGGCTCTCTGAAAACTCACATGGTGGGAATATCTGCAACACGTAGGCAGGCTGGAGAAGAGAGATAGAAATGGATCAGTTGAAAGACTAAACTATCTAAAGATACTTCTAAAACGTAAAACACACACATTGAAGCAAACTTTTAATTTGGCTCTATATTCCAGCATTTTGGATTTGAGATCAAATGTTTTATATTGGCCTTGCATCGCAGTGTCGCGGCATCACTACAGCCTGGGGTTCGATCCCGGGAGTCCCATAGGCCAGCACACAATTGGCCGAGCGTCGTCAGGGTTAGGTTTGGCCGGGGGGGGGGCCTTTACTAAGCTCATCGTGCTCTAGCGACTCCTTGTGGCAGGCCGGGTACCTACAGGCTGACTACGGTCATCAGTTGAATAGTGTTTCCTCCGACACATTGTGCGGCTGGTTTTTGGGTTAAGCGAGCAGGTGTTAAGCGCAGTTCGGCGGGTCATGCTTCGAAGGACGCATGACTCGACCTTCGCCTCTCCTGAGCCCGATGAGACAAGATCGTAATAATGAAATTGGGGAGAAAAGTGGGGGTTACATTTTTTTTTTAAAGTAATAAATGTATAATAAGCGACAGGATGTTACCTTTTATTTTAGGGTAATTTCATACATATCTGTTTTAGCATTTAGAAATTAAAGAGCTTTATGTAATCCACCCATTTGAAGGCGTGATAAGTATTTTGGACAAATTCACTTAGTGTGTCTAAAGTTTAGTATTTGATCTCATATTCCAAGCACACAATGACTACTACAAACTTGCTGGATGCATTTGCAGTTTGTTTTGGTTGTTTTTCAGGTTATGTTGTGCTCAATAGAGATTAATTGTAAATAATGTATTGTGTCATTTTGGAGTCACTTATTGTAAATAAGAATAGAATACGTTTCTGAACACTTCTACATTAATGTGGATGCTACCATGATTATGGATAATCATGAATGAATCGTGAAAAAAGTTAGCGTCATAAATATCACACCTCCCATTATAGGTCATTTTTTGGGGGCTTTGTGCATCTAACTTTCTCACTCCTCATTCATGATTATCCATAATCATGGTAGCAGCCACATTAATGTAGAAGTCTTAAGAAACCTATTACAATAGTGACTCAAATGACAATATTATTTACCATTAATTTCTATTAGGCACAACATAATCTGAAACAACCAAAATGAACTGAAAATGCATCCAACAAGTTTGTAGAGTCACAAGATTGATGGAGTCATTGCATGCTAGGAATATGGGACCAAATATTAAACTTGACTACAATGCAGCCTTTTTTTCTCTCAATATCAACTAATTTCTGGATAACAATTAACTATCTTACTGTGATTGTTTTCAATTAAAATTGTCAAAAATAACACAAAAATAGCTTCTTAGCAAAGAGCAATTTCTCAAGCAAGAATTTAGCTTGGACTGTCTGGGAGTGGTCTGAGTGTGGAGGGGAAAACTGAAAACTAGCTGTTTGGCAGAGGGTTTTGGAACTCTTTCTTATTGGTCTATTAACTAATTTACCAGGCCAACACTCCACCCCACCAAAACATGCTTACATTTCAGACTGTCTTTTAAAACAGCTCTTACACTAAAATGGCATTATCATTTTCGCAGTATTATTCCAACCTCAGTGTGGAAATATATATAAAACACAGGAAAATATAGTTTGAGTGAATTTAAGTGAATTTGTCCAAATACTTATGACACCTTCAAAATGGGGGATAGATACAAATTGCATTCATTTCTAAACTGTAAAACTGACATACCCTCAAATAAAAAAGGTGCCATTCGGTACTGTCGCCTCACAAAACACTTGATCTCAAATCCAAAATGCTGGAGTATAGAGCCAAATGAACAGTTTTAGCTTCACTGTCCAAATAAATACGTAGGGGAGTGTATAACTTCACATTTACTAACAAATTACATTTGATCAAAAACAATGAGTGGCTGATGATTTGCAAAAAGACTGTAGCAAACACCTAAATAGGCAGACTGAGACCCACCTGATTGGAGCCTGGGTTGGGGACATTGATGATGCCTGCTGCCAGCTTGGCCTGTAGGTAGTTGATGAAAGCGGTTCTTAGGGCCTGGGTCTGGTTCAGGACATCCTCCTGGTCCCGTCCACATGGCAGAGCTAGCAGGAGACAGAACTCACTCTCCCCCTGCAGTAGACAGAACATAAATCAAATTAGAACAAGGACCTGTGATGTAGATGAATGCCAGAAATTCTTGGCCATTACTTTAGTTGCTGAGAGACTAGGTTATAAGTTAAACATTTTCCTCATGTAGGATCCACTCACTTGCTGTTTGCCTCCACTTGATGATCTGGGCCAAAAGGTCCTTATGCAGTCTTTAAATTGTATATATTTTTTTATATCACTGTATTTCTAGTAAATCACTGTTTATTTAATGAAAATAACTCCAGAATATATTTTATATAATTAATTTCCCTGAGCTTCTTTTGACCATTGAAATGCTCAGTAATTGTGTGGGTGTTAGTAAACTAATTTGAAGACATTTACATACACAGCCCTGATTGACTGATAGGATGGTCTAGATCCCACCCCCTAGCTCAGATGAACAGTTATTGGTCTATTATAAATCAGATAAGATTGTGACATGATATGGCCAAAATATATCACGATATTTTTCACATCACTTAACGGTATGATGGCATTTTAGGTTTATGAATAATAAAAATGTTCAAAATTTGCTTCATGAGTTGTGCATAACCCTAGGGTAGCAACAAAGCTTTTCCCATTCTGGTTGTTTTATACTGTTACGTAGAGCTGCACAATATGGGCATCAAATCTTGGCCTTAGTTTTAACCAAATGTTACAATTGCGATTTGACTTGAGATTTAGATCAAAACACTTGGGTGAAATGTTGGCATTATGGAAATAGACTGATTATTCAATTGAGTGGTCACCAACCTTTTGAGTCAAGTTCACTTTCGCAGTCAAAAATCAGGCTGACATCTACCGCTCAGATATGTTTTAACTTAAAAAATGTAAGCCTATACAACATTAACGTAATAAAAACTGTTCTGTAGGAATGAGGTTAGGCCTACTGCCCTGACACATTATCACAGCATATTGGCTATGCTTGGCCTGTCAATATTGTTCTTCTTAGACCATATTATATTTCAAAACTCGAGCTTCGATGACAAAATTGATCAGTTGTATCACTTGCAAGGCAAAGCATCAATTGAAATCATTAGCTTTTTATTTTATTTTACTGGACTGATGATACCTGCATCTGATGGTCAGTCTCAGCGGAGGGAGAGAGCAGAAGAGGGTCTGCATCATGCCTCACATGATGGCGAAACTCGAGACACTACATTATTTGTGCCTCATGCACAAATTCGTTGCTCCTATGACCAGAGAAAGTGAAATATTCCTCAATATTTAAAGACACGACGAGCTGCTAATAATAAAAACGCAGGGCTACCGATACACTTGGCAACTCTTTCGTTGCAGCTGCAGCGTGAGGAGTGAGTGCTGACAGTTGTATAAAATGGAGCCCACAGCCATGCAATATCCATAAACAAACATTGGCAGCAGTGCTCAGTGACTTTCAATGTGGCATCCCACAACTGTCCCAGACTATGTTTGGAATATTTATTTCTTGCACAGAATAGGTCAACTTTTGTACTATGGGGGATAGTAGATTGACGCAGGCTAGTGCTTTTGCTGTTCGTTAGGCCTACTCATCTTGTTGGCTGACAAATCAAAGCAGAGCTCACACCTTTCAAGCTACTTTTTTTCAAATCATCATTAGTTCCATCATGCAGCTTTACAACGTATCAAAAAGTATAGCCCAACGTTTGTAGAACTAAACTTACATTACTAACTCTAAATTAAGCATATACGAGTACCTATTTATGAATTTTTTGATAACCGCTCAACACAATAGCCGCAGGTGCTTTCTATTTTTCATTCTATAAAATAATAAAAACAATAATGCCACGGAATTCTAAGCACATCTTGTCTGCTAAATTAACTGGTGTAGCCCACAGCCATTTGGCATAGCCAGATCAGGACCTAACATAAGGACAACTCGGAGTATGCTATTCTGTTCTTCTGAAATAGACTACCTTTTCTTCATATCATGCTTCTGTAGACCTGTCTAAAATAAATAATGGATTTGGCTATAAGGTGCAGGCTATATTAAATGGATTTATTAGACTTGTTAAAATGTAGATGTTCCAAAGATCTGCATCAGTGGCTTGTAGGATGTGTGTGGAAGTCAGGAGATGACAAATCTGTTTGTTAATTAGACGTCAATTACCGTGAGAACGACAGTTATTTGCTTGACAATTACCGGCTGACAAAATCTTCTGACGGCCACAGCCCTTTACACTCGTACCCGTATGCGGGTTGACTGCTGTAAATTAAGAGGACTCCACGCAGTTTCAAAGATGAGACGTTGAGGATTATAATAAATACTGCTTTGTCATAAAAGCAAGCCAAACCCTCGTGAGTCCAAATGTGCACTTCACATAAAACTTGTCATATACAGTGTTATAATTTATGATCACTCTGTTTGATGTAGTTACAAGATGACATGGCATATCCTTGGTTGTTCTGAAGAAAATGAGCCTGTTTGCGCTTTATATTTGACCGGTGTTGTGTGAGGGCGGGGATGCAGAGTTGTGTTCCAAATAAAACAGTGTGCTTTTTTTAGTTTCTCAACGGCACAGCTAGAACTCAAAAAAGCACCTTAAATAGGAACGGTGACCACTTGGAGACACCTGTTAGTCCTCTCACTTAAACCCTTGTCATTTTTTGTCTTATGTTGCACCTACCCCACAATTTCCAGGAATATTATGTTCCAGGAATATTATGTTCCTTTTCAGATTTATTTTCAACAAATGTGGCAAAAAATAACAGTAAATGTAAAATACACACAAAATCAACAGTGTAATGTTTGGATTCAGTCGTGTCAGGTGAGCTGTTGTGTCCTCTGGTCTAATAATTTTCCCATAATCTCCAAAAACTGTTTCCTTTCATGGTTATGCATATGCTTTTCATATTTCTTCTATAAGAAACATTTCAAATTGGCCCTATCTATATAGGCCAATTTCTATATAGGCCAATTCCCATGAGTGGAAAGGGTTTAATAAGTAAAGCAGAAATGTACCAGGTTTGTTTAAACTTCCTATTCGATTAGTCTATCTTGCAATTGTTTGTTCGCTCTCTCGTTTTTACTATCCTATGTTTTTATTTAGGCTATTCGTAAACAAATCTGAGCTGGCCTATAGATTCATTCGATGGTTGATCGCGAAAGAGTAGGCCATGCCTAGGCCAACTAGTCACATTGAAATTGAACAGGGATTAAGGAGAAAAAAGGGAAATTAAGATTTTAAAACAATAAGCCAGACAACTGAGTGTCCTCTGCAAAAGGCCCATGATCATCCGAAATAGGAGGAGATGGGGAAAAAAGAGACCCTATCTGACATCTTGTGCTGCTTTGGTGCTCTACGCTCTTTCCACAATCTACATTGTTCTCTTGCATTATGTTAATTGTCCAACTACTTAGGTTATGGCAATTAGGGAATAGGCCATTTGGCACGTCGCCCTGCTGTGTGCTCACTGCACTGCGCTGTTGTGTGCTGCCAGATTCCGGCAGGGCAGCCAAGTTCACTTACGCTGAACCATCGTTTGTGACATCTCGACGTCGTCCCCGTCGACGATGGCCGTCAAACACCGTCGACAGACGATGCAATCGTAACAAAATTGCCCAACCTTAAAATTAACTCTCATCCCAATGTAAACAATTCAAGGACAGGGACCATAAACTTACTGTCATTCTTCTAGCCACACCATCCAGTTGTGACGCCTCGAGTCTCATTCTCTGGACGATCCGAAGCAGCGATCCTCCCTCTGGTAGGGGCAGTGACCGTAGAGCCAATCCTTTGTTGCCACAGACAAAATGCAACTGGACAGCAGCCTGGTCATTTTTCAGTGCCAGCAGCCCTTGCCACACTATCGGGTACTTCTGCTCAAACAGAGAAAATATATTTTTATGTGATATAAAAACTGAATATAATTGTGAATAGTTTTCCTTTACTACACTTTATCCTGTCCGCTCTTTCTCTCATCTCGCTGGCCCTGTTCAGTTGTCTCTGTCCAGATGTACCCTCTACTCTCTCTAATGCACTCTTTATTCCCCATTTCAATGTCCAAGTGACTCACCGTGAGCAGCTGCACCATGTTCACAGGTTGCTGTCCAACTTGTTTCACCTTGACATCAGCTTGTGACTGGCTGGGATCTGCACCCTGAGGACCAGAACAAAGCGATTTTAGTATAAAGAAGCTGGTTTTCAAACGTCATTTAAGACACTACCACATGATCATTATTAAATTGTGGAGATATAAAATTACATTGAAATGGGCTTAACTCACTAAGGCAGAAGTGATGTTGAGAGGTACCTGGTTGATCCCAAAAGGAGAGGTCTCAGTGATTTGTGAATGGATGGCCCGGGTGTTGGTGTAAATTCCTGGATACTCAGAGAAAGAAGCTCCCGTCCCTGATGGCAGCAGCTGCACCCTTTGGGGGGACGCCATGGCGGCCATACTTGGCCGAAACCCCATCATCCCATCCTTCAGAGGAGAGTGTGGCCTCTTGACCTCCTGTGGCTTTGTGACATCCTTCTCGGACACACCTTTAGCCAGCAGATGTGCCCTGGGGGACATCGACGAGGCGATGTTGGTAGATGTTGAGGAGGTTGGGACAGTCTCTTGGATGTGTCCCTGGTGTGGCTCTGGGGCCGAGCGCTCTCCCTGAGGGTGGTGCATGAGCACACGCAAGTCCCTGGGCGACATGTATGGGTCCAGCTGCAGCCCGCTATGTAGAGCCCCACGGGGATCCGGCTGCATAGTCTCTGCTTTCAGCTGTGTGGCAGACTGTCTCCCTGCGGCCTGATGGAAGCGCCTGGCATCGTCTTGCTCTCCCTCATGGCCCCTCACATTCCCAGGGTTAACCTTGAGGACTATGTCTCTGCCTACCGCCTGGGGCGAGGTGGGGCGTTGCTGGAGAGGACCAGACCAGGGAGAGGCAAGAGGGTCTCCATGCATCCCGAAACTCATGACAGATAGGGGTGGCGTGTTCACCCTGCCCTCTCCTTGAACAAGGTGTCCCATGGGGATTGCTTGGGAGGCACGATGGGGTGACATCCTTCCAATGCCACCGTGAGCACTGTGAGGTTGCATGATGACAGACTGCTCAGGGTGGTGGACACTGGTGACATACTGCTGCATGGCGGGCAGGCCAGAGGGCAGCATCCCAGGGAGGCCTTTGGGAGAGGAGGAGCCGATGGGAGAGGACACTTTAGTGAACGGAGAATGTGGATGGCCTGACTTGCGAGGAGAACGGGGCTCCTGTTTGACCCCACTGAGATGTGAGGGTGTTCTGTCAGTGGCCGAACCGGAAACAAAGCCTACGTGGTTGCCAGCCGGAGAGGGCAGGTGGGGGCTCATTGCAGGACTTATGGCAGAGGTCCAAGATGGTTTACACCCGTCAGCGTTCATAGTGTCAGCCCCATCCACTTTCTTTGGATGCTTCAATAACATTGTGAACTCTGAATGATGGTAACCCATTACTTGTGGATTATTAACTGTCTGCTGGAGCCTCTTCACGACTCCTCCTTGAGGTCCTGATGGGTAGGGAGAGTCTAACTTTTCCATACCAGTGTTTTCTTGTTTAATGGAGGAAACCGTTTGTTGCGTCTTAAGGTGCCCATGGTCTGTCTGTATTGGAGGACACTTTGGAGTGTTTGACTGGGAGTGGGTATACATCTCCTGTTTTATCTGGGGCATGGACACTAGCTGCTGAGATTCCATGTCAACTACAGTAGCTGGTGGGATCTGGCTGATTTTGGCACTTATCCTCTGTGGTCCCTCCTTGATCTGTCCTGAGTGACTCAACACCACCACTCCCTCTGAGGTATTCACCCTTAGACCTGGGCTGGAGCCTGTACCCAGACCGGAGCTCTCAACCAAGTACCTCCCAGCACTTCCACCCTCCTCGCCAACTGATGGTCCATGGTACGAACCACTGTCCCGGTCCTCCATGCTGGGCGGCCTGTATGTCTGCTTGGGAAGTGGCATGTCCACTACGGGATTTCTGTCAACGGACATAATAACCTTCTCCATGTCAGGTGGATTGCAAACACGACTGATAACAGAGGTGGCAGTGGAGGCGATAACAGAAATGACCGACTTTGACTCAGGGGATGGTAGTGAGGCTGGGGGCCGGACTACAGACTGAGCTGGATGAGGCCTGTTGTCATTAAGAGAGGTCTTACTAGTCACAGCAACCATTGGGGTATTACTTTCAGGTAGGTGTGGAGGATCCCTAAGGGATAAGGTGCCCAAATTGCTAGGAACAGAACTACTGCATGGGACTGGGAGTGAAACATTTTTGTGCTTCATGAGAATCCTACGCAAGTCACTGTTGTTACGCTCAGTCTCCATGGGCTCAGTGTCAGGGGGAATTGCTGGGTTCTCAAAGGAAGCTGCTGATGCTCTAGGAGAGGAAGGGACACCTACGTCCTTGGACTGGTTGAGCCAATCTGGTGGGGAAACTGGGATCCTGCTTAGCTGTGTGGGCCTGATGTTTGGCCGGGTTGGGGGTGGAGAAAGTGAAGGTGAGATGCACTCAGGTGGTGGTGGTTGTTGTTGAGGCTTGGGGAGAGTGGGACTTTTGGTTGGGAGGCAGACAGGTTTCAGATGTTGAGGTGGAGGTTGCTCTGTAAGGACTGGAGGTAACTTCGATTCTTTAGGCATGTCCGTAGCCTTAGGAGCCAAATGCTCCGTTTTAGGCTTCCAAGAGGTGGTTGTAATGACACCTGCAGCTGAGGTTGAGGGAATAGTTTCTGGAACAGGCTGTGAATTGGAGGGTATGCTGTCTGATGTGATAACAGAGGTGCTCTCCGGTTCTGATGAAATTTCTTTTACAGCGTCCTTTTTGCTTGATTTTTGGCTCTTAGACCGTTTCGGTGTTTTAGCTCTGCCCTTAGCACCCTTCCTGGGTGTAGTTGGGAAAAAGGACTCCCCCTGAATAGGGGATATGTTACTCGCAGGTTCAGCTCCCTTGGTCGGCTGGACGAAGGATGGAATCTCTAGGTCTGAATCCACAACAGCACTAATTACCGGCTCTTGAGGCAGAGGGACGGGTATATCCTCACCCATAATCGAATCAATGGCAGCAGCAAGTTCATACTCACTAGCAGGATTGGCAGATTTCTCTTCCTCAGTCTCAATTTTTAATTCTGCAGATGGTGGGGCAAGTGGAGTTGGTGACTCTGCTGGGAGGGTTGGGTCTGTCAGTTTAGCAATGTTCTCCACAGCTTGCTCAAGCTCCTGTTCCTGTTGTAGCAAAGTTTTAGGATCTATTGGAGGCTTAGTTTCTGGTGTGCTCTCATCTTTATCCTCGTTGCTAGAACTCACATCTTTTCCTGGACTAGACTCTAATAATGGGTCATTAGTAGATTCGCCTGGTTTGGTCTTTTTAGAAGAATCATCCCCATTTTCAGGTTCCTCATCCCCCATTTGAAGCAAATCTTTCACCTCAGTGACATTTAGTCTGATCTTCAGGTTCTTGAGGACAGGAGATTTTGGAGTCCGTGTCAAGCGTGGAGCTTTTCCTCTCCCACTCTTCTCCATTTTCTCCAATACAGGCAGTTCTTCCACGATTGGTGGTTCAGACTCTTTCTCACCAAATTTAGTTCCACTGGCTTTCTCGTCAACAGGGTCCTTTTTCTGCCTGTCTTTATCTCGTGGTTTCTCTGTTCCTAGTTGTTGCTTAACATTCTCCTCTTTCTTTGTCACAACTGGTGCTACAGTATCTTCCTTACACGAGACAGTGGAATCCTGCATGGCCAAACTGTCTTCTGTAAAATCCATCTGCTGAGAAACATCTTCAGGTGGCTCAGTTTTGTCCCCCTTCCTACTTGATCCAGTCGCTATGGGCATGGGTAATTGACTTGCCAAAGCTTTATGACCATGAGGAGAATGTCTGCCTTTTGACACTTTTGAAATTCTTTCACTACTCTCTGATTCATTGGAGTCTGTATCCTTGGTGTCTATTTTTGATCTATCCCCTTTAGCTGTTAACATGTCCTCTCCTTGTCGCCGATTCTTAGGGGGACGTCCCCGCCTTGAAGTAATAGGCGCAAGGGAATCCTGCTCTAACGGTTGCTGAGGGGCTGCTTCCTTGTCTTTGTCTCCACCTCGCTTCCGTGCAGTGCGGGGTGACTCAGTTACATCCTTTCCAGCCCCCTTAGTGGCATCTTCCTCAACTGGGGTGGCATACACAGATTTCACATTTCTACGCCTTGCTCTTCCAACAGATATACTCTGCTCTGTGCCATGTTCAGGGTCTGCTCCATGTATGGGAGACTTGCCTGTGGATTTGGAATCTGAGCTTCCCTTTGAAGACTCTGCTCTAGGGGATGATGCACGTTTTGTGCGTTCACTCTTGCGGGTAAGCGGTTTCTCTGAACTAGTTGTTGAAATCAAAGGAGTCAGTGGGACTTGAGTAGGAGACTTACTCTTTTTGTTCTTGGACTTCTGAGGTGGTGAAATTGACTCATCACTGGTTTCATTATCAACAAGCACCTGGGTCTGATTGAGTTCATGTTTCTTTTCCACCTCTGTATGAGTGTCTGTATTGTCAGTGTTGGTATCATCTTTTGAAACCTCCATCTCCTCAACAGGGTTAGGTGGTGTGGAACTTAAGAATTCAGGTGGTAATTCAGGAGGTACCAGCTCAGGCTCTGGTACAAAACTACTCACTGATGTTTCATGAAGGCAATCACTGCTGGAAGACTGCTCAGGGTTCAACATTTTAACATCCTGAGCTATATCTTCAGATTTCTCTTCACTAGGGGATCTTTTAACTTTTCTCACAGAACGGATGTGCTCAGGGGCTGCTAAATTAACAGAAGCAGGGGGCAACATCTCACAGGGAGATATTTGCAGGAGGGGAGGGAGCTGTTCATTTTCTCTGTTTTCCTTTGTCAAAGGTTCTGGGGCAGCTGGCTCTGGACCCCTTGGCTCTGGAGTAAACATGTCATTTGTTTCCACTGTTGGAGACATCTCTTTGGGTGGAGACACCTCTTTGTGTGGAAGAGGTGGAGACATCTCTTTGGGTGGAGACACCTCTTTGGGTGGAAGAGGTGGAGACATCTCTTTGGGTGGAAGAGGTGGAGACATTTCCTTGGGTGGAAGGGGTGGAGACATTTCCTTGGGTGGAAGGGGTGGAGACATTTCCTTGGGTGGAGACATTTCCTTGGGTGGAAGGGGTGGAGACATTTCCTTGGGTGGAAGGGGTGGAGACATTTCCTTGGGTGGAAGGGGTGGAGACGTATTGCTTGGGTGGAGACATTTCCTTAGGTGGAAGAGGTGGAGACGTATGCTTGGGTGGAGACAATTTCCTTGGGTGGAAGGGTGGAGACATGTGCTTGGGTGGAAGGGGTGGAGAACATTTCCTTGGGTGGAAGGGGTGGAGACATTTCCTTGGGTGGAAGGGGGAGACATCCTTGGGTGGAGACATTTCTTTGGGTGGAAGGCTGGAGCCACCTGCTTGGGTGGAGACATTTCCTTGGGTGAAGGGGGTGAGACATCCCCTGGGTGGAGACATCCCTTTGGGTGGAAGGGGTAGAGACATTTGCTTAGGTGGAGACATCTCCTTGGGCATAAGTGGGGAATGGGAAATCATGTGGTTCTCAGCAGGGCTAGTAGATTTAGTCTCTGGATCCATGACCGGTTCTGAGGTTTTAAGAAACTGCAGAGGTTGCTGTTCTGCCTCGTGTGACTTCTCCACCCTATTACTACTATGGAATTTGCTCTTTTTACTTCCTGTAACTGTTGGTCTTTCTGCTGTTGCAGCCGCGTGAACTCCAAAAAGCGGCTATGGAAGAGGACAACTGGTTCTGTGTCAGGCTGCCCATCTGCCAGGCCTTGCTGACCAGTTTGTTGAGCCTGACTTTGCTCAGGGTCCTCATGCTTTCGCTCAAGGTGCTGAAGACGTCTTGAGTCCTGTTCAAAGATTGAGCTGTGTAGGAAACGGAGGCAAACAGTTCCCTGCGTTCATGTTCCTCTGGCTTGGGCTTGGGGTCTTCCTTCCTGTCATCTAGTTTGTCTTCAGACCCACCACTGCGAATTTTCTTCTTCTTCATGTACCAAGAGGGTGTAGGCCGTGGTGCTGACTCAACCTTTTCAGTATCTTTCCTGCTGCGCAAACCAGCAAAGTGTGAATCATAATCCAAAAAAGACCAGTTGTCCTCCCTAGAGGAGGACAGAGACTTTGCTCGCTCTAGCAGGGCCTTGGTATCTGGTGTGATGGTCTGGTTCAAGTGCAAAGGAGTAGAACTTCATCCTCTCCAAAGTGCAAGCTTGGGGTCTGAAAATCTGTCCACCGTTGCCTGTCAGAGAAAGGCATAGAAGTGGAGGGCATAGGAGAATGTGGTTTGTGTTCTCTATCCTCTTCAGAATCGGATCGTACTTCCCCAGGCTCCAAATCATGTAAAATTCCATACTCCAAACGCTTGCGATTGTGTGTATTTTTTCCAATGCCTCTGGTGAAGTTTAAGTCGGTAAAAAATCTTGCTTGACTCTGCTCTCCCAACGTTTTTCCCGCTCTTCTTCACTAAGTTGTAAAGGAGTGTTTGGCTTGGACATTTGCGTTGTATGTGTCCTTTTGACTGCCAGCTCCAGGTCTGGGTGGCTTTATCCTCCGTTTTAACCTCCCTGAGATGTGAAGATTCCGCAAAGTCCTGCTCAGCATGATGAGAGAAGTGTTGCAAGCCTGGAGATGCAGTGTTGTGCCACTCAGGATCTTCACTCTTTTGCCGGAAGCTCCTGTAGACACGGTCCCCCTCTTGGCACTGATATCTGCGTCAAATTGCTCTAGTTTCTTGAGTTTATGAGAAGGGAAATGATCGGTGACATCTTGAGGTGGCTTGCCCACTTCATGTACCAGACTGCGGTGTTCAAGGTCCTCCGTTTCTAAGCCTTTGTGGACTCCCAGCTTTTCTTGTTTGTCTGGCTCTTGAAGCTGTTGGTGGAGCCTCCTTTGCTCCATCTGTTTGCGGTAACTCTGGGAAGGTCAATATCCAGAGGCTCTTCCTTGACACACTTGTCATTGTCTTGTGTACCATATTTGAAAGGCGTCTGTGATCTTGATCTCTTGCATTGTCTTGGTCCATGTTCCCATCATGGGAGAACCTTCTGGACATACTGTGGCTAGGGTGGCGTTTTGAGTCCATAGGGTCCATGCTCCCATCGGGCAGCTCTTCTTGTCCTCTCATTGCAGGATCCTGACCCTCTTTATGACTGCCAAGAAACACCAGCCTCTCTGATTTGGATCTTGAATCCCTCCGCGTTGAGTCTTTTGCTGAGCCTTACTGTCACCATCAGTCTCTTTGTAAAGGCAGTGCTAGCTCAAAAGTCTTGGATTGACTCCCATCCTCATCTTCCAGCCTTCTCCTCTTCTGTCGAATGGTTCTCCCACTGGCATCTCCAAAGCGCCTCTTTCTCGCAGCCAACCGATCAGAATCCACTGATGGATCTTTCCATCATTTCCAGTGTCAGATTTTGGTGTTTCTTGGATCGTGTTTTACCATCCTTGTCTGCGTTCTCACCTTCCCTGACTCAAGCCTCTCACTTTTTACAGGTTCATGCGAGAGGTTGACGTTGTCGGATCGAAGGAGGAGGGTCGTTGTCACCTTTATATCTCTGTCTGTCAAGGCTGTCTTGGTCTGACACCTTTCCCCTTCCAGAGCCTCCATCCAGACTGGGTTCTAGCTCTGTCTCAGACGGTGGGATGCTGAGATTGCACCTTTGCTTTCCTTGACTTACTCTTCTCCCCTTTTTCTTTGTCACCTTTCTCCTTTCGTCTCCCCCGCTTGCTCTTCTCAGCCCCAGCAACACGCTCAGGTTCGACCAGGTGGATGTCTTTTTCCAACCTCTCACTCTTAGAGCTGGCTCCATTTCCAATGGAGCGCCTTGTCAGTCTTGTCAAAGCGTGGTGGTGAGAGTAGCTGCAACTACCACTTCGCTCAGAGGATTGACTGTAGACCCGTCGCTCTGGTCTCTGGGAGCACGCTCAGATGGTGAAGGGGAGGCAGAAGGGTGATCGGGCGCCGTGGATGAGAGGGGCTCCACATGCCATGGTCTGCCTCAAAGCGCTCCCGCTCTCTTTCTCGCTCCTCTCATGTATGTGTATTTCGAATGTCCTGCTCAAAAGGATCTCGATTCCCTGAACTCCCGGGGGTCTTCATGGTAGCGTGGGTCAAAGTGTTCTCCCTGGTAGTGCTCCAATTCAGAATACCGCTCACGGCTGCGGCAGGATAGTCTCGGCGAGGATCTTCGGGGTAAATGGTGCCAGGGGTGCGTGCATTCTCAAAGTAGGCTCTTTCTGCTGAGAACTCATGGTATGGAGGTCTTGGTCGTTCCTCTCTGTAAAGAAGGGGATTGTGTAATAGGAGAGAAAAAAATAAGAACATTGAAGTGAGATCAAAGTACACCCGAAAACAGTAATTCAAAGTATTCCTCAAATGCATTCACCTCACATAACAAAATGTTAACTTTACCGTCTTTCAGTTGGAATTTCGTAGAAGTCTCTAATGTCTTGCCCAGAGGCCTGCATAGAGCGATAAAAAGCCATCTGACTCTCTTGGCTGGCAAAATCCACCTGCAGACAGAAAAAAAATAATAATAATTGTCTCCTTTCATTGGTTTACTGTGAAACTGTCAGTAACTAATAAGTCACACTCGTTTAGTCATACCTTAATTTTGTTGCCGCCAATCTTCCAGCCTTTGGTCTCCCTGACAGCTGCCTGTGCAAAATCTGTGTTGTTATACAAGATGAGAGCCATCCCCTTCAACCTGTCAAACACCACCTATAGGAAGAAAAGGGAAAATCATGTTTAGAATAACATGTCTAATATCTAATAGAATGTCAGGGACTTAAAAAACATTGGAGGGGGAGAAAAGAGTATGGACCTTGACTACATGTCCATAGCGGCAGAAGTGACGTGTGAGATATTGCTCTGTTATGTTGGAAGCCAAACCGTCCAGCCAAACACATGTTGTGGGCATACTCTTCCCAAACCCCAGCTGCAAAGGAGACAGAACCAAACAAGGATGTAGAAACAGGAAAAATAAATACTGGTAAGGTTACTTCATTATCACTGAACTCAATTCCCTTTGTACTAACAGAGTGCATTTGGAAAGTACTCAGTCCCCTTGACGTTTTCCACATTATGTTACAGCCTTATTCTAACACGTATTAAATCGTTTTCCCCCCTCATTAATTTCTCTAGGGTAGGGGGCAGCATTCTGAATTTTGGATGAAAAGCATGCCCAAATTAAACTGCCTGCTTCTCGGGCCCAGAAGATGATATGCATGTAACTGGTAGATTTGGATAGAAAACACTCTAAAGTTCCCAAAACCATTGAAATAGTGTCTGTGAGTATAACAACTGATCTGGCAGGCGAAAACCTGAGAAATCAATTCGGGAAGTAGTTTTTTTTGTTTTGTAGTTTTCTATTCAATGCCATTACAGTATCCATTGACTTAGGACTCAAGTTGCAGTCCCTATGCCTTCCACTAGATGTCAACAGTCTTTAGAAATTGTTTCAGGCTTGTATCCTGAAAAATGAGGAAGTAAGAGCAGTCTGAATGAGTGGACCCTAAAGTGTCACAGAGCTTTTTCATGCGTGCGACCGAGAGAGTGCCTTTCTTGTTTACCTTTTATATTGACGACGTTATTGTCCGGTTGAAGTATTATCGATTATTTAGGCTAAAAACAACCTGAGGATTGAATATAAACATCGTTTGACATGTTTCTATGAACTTTACGGATACAATTTTGATTTTTTTGTATGCCTGTTTTGACTGCGTTTGAGCCTGTGGATTACTGAAGAAAACGCGAACAAAACTGAGATTTTTGGATATAAAGAGACATTATCGAACAAAAGGAACATTTAATGGAGTAAATGAATGTCTGCTGAGTGCAACCATATGAAGATCAAAGGTAAGGGATTCATTTTATCTCTATTTCTGACTTGTGTAACTTATACTTGGCTGGTTACTGTTTGTAATGATTTGTCTGCTGGGCTATGTTCTCAAATAATCGCATGGTATGCTTTTGCCGTAAAGCATTTTTTAAACTCTGACACCGTGGTTGGATTCACAAGAAGTTCATCTTTAAACCTATGTAAAATATGTTTTGTTTTCTGAATTTTTATAATGAGTATTTCTGTATTTGAATTTGGCGCCCAGCAGTTTCACTGGCTGTTGAAGAGGTGGAACGCTAACATCTCACGTACCCAAGAGAGGTTAATATATACACACACAATACCCCACAATGACAAAGCAAAAAAGTTGATTTTTATGTTTGCTAATGGGTTCAAAATTAAAAACCGAAATATCACATTTAAATAGGTATTCAGACCCTTTAAATCAGTACTTTGTTGAAGCACATCTGGCAGCGATTACAACCTTGAGTCTTCTTGGGTATAACGCTACAAGCTTGGCACACCTGTATTTGGGGAGTTTCTCCCATTCGTCTCAAGCTCTATCAGGTTGGACGGGGAGCGCCACTGCACAGCTATTTTCAGGTCTCTTCAGAAATGTTAGATTGGGTTCAAGTCCGGGCTCTGGCTGGGCCACTCAAGGACATTCAGTAACTTGTCCCGAAGTCATTCCTGCGTTGTCTTGGCTGTGTGCTTAGAGTCATTGTCCTGTTGGAAGGTGAACCTTTGCCACAGTCAGAGCTCCTGAGCAAGTTCTCATTAAGGATCTCTGTACTTTAGTCATGATCAAGGGAAAGATGAACAGAGCAGTCTCCCAATTCCTGCCTCTGAAGAACATCCCCACAGCAGGATGCTGCAACCACCACGCTTCACCGTAGAGATGGTGCCAGGTTTCCTCCAAATGTGATGCTTAGCATTCAGACCAAAGAGTTCAATCTTGGTTTCATCAGACCAGAGAATCTTGTTTCTCATGGTCTGAGTCCTTTATGTGCCTTTTGGCAAATTCCAAGCAGGCTGTAATGTGCCTTTTACTGAAGAGTGGCTTCCATCTGGCCACACTACCATAAAGGCCTGATTGGTAGAGTGCTGCAGAGATGGTTGTTCTTCTGAGGGTTCTCCCATCTCCACAGAGGAACTCAGGAGCTCTGTCAAAGTAACCATTGGGTCCTTGGTCACCTCCCTGACCAAGGACCCCTATTGCTCAGTTTGGCAGGGCGGCCAGTTCTAGGAAGAGTCTTTGTGGATCCAAACTTCTTCCATTTAAGAATGATGAACTGTGTTCTTAGGGACCTTCAATGCTGCAGAAATGTTTTGGTACCCTTCCCCAGATCTGTGCCTCGACACAATCCTATCTCAGAGCTCTACGGACAATTCCTTCGACCTCATGGCTTGGTTTTTGGTCTGACATGCACTGTCAACTGTGGGACTTTATAGACAGGTGTGTGCCTTTCAAAATCATGTCCAATCAACTGAATTTACCACAGGTGGACCCAAGCAAGTTGTAGAAACATCAAGAATGATCAATGGAAACCGGATGCACCTGAGCTCAATTTTCGAGTCTCATAGCAAAGGGTCTGAATACTTATTATTTATTTTTATTTTGTCATTATGGGGTAGTGTGTGTAGATTGTAGAGGTCAATCGATTAATCGGAATGGCCGATTAATTAGGGCCTATTTCAAGTTTTCATAACAATCGGAAATTGGTATTTTTGGACACCGATTTGGCCGTTTTTTTTACACCTTTATTTAATCTTTATTTAACTAGGCAAGTCAGTTAAAGAACACATTCTTATTTTCAATGACGGCCTAGGAACGGTGGGTTAACTTCCTCGTTCAGGGGCAGAACGACAGATTTTTACCTTGTCAGCTCGGGGGATTCAATCTTGCAACCTTACAGTTAACTAGTCCAACGCTCTAACCATCTGATTACATTGCACTCCACGAGGAGCCTGCCTGTTACAGTAGAAGCCAAGGTAAGTTGCTAGCTAGCATTAAACTTGTCTTATAAAAAACAATCAATCAATCATAATCACTAGTTAACTACACATGGTTGATGATATTACTAGTTTATCTAGCGTGTCCTGCGTTGCATATAATCGATGCGGTGCGTACCGTTGCTCCAATGTGTACCTAACCATAAACATCAATGCCTTTCTTAAAATCAATACACAGAAGTAAATATTTTTAAACCTGCATATTTAGCTAAAAGAAATCCAGGTTAGCAGGCAATATTAACCAGTTGAAATTGTGTCACTTGCGTTCATTGCACGCAGAGTCAGTGTATATGCAACAGTTTGGGCCGCCTAATTTGCCAGAATTTTACATAATTATGACATAACATTGAAGGTTGTGCAATGTAACAGGAATATTTAGACTTATGGATGCCACCCGTATTTTATCTAACGGAACGGTTCCGTATTTCACTGAAAGAATAAACATCTTGTTTTCGAGATGATAGTTTCCGGATTCGACCATATTAATGACCTAAGGCTCGTATTTCTGTGTGTTATTATGTTATAACTAAGTCTATGATTTGATAGAGCAGTCTGACTGAGCGGTGGTAGGCAGCAGCAGGCTCGTAAGCATTCATTCAAACAGCACTTTCCWGCGTTTTGCCAGAAGCTCTTCGTTGCTTCAAGCCTATCAACTCCCGAGATTAGTCTGTTGTAACCGATGTGAAATGGCTAGCTAGTTAGCGGGGTGCACGCTAATAGCGTTTCAAACGTCACTCGCTCTGAGACTTGGAGTAGTTATTCCCCTCGCTCTGCATGGGTAACGCTGCTTCGAGGGTGGCTGTTGTCGTGTTCCTGGTTCGAGCCCAGGTAGGAGCGAGGAGTGATGGAAGCTATACTGTTACACTGGCAATACTAAAGTGCCTATAAGAACATCCAATAGTCAAAGGTTAATGAAATACAAATGGTATAGAGAGAAATAGTCCTATAATTCCTATAATAACTACAACCTAAGACTTCTTACCTGGGAATATTGAAGACTTATGTTAAAAGGAACCACCAGCTTTCATGTTCTCATGTTCTGAGCAAGGAACTTAAACATTAGCTCTCTTACATGGCACATATTGCACTTTTACTTTCTTCTCCAACACTTTGTTTTTGCATTATTTAAACCAAATTGAACATGTTTCATTATTTATTTGAGGCTAAATTGATTTTATTGATGTATTATATTAAGTTAAAATAAGTGTTCATTCAGTATTGTTGTAATTGTCATTATTACAAATAAATAACTAAATAAAAATTGGCCGATTAATCGGTATCGGCTTTTTTTGGTCCTCCAATAATCGGTATCGGCGTTGAAAGATCATAATCGGTCGACCTCTAGTAGATTGATGAGGATTTTTGTTTTTATTTAATACATTTTAGGATAATGCTGTAATGTAACAAAATATGGAAAAAGGGAAGGTGTCTGAATACTTTCCGAATGCACTGTACATAAGAGGTTAGGGCAATATAGATTTAGGAATAATACCTTGAGCCGGTTGCTCCCCAAATACTCTCCATCCATCTTCTTTATAGCTTTGCAGACACTGACAATATCAGAATACTGCACAAAGGCGTATTGAGGAACACCATTAACCTTTTTAATGTCAATATCCTGTGGGAGGGATGACAAAATTGATTTTTAAAAATATATATTTTAGAGGTGACATTTCACTTGCATAACCTTTCAGTGGCCAGTAACACACATACCACAATCTCTCCAAAGCGCTGAAAGATATCAAGGAGTTGTTGGTAACTGGTGGTCTTCTCCAAGTTGCCGATAAACAGGGTCCTAGTCGCCTTGGGGTGGAATTCATCAATCCGTCCATCCAAAGGCCTGAATTCATTCTCACTCTCTGTTTCTGAGGGAAAGACATCTATTACAATCACCAAACAAGACAAGTACACTCAACAGTATGTGAATGAGCCCTCATTACAATACACATCATTGGTATTGAAGGCCCAAGCTCAAATAATGATTGAATTACAGATGTGGTATTACATTTCAACAATCTAAAACGTTTCATACCAGGGCCGTTCCAGGCAGAAACCTCGATCATCATGCCGAAGAAAAGCTTTCCTTTGGAGACGTTGAGGGCTTTCTCTTGGTCTTCCTGCTGTCTGAAGAACACCAGACCATATCGGTCCTCCAAGGCCCCGTGGATCTGCACGGATGTCACTTTCCCATGTTTCTTGAACTCATGGAACAGTCCATCTTTTAAACTTGTGTCTGGAGAGGGAAAAGGACAGTTAATTGACGGGTCACGCAGCTGCATTGTTAAGGACAAAATTAAATGTTATGTAAAGGTTGAAAATCCGAGGGAGAATTGCTTTGATAAGCTAGCTCTACAGCTCACCATAGCAGAGGAGGTACGCTATTTATTAGTGACCTCCTTCATAATGTCATGGTGCACAGCAAAGTGCAGCCAGAATGCATGTTTGTGTGTATACTGCTAGGTAGTGGTACTCGCCTGTGGAGCGCACTGGTAGGTTCTGCACCCTGATGCCAAAGCTTCTGCGTGGTTCGTCACCTTCCATCACCATAGAGCACGGCTGAGAGGGGGGTGCATGTGTAGCAGAGGACTGAACAGAGCGTGCATGAGACCCATCACTTGAGCTGCTGTTTGAATCGCTGCTGCCAAACGGACAAATGTGAGATAAGAGGGAAATGTTCAGAGGGTCTTCAGCTAACATTATAAATAGAGGGTACGTCTGTATGCATCTCAGGTCAGTGAAATTCTCTCCATAATCCTACAGTCAACAATGTATTTTAAACTCTTTTACAACTGGGTAAATTGAATGTTCCCATCTCTTGCACACATGTCTACAACACAGGCTAATTGACTGAATTGTGCTCCATCCATAATGAACAAACATCCGCACCATCACAGAAGCACATCCTACCTGCCACTGCCAGTACTGCTGGTGCTGCTGACAGAATCAGAGCTAGAGGACCTACTGCGGGACCTAGAGCGTGGACCTCTACCTGGGGAGAGGGGGGCTCTTTTGGGGGAATGTGGGGCTTTGGGCGTTTGCCCCGTGGTCCTTTGCGGGGAGGGGTGTCGAGATTGTGAAGAATGAGATGACCGACTGCGGCGATGGTAAGTTCTGTCAACACGACGCCCTCTGTCATCTCGATAAGGGTCGCGCCGCGCAGCACTAGACAAGGTGAAGGGATCTCCTCGGATCCTGGACTCAAAATGAGGCTCCGGGGTTTCAAAGCTCCCACCCATAGCGCCAGCACTTCCAGGCCCAGGGCTAACTCCAGCTGCAAACATGGTGCGATCACGGTAATAGTCTGCGTTGTAGTGGCGCTGTCTATCAAAAGTGCCAGTGCGCTCATGGTGTCCATAGGGGCTGTGATCATATGCACGCTCCCGGCTCTCTGAGCTGTTGGAAGACACATGCAAAGGATGGATAGAAAGGGAAGAGAGGAGAGAGAGAGAGAGAGAGAGAGAGAGAGAAAGAGGGGGAGAGAGTCTGTTATTGTGACTCCAAAAATACTTATAGAAAAACTTGCAGATAACTATTGGACAGTTCCAATACACAATGACGTTTCAAATAGGCAAGTGCACTGTAAAAACGTCAACTTAAATACACAAACAAAACCGGAATGCTGCGGAGCGCTGGTTCTATAGAGGACAGTGGTTTGTGATTCCATTAGGAACAATAGAATACATTAGGGCATTAGGTCAATTCAAACGATGGTTGGTAGGTAGTACATTTTATTAAGTCCTTCTCTAGTATTTATGCTGACAGACAACAGCTTGTATACGTTAATAAAATGGGGGCAGACCTATTCTGATAGTGGCATAGAGCAACGTCAGGTAACCCAAGGACATGAAACCAAATATAAGGGCCAAGCTGAGACTAAAGAATGCATCTACACACATTGTTGAGAATTTATTTTCTTTTGGCTAAACGTAACACTACCACAACCGTAATGATGGGCTGGAAAGCTGTTGAACTCTACCGTTGACTATAATCATCTGGAATCTGTGTCGCGTCACATTTGGCATTTTTCAACTCCTACTCCCTCAGATCAAAGACCACTTGTGAATCAAGTAAGAACAGGGGGGTCTCGTAGGTGAGGGATATGCTGGCGGACCTGCTGGAGCTTAACTAGCCTATACTAGGCCACCTAGTAACTAGGAGGAGCAAAAGCATAGAAGGGAGAGAAAGACAGGAGAGGGAGGGACAAAAATAAGAGAGCAAGACAGACAAGCCATTGGCACAGATGGTGTCTGCAGAAGCCCCCTGGCCCAAGCAGCTGTGTCTTTTTCACTAAAAGCTCTAACAATTAGTGCAGGAGACGAGGAAAGAGACAAGGGTGCAAATCTGGGTTAGGAAAAGAGATGCAGAGGGCAGGACAATACCAACCTTTTCCAAAAGCGGTAACCGAACCTATAATCCCAAATACAATCTAGGACAGAAATGGTGTGAGCAGGATTAAAAAAAAAAAATAGGAAAAAAAAATGAGCAAAAATGTTTGTTGTCACCATGCGTATAGTCTTTGACGTTCGAGAAGAACAGCAGGTTAGGTAGGTATCTGAGGTATAATCCGTAATTTCTTAATCTCTTTGTTTGATGGAAAAAGGAAGAAAACAAAATAACCAAAGCAATGGATTTCTTATGACAAATATTGATGCAGTAGTAAAGTTATGATTTGGGGAAAAAACGATGAGTCACACATAGCAGTGCATTCCAAAAGTGACACTAGAGATGGGCCAGACTGAAAATATGTCCAATTTGCTTATGGCAACCTAGTATAAAGAAGCAAAAAAAGCATGAGTTGTCTGCATACTACTGTCCAAAATAGAGACGGGTATTATTCCTCTTCAAAACTAGGAAGCCAGTTTGCATACACTCCTGTAAAAAAAACAGTATCTTCTCTGACCAAAATGCATGGAATAATCCTAGTCCACAGCAACGTAATTAATTCCTTAAAATAGGCCTATTCCACATCCCAAGGGCAAAATAGACCGTCTACTCCCATCACTTTGTGTAGATGACGTCCTCTTCAGTCTTCATTCGATTTTCGCTGAAAATGCTGATGTTCCTATTCTTTGTTCGTAACCCAAACCAAATACTGATGCTGAGAGGATATACAGCTAAATCCACACTGGAGCGGAATAATCCAGCAATGGAAATGCGGTTACACGTGTACATCCTATACCCAACATCCTTACATCCAATACGGGGGTTACATCCATTCTTCCATGAGGCAGGTACATCCAAAATGCATGTCTTCAGTTGTCTTCATGGCCATCGCTCTCTCCCAAAAAATATTTCCATGGAATTTCTTGATGCGTGTTCTGTTACTCCCCAGTTTCTCTTTAGTTCCTTTTGATATAAGCACCTTACTAAATTACAATTATACCCTGTAAAATATTGTTTCCTTGTCTGAAAATGATCAATTAGCGGTGAATGATGTACTGATGGGGCACTGTGATGACTGATGCCTAGCCAATTTACGTCCTTACAATGGCAACTTACATCCTTTGGTCCATGATGTTATTTAAATCCAGACAAGTAGCAGACATCCTTGGTTTGGAGACATCCAGAAAAATAGTTTATGTCCAGCAGTGGAAAAAGGTGGTGAACGGAAAAAATACTCCCTGTCTTTTCTGATGTATAGTCCATACGTAAATTAACCTGTCCGAAAATAATTCAAGAAAATATAGGGGTATTAAATCCATCACAGGCAACGATTTACTTCCAAGCAACGACGATCCCAGGTAAATCGTGGTTAGAATCCATGGTTCGGAAAATCTAATTACCCCCAAAAATTCACCAGGATAAATTCCAACAAATGTGATATATCCAAACTCACCAGGATATTCCCCACAGGTGTAATATCCAACTTGAAAGCAGGATACGTCTCACACAATAAATCCGAAATTTTGAATGATAATACCTCATATCCATACCTTTAAATGACCAATAGATTTGCATAAATATTTCACTTAGATCCCGCGAGAAAGGACAGGTCTGTGCAGACGGAGAAGGGATCGTTTCCTAGGTTACCTTTATATGAAACTGTAAGGAATATATTCTCCTTGTTCTATTAATAACCCAACAAGGAAATCATGTGATTGCGGGAGATTTTTTTTTTTTTACTGACACCCTGATCCCTCAGAGGTGACCATGTCCACTTACCCATCTCTTATCCGTTCATAACGCCCCTCTCTGGTGTGAATGGACACTGGGGGGCCAAACACTGGACCCACTGCCCCCCTAGAGAATCCTGAAACATCCCGCCCGTGACTGCTCGAGGGGGGGTTGTCATCAAGGCCCCGAACAGCACTAGGGACAGACCCAGGTTCATTGTAGTCAGTGCGCAGGTCCCTGTCCCCCATCTTGTTGACAGCATTGTGAGCCTTCTGTGCACTTTTGATATCCACAAAATCCACAAAGGCTGCCACGCCGCCCTCCGACCCACGCTTCCGCAGGACCTTGACGCTCTCGACGCGTCCATAGCTGAGGAGCAAGAACAAAAAGGGAAGAGACGTCACACTTTATTGAGAGGACTATGTACGTGTCCCTTCACTCATGAGCATAATAATCAGTTGGAAATACATAATTAACTTGTTATGGATAGGGGGCAGCATGCCCAGAGTAAACTGCCTGCTACTCAGTCCCAGTTGCGAATATATGCATATTATAGTAGATTTGGATAGAAAACACTCTGAAGTTTCTAAAACTGTTTGAATGATGTCTGTGAGTATAACAGAACTAATATGGCAGGCGAAAACCTGAGAAAAATCCAACCAGGAAGTGGGAAATCTGAGGTTTGTAGGTTTTCAACTCTTGGCATATTGAATACACAGTGTCTATGGGGTCATTTTGCACTTCCTAAGGCTTCCACTAGATGTCAACAGTCTTTAGAACCTTGTTTGATGCTTCTACTGTGAAGTGGGGCCGAAAGAGAGGGGAAAGAGTCAGGGCTCTGGCAGAATGCCAGGAGCTCGTGACGCTCATTCACGTGAGAGCGAGCTCTGTTCTATTTGCTTTTCTGAAGAAAAAGGAATTCTCCGGTTGGAACATTATTGAAGATTTATGTTAAAAACATCCTAAAGATTGATTCTATACTTCGTTTGACATGTTTCTACGGACTGTAATATGACTTTTCGTCTGAACTTTTGCCTGGACCTGCCCGCAAAAGGAGTAATTTGGACATAAATGGACTTTATGGAACAAATCAAACATTTATTGTGGAACTGGGATTCCTGGGAGTGCATTCTGATGAAGATCATCAAAGGTAAGTGAAAAATTATAATGCTATTTCTGACTTATGTTGACTCCAACATGGCGGATATCTCTTTGGGTTGATTTGTTTTCTGAGCGCTGTACTCAGAATATTGCATGGTTTGCTTATTCCCGTGATTAAAAAAAAAATCTGACAGCGTTTGCATTAAGGAGAAGTATATCTTTAAATCTGTGAATAACACTTGTATCTTTTATCAATGTTTATTATGAGTATTTCTGTGATTTGATGTGGCTCTGTGCAAATTAGCGGGATGTTTTGGAGGCTAAGCCAAATGTAAACTGAGGTTTTTGGATATAAATATGAACTTGATCGAACAAAACATACATGTATTGTGTAACATGTTGTCCTGGGAGTGTCATCTGATGAAGAATATCAAAAGTTAGTGATTCATTTTATCAATATTTCTGCTTTTTGTGACTCCTCTCTTTGGTTGGAAAATCGCTGTATGCTTTCTGTGACTAGTTGCTGACCTAACATAATGATATGTTCTAGCGGAACCCCAGTCCTAGACAGGTTAAGAGCCCCGACGCTTGCTCTAAAAATTAACATGCATCGTTCATATCAGTGAAAAACAAATTTCAAAAAAACAAAAACAGGTTCATCCTTAATTAAGAGTCTAAGTAACATAATACAAAGATCCCCATAAAAATCTGTCAGTTTAAGCTAGAGATAGTTGTTATGCATGGGCTGCGTGTCAATCCACCACATCCGCCTATAAAGTCGCCCTTCTGCAGCTGAGGTGGAAGGTGGCCGAGCAACAGACGTGTTTGTCAGACCATAAGACATGCCGAAAATTTGTCTTCTCACTAAAACGGCTAGCATTCCAGCGGTTTGACCGACAAACACGATGGTGTTCTCCGTTTTGCGCTACGACCCCCTCAAGCACCAAGGGACTTGTCTGAAGTCGGTAACGCTGATGTGCCAACTAAAGTCTGTTGCGCCCAAACCATTTGGGCTACAAACTAATATTATCTGACTGTGGAAAGGGAAGACTCACAATGGAGTTCTCAGTTTTACTCTACGGCCACCACGTGTCACTGGACTCGTCTGAAGATAACCCATACAAATGAATGGAAGTATGGAGGCAGTTTTAGGCCAACAAAAAGGGGTTAAATGAGTCGAAAAATATATACACTGCTCAAAAAAATAAAGGGAACACTAAAATAACACATCCTAGATCTGAATGAATGAACTATTCTTATTAAATACTTTTTTCTTTACATAGTTGAATGTGCTGACAACAAAATCACACAAAAATGTATCAATGGAAATCAAATTTATCAACCCATGGAGGTCTGGATTTGGAGTCACACTCAAAATTAAAGTGGAAAACCAACTACAGGCTGATCCAACTTTGATGTAATGTCCTTAAAACAAGTCAAAATGAGGCTCAGTAGTGTGTGTGGCCTCCACGTGCCTGTATGACCTCCCTACAACGCCTGGGCATGCTCCTGATGAGGTGGCGGATGGTCTCCTGAGGCATCTCCTCCCAGACCTGGACTAAAGCATCCGCCAACTCCTGGACAGTCTGTGGTGCAACGTGGCGTTGGTGGATGGAGCGAGCATGATGTCCCAGATGTGCTCAATTGGATTCAGGTCTGGGGAACGGGCGGGCCAGTCCATAGCATCAATCCTTCCTCTTGCAGGAACTGCTGACACACTCCAGCCACATGAGGTCTAGCATTGTCTTGCATTAGGAGGAACCCAGGGCCAACCGCACCAGCATATGGTCTCACAAGGGGTCTGAGGATCTCATCTCGGTACCTAATGGCAGTCAGGCTACTCTGGGCAGCACATGGAGGGGCTGTGCAGCCCCCAAAGAAATGCCACCCCACACCATGACTGACCCACCGCCAAACCGGTCATGCTGGAGGATGTTGCAGGCAGCAGAACGTTCTCTACGGCGTCTCCAGACTCTGTCACGTCTGTCACATGTGCTCAGTGTGAACCTGCTTTCATCTGTGAAGAGCACAGGCGCCAGTGGAGAATTTGCCAATTCTGGTGTTCTCTGGCAAATGCCAAACGTCCTGCACGGTGTTGGGCTGTAAGCACAACCCCACCTGTGGACGTCGGGCCCTCATACTACCCTCATGGAGTCTGTTTCTGACCGTTTGAGCAGACACATGCACATTTGTGGCCTGCTGGAGGTCATTTTGCAGGGCTCTGGCAGTGCTCCTCCTTGCACAAAGGCGGAGGTAGCGGTCCTGCTGCTGGGTTGTTGCCTCCTACGGCCTCCTCCACGTCTCCTGATGTACTGGCCTGTCTCCTGGTAGCGCCTCCATGCTCTGGACACTACGCTGACAGACACAGCAAACCTTCTTGCCACAGCTTGCATTGATGTGCCATCCTGGATGAGCTGCACTACCTGAGCCACTTGTGTGGGTTGTAGACTCCGTCTCATGCTACCACTAGAGTGAGAGCACCGCCAGCATTCAAAAGTGACCAAAACATCAGCCAGGAAGCATAGGAACTGAGAAGTGTCCTGTGTCACCACCTGCAGAACCACTCCTTTATTGGGGGTGTCTATTCCATTTGCACAACAGCATGTGAAATTTATTGTCAATCAGTGTTGCTTCCTAAGTGGACAGTTTGATTTCACAGAAGTGTGATTGACTTGGAGTTACATTGTGTTGTTTAAGTGCTCCCTTTATTTTTTGAGCAGTGTATAAAGCAATCCTGAGCGTTCTAATATTTCCTAGATATAGGACAGACAATTCAAAACATTCCGTCTGATTTTTTTTGACTGTCTGCCATTTATGAATGTGTTATTCAATGTGTTTCTATGGGTTATAAACTCAGCAAAAAAAGAAACGTCCCTTTTTCAGGACGCTATCTTTCAAAGAGAATTTGTAAAAATCCAAATAACTTGCAGATCTTCATTGTAAAGGGTTTAAACACTGTTTCCCATGCTTGTTCAATGAACCACAAACAATTAATGAACATGCACCTGTGGAACAGTCGTTAAGACACTAACAGCAATTAAGGTCACAGTTATGAAAACTTAGGACACTAAAAAGAGGCCCTTCTACTGACTCTGAAAAACACTAAAAGAAACATGCCCAGGGTCCCTGTTCATCTGCGTGAACGTGCCTTAGGCATGCTGCAAGGAGGAATTAGGACCGCAGAGGTGGCCAGGGCAATAAATTGGAATGTCCGTACTGTGAGATGCCTAAGACAGCGCTAAAGGGAGACAAGACGGACAGCTGATCGTCCTCGCAGTGTCAGACCACGTGTAACAACACCTGCACAGGATCGGTACATCCCGAACATCACACCTGCGGGACAGGTACAGGATGGCAACAACTGCCCAAGTTACACCAGGAACGCACAATCCCTCTATCAGTGCTCAGACTGTCCACAATAGGCTGAGAGAGGCTGGACTGGGCTTGTAGGCCTGTTGTAAGGCAGGTCCTCACCAGACATCACCGGCAACAACGTCACCCATGGGCACAAACCCACCGTCGCTGGACCAGACAGGACTGGCAAAAATTGCTCTTCACTGATGAGTCGCGGTTTTGTCTCACCGGGGGTGATGGTCAGATTTGCGTTTATCGTCGAAGGAATGAGCGTTATACCGAGGCCTGTACTGTGGAGCGGGATCGATTTGGAGGTGGAGGGTCCGTCATGGTCTGGGGCGGTGTGTCACAGCATCATCGGACTGAGCTTGTTGTCATTGCAGGCAATCTCAACGCTGTACATAACAGGGAAGACATCCTCCTCCCTCATGTGGTACCCTTCCTGCAGGCTCATCCTGACATGACCCTCCAGCATGACAATGCCACCAGCAATACTGCTCGTTCTGTGCGTGATTTCCTGCAAGACAGGAATGTCAGTGTTCTGCCATGGCCAGCGAAGAGCCCCGATCTCAATCCCATTGAGCATGCCTGGGACCTGTTGGAGCAGAGGGTGAGGACTAGGGCCATTCCCTCCAGAAATGTCAGGGAACTTGCAGGTGCCTTGGTGGAAGAGTGGGGTAACATCTCACAGCAAGAACTGGCAAATCTGGTGCAGTCCATGAGGAGATGCACTGCGGTACTTAATGCAGCTGGTGGCCACACCAGATACTGACTGTTACTTTTGATTTTGACCCCCCTTTTAATTATTCAATTTCTGTTAGTCAAGTCTGTGGAATCAGGGCATTCATTTCCTGATTCCGCTTTGTTCAAGTTTATTTGCCGCTAGTCTGAATCTGTGTGTGACAGTAGGCTGCTTGAGATTGCGCAGACTGAAAATACACCAGCCTGAAAGCGCTGTTCCAAGTTGAAAAAGTAGGGTTTGAAAGGTCGTCGAAATTTGTTTAATAACCTTTGTTAATGTAATTAATGAAAGCATACTTAAATATTATCAATAATAATACAAATAATCTACATGTCAGCCATTATCTTAATGACCCTTCAGTGCGTGTCTGTGTGTACCAGTGCGAGGGAACTGTTGCCCAAGAGAGCGATCGCGACATTTCAGCAGCAGGTATAAAATAAACAGACTAACTGGGTAGTCAACTGTTACAAATTATTTTTTTAATTATCTGGCTAGTTAACTATAGCTAACTAAGCATTACTGTCCTAGTGGCCTTTCCACCTGCACTGTAGATCGCCTAAATAAATCTGCATCTGCACTCTATTAAACAGTACCCATGTAATTGGTCAAAGGAAAAAATATTAAAAAGGGAAAAAAAGCTAGACAAAATTTGCTGTGCATAGATCTCCCCTGAAACAGGAATATTTGAGTCTTATATATAGACATGCACAGTTAGATACCTTGCTTTGAAGTAGCCATTTGAGGCAGCAAGTAGCCTAGTGGTTAGAGAATTGGACTAGTAACCGAAAGGTTGCAAGATCGAATCCCTGAGCTGACACAGTAAAAATGTGGTTCTGCCCCTGAACAAAGGAAGTTTACCCACTGTTCCAAGGCCATCATTGAAAATAAGAATTTGTTCTTAACTGACTTGCCTAGTTAAATAAAGGTAAAATAAAGAAAATATTTGATCCCTGATTCATTTTATGCACAAATCATTTTATTAAAGACAAAAGTATTTGGCTGTAATTTTTTTTAATTTTATATCAAGGGTGTCCAGGCTTTTGTTCATGCCCTGATCTAACCACATTGTAGCCTAAACATCAGCTGCTTAACAGGACCTTGATTAAGGAGACGTGTGTGTTTCTGTGCTGGATCAAAAGCCAAGAATACACACCCAGGAGTTCTCCAGATGGAGGGTTGACCACATTTTGATAGCATTTGACTAACAGTGCAGTTCTACTTTGTGTGCGGGGGCTAAGTGCCTTGATCAAGGGCACCGCGGCAGGAGATAGTTGGCCTACATGGGTTCAGACATAGCAGCATTCCTGTGTCAATAACGCATACTTTTTATGTAGGCTACAATAACAGTCATGAACATGTTAAATGTCTTGGGAAATGTGTATAACCCCTTAAGTGAATAATCAGAGTACTCTATAGCATATTGTAATTTGTGAATATCGTTGAAAAGTCGAATGGACCAACTTGGAAAAAGACAGCCCCCACACTTATTTAATCCCAAGTCAAACACTGACTGAAAGCTAGTTCGAAGAACCTAGGCGTAAAGTCGCGGATCACGATGTATAATGTTCAAATTACCTTTATTATAATCGCAATAACGTATCTCCCTGCAACTTTTAGTTTTCAGACGTTGGGGGATCCAGTGTGATTGATGGTAGACAATTTGCGGACGATATGAACAGCTTGTAGGGAAGACGTGTTGAATTATGCATTAAACGAGCAATATTAACACTTAGCCCATATGTTAAGCGAGGGCTTTCATATTTCACCTTACTGGCAAGTTGATCAACTCGCCGCCAGGCAATCAAACACCACATATTTCGATAGCGAATTATGCTAGCTATCTAAAACGAAGCTAGCTTCAGAAGAACGTAGATAAACGATGCATTTAACGCAACAGTTTGATAACCTATTCATAATTAAGTAATCCAACTAACGATGTAAATGCATAACTAGTAGACGAAGTGTCTTAACACATTTTAATAACAACATTAGTTAGCTAAATACCTAGCTAGCATGTTAGCTTTCTTTCATGCTTAACTAGTCAGGCATGATTGTAGACTGTAGTTACCCATCAAGTGAGCGACGACAAAATGGTAGCTAACTAGCGTTCAGTGGCATTTCAGCTTGCTGGAATCCATCAAATTGTGACTTTTTTTATGCAAGCGCCACGCTGTTGTGTGTTGATATTTTTAACCAAGGGCAAAGCAAAATCTTCCAAACAACAGAGGCCGTTTGGTGTTGAATGTAGATGATGGCTAACGTTAGCTAACTCAGCTGGCTAGCTATTGGACATAACGCGCGCTACCTCTCCATAACCCTCTTGCGTAACATTAACTTACCGTTTAAAATGTTCGACAATTTTCTCCTCTCGAACATGTTCGGGTAAATTTCCCACCCAAAGGTGTCTGGTTTCCCGAACCATACTGTACGTTACTTTCCCCCTTCATACATATGCTCTAGCACGTTTTAATCCCCGCTGGTCGGGAAATCCGCCTTACAAAATGAACGACGAGTGATTCCGTGTAAAAATGATCTTGGCCTAGCTCCGTCCCAATCCATCCGAATGTGTGTGTATTCTCCAGAGATAGGGTGCGAGCTGCGCGCTTCCCTGTGACGACGGCTTCGTTTCTCATGACTTGCGCGCTCCCGAGATCATGCGACAGCTACTCAAGGCTAGAGGGTATACGGTTTATGTCAACTTGATTTCTTAAATAGTTTTTTTTGTTGCATTTAAGATAACCCTAACCCGTTTCCTAACCTTAACCTAATTATCATAACCTGGTACTTTTATTCTCCTAATCTGCTGCGTAAATTATCCTAACCTCCCATGAAAAGTCAATTCTGGTCAATTTTGACATAAACTGTATACTGTCTAGTCAAAAGTCGTAGCAGTCCTATGGCTTTGTATTTTGTATTTTTTAGGGGTCCTTAAAAGGCAGCAGCAACTCTTCCTGGGGTCCAAACACATTAAGGAACTTACATCACACATAAAACAAACTATAAAACAGTACTTCATATAACATTATTACACCACTACATATCTACAATACAAAATGTATAAAACCACCATACAACAATTTTACAATGCAGGGTGTGTGTCTGTTCTATGTAGTACTGTGCACCGCCCAGATTCTGTTCTTGACTTGGGGATTGTGAAGAAACCTCTGGTGGCATGTTTTGTGGGGCATGCATGGGTCTCCGAGCTGTGTGCTAGTAGTTTAGACAGACACCTCTGTGCATTCAGCATGTCAACACTTCTTACAAAAACAAGGAGTGATGAAGTCAATCTCTCCTCCACTTTGAGCCATGAGAGATTTACATGCATATTATTAATGTTAGCTCTCCTTGTACATTTAAGGGCCAGCCATGCTGCCCTGTTCTGAGCCAATTGTAATTTTCTGAGGTCCCTCAAATCAAATCAAATTTTATTAGCCACATACACATGGTTAGCAAATGTTAAGGTGAGTGTAGCGAAATGCTTGTGCTTCTAGTTCCGACAGTGCAGTAATATCTAACAAGTAATCTAACAATTCCCCAACAACTACCTAATACACACAAATCTAAAGGGATGGAAAATAATATGTACATATAAATATATGGATGAGCGATGGCCGAGCGGCATAGGCAAGATGCAATAGATGGTAATGAGATGAGTAATGTAAGATATGCTAACATTATTAAAGTGGCATTGTTTAAAGTGACTAGTGATCCATTTATTACAGTGGTCATTGATATGAGTCTCTATGTAGGCAGCAGCCTCTCTGAGTTAGTGATTGCTGTTTAGCAGTCTGATGGCCTTGAGATAGAAGCTGTTTTTCAGTCTCTCGGTCCCAGCTTTGATGCACCTGTACTGACCTCGCCTTCTGGATGGTAGCGGGGGTGAACAGGCAGTGGTTGATGTCCTTGATGATCTTTCTGGCCTTCCTGTGACATCGGTGCTGTAGGTGTCTTGGAGGGCAGGTAGTTTGCCCCCGGTGATGCGTTGTGCAGACCGCACCACCCTCTGGAGAGCCTTGCAGTTGAAAGCTGTGCAGTTGCCGTACCTGGCGGTGATACAGTCCGACAGGATGCTCTCGATTTTGCATCTGTAAAAGTTTGTCCGAGTTTTAGGTGACACGCCAAATTTCTTCAGCCTCCTGAGGTTGAAGAGGCGCTGTTGCGCCTTCTTCACCACACTCTCTGTGCGGGTGGACCATTTCAGTTTGTCTGTGATGTGTATGCCGAGGAACTTAAAACTTTCCACCTTCTCCACTACTGTCCCTTCGATGTGAATAGGGGGGTGCTCCCTCTGCTGTTTCTTGAAGTCCATGATCATCTCCATGATTTTGTTGACGTTGAGTGAGATGTTTTCCTGACACCACACTCCGAGTGTACTCACCTCCTCCCTGTAGGCTGTCTCGTCTTATTTGGTAATCAAGCCCACTACTGTTGTGTCGTTTGCAAACTTGATGATTGAGTTGGAGGCGTGCATGGCCATGCATTCATGGGTGAACAGGGAGTACAGGAGGGGGCTGAGCATGCACTCTTGTGGGGCCCCAGTGTTGAGGGTCAGTGAAGTGGAGATGTTGTTTCCTACCTTCACCACCAGGGGTGGCCCGTCAGAAAGTACAGGACCCAATTGCACAGCCCTTGTTAGTGGGCTGCGACAGTGGCACTCTATTTTCCTCAAAGCGGGCAAAGAAGGTGTTTAGTTTGTCTGGAAGCACCTGACCACACGACTGAACAGTAGTCCAGGTACGACAAAACTAGGGCCTGTAGGACCTGCCTTGTTGATAGTGTTGTTAAGAAGGCAGAGCAGCGCTTTATTATGGACAGACTTAGCTACTGTTGTATCAATATGTTTTGACCATGATGGTTTTACAACCCAGGGTTACCCCGAGCAGTTTAGTTGCATCATCTTGCTCAATTTCCACATTATTAATTACAAGGTTTAGTTGAGGTTTAGGGTTTAGTGAATGATTTGTCCCAAATACAATGCTTTTAGTTTCTGAAATATTTAGGACTAACTTATTCCTTGCCACCCTTTCTGAAACTAACTGCAGCTCTTTGTTAAGTGTTTCGGTGATTTCACTCGCTGTGGTAGCTGATGTGTATTGTTGAGTCATCCGCATTCATAGACACACTGGCTTTAGCCAGTGGAACACACGTTTTTCCAGCAGCAAACTATGACCGATAATGTCAAAAGCCACATTGAAGTCTTAGCAAAACAGCTCCCAGAATATTTTCAGTCAATCATCAGTCATTTGTGTAAGTGCCGTGCTTGTTGAATGTCGTTCCCTTTAGGCGTGCTGAAAGTCTGTTGTCAATTTGTTTACAGTAAAATAGTATTGTATCTGGTTGAACACAATTTTTTCCAAAAGTTTAGTAAGGGTTGGTAACAGGCTAATTGGTCCGCTATTTGAGACAGTAAAGGGGGCTTTACTATACTTGGGTAACGGAATGACTTTTGCTTTCCTCCAGGCCTGAGGGCATACACTTTCTATTAGGCTTAGATTGAATATATGGCAAATAGGAGTGGCAATATTGTCCGCTATTATTATCAGTAATTTTCCATCCAAGTTGTCAGACCCCAGTGGCTTGTTATTGTTGACAGACAACAATACTTTTTTCACCTTTTCCACACTCACTTTACGGAATTCAAAATTACAACGCTTGTCTTTTATAATTTTATCAGTTTTATTTGGAAGTGTAGTGTCAGAGTTCGTTGCTGGCATGTCATGCCTAAATTTGTTAATCTTGCCAATGAAAACATAATTAAAGTAATTGGCAATATCAGTGGGTTTTGTGATGAATGAGCCACCTGATTCAATGAATGATGGAGCTGAGTTTGCATTTTTGCCCAAAATTGTATTTAAAGAGCTCCAAAGCTTGTTATCATTCTTTATATCATTTATTTGTTTCATAGTATAATTTATTCTTCTTTTTATTCAGTTTAGTCACATGATTTCTCAATTTGCAGTACGGTTGCCAATTGGTTGTGCAGCCAGACCTATTTGCCATTCCTTTTGCCTCATCCATAACATTTTTCAATTCCTCATCAATCCACAGTGATTAAACAATTTTTAGTTCTTTTTTTATGGATGCATGCTTATTAGTAACTGGAATAAGCAATTTCATAAATGTGTCAATTGCAGTCTGGTTGTTCCTCATTACACACCACAGACCAACAAATATTATTTACACCATCAACATAGGAATCACTACAAAACTTATTGTATGACCTCTTATACACTTCGCATTATCAAACACATCTATGCAGCCTCTGAGGTTTTAATGAATTGAGAAACCATTCGGTTAGTATGTTGCCTGAGGTGATCTGTGATTCTCCCAAAATGGCTTATTCCAAGGCAACCCTGTGCTGACAAGGCATGGCACACTTTACCTGCATGTATTATGTACGTGCTTTGACAGAATACACGTAATTCTTCCTAAATCAAAGAGCCTATTTGTATCATGGCTTTGTTGAATATTCTGTTCTAAAGGGTGTCGATTACGCAAGTCATTGACCACAGCATCTTTGTAGGCCAAACTAATTTGTGAAGGTTTTAATGGCACGTCGACTGTGCTCGGAAATTGCATAACACCATGTCCACCCCCATCATGGTTTATTTTCTTAGAACTGTACAGCCTCTGGTTTAATTCCTCTTGCATAGGTCATTTTCCTTGTATATATCCTATAACTAATATGTTTCTTTACTTTGTTAATGTTCACTGTGTTCCTTGAGTAAATTATGCATGCAAGCCATACATGGAACATGCTTGTCTCAAAAAAGATTGACAATGTGGAGAGGGCAAGGGAAGCAACAAAAAACACAAAAAACGAAGCACAATACTATATAATATATTAGTTTATTTTCTCATATGAAAGGATATATTGAGAATGAACATACAGCACTGAGCACTACATAATATTCAAAGAACGCATACGACAAAATACTTGAAAATGTATGTTGAATAAATATCTTTGGTGCATTTACTAGTGTGGGTTAAAAAAAAGAGTGCAAAGGTATCAATTTTGAAAGAAGTATAGGAGGCAATTGATAAAGATGTCTTGCTACGTAAACAATAATTGCAAATCATTTCTAAATGCTGTGTGATGAAGAAAGTTTGTTACATTCGAAGTCCAACGACTTATTCCCATGATGCAGAACTAGGAAGGCTCGTCTTCTCTCCCAGTTTCATCGATATTTCTCCTTTACAATCCAATCAGGACCTACTCTGTTGACTTTCAGCCTCCCTCTCCATATGCTCCATTGCACAGTTGGAGCGTCCCATCCTGGTTCCTGGGCCCGTATTCATAAAGGGTCTCTGATCCTAGATCGTCGCTGCTTTTCTGAGACGCTTTATGAATACGGGCAGGGTTTGGTACTTTCTAAATGTAATTCGTTTGGTTACAGTTACTAGTTAGTTACCTGTCCAAAATTGCAATCAGCAACATAACTTTTGGATTACCCAAACTCAGTAATGTAATCATATTACTTTTGGATTACTTTCCCCTTAAGAGGCATTAAAGAAGACAAAAAGGATCCATCAAACATTTGGTGTGTCATCATAGTGGTCTCTGACTTGTGTTCAGACTCGCTCAGGCGGAGCACACTAAAATGTACACCTTTTTCCAATGCTGAATTAAATGTCATTGAGAAAACAAAAAGGTGTCATCATTTCGCAAACATTGTTCCTAAATGTAAAAAAAGTAATCCAAGAAGTACATTTTCAAAAGCCTCTGTAATGTGATTACATTACATGTAATGGGATTACATTGCTGGTAACATAACTTGTTAAAGGTTAAGTTTTTTTGTAATCAGATACATGTATTTGACTACATGTAATCAGTTACTCCCCAACCCTGAATACGGGCCCTGATTCTGAGTTCAGTATTAGAGCTGGGCAGACTGAACCATGGTCAGGTGACAAGACTTACACAGCACCCTCTCATCCAGTGGATGGCAGCCATGGTCGTTTGGCTCTGGGGAGAGTTGGGTACTGCAGACCTGAACACAGGGTGTATAAAAGGGAAAAGGTTGTGAGATGCAGATGCCACAGCCAAAGTTTCCTCTGGGAAAAATTAAGATATTCTATTCTAACGTTATTCTATTCTTGCTGTTTGAACTGATTGTGAAGAACCCAATCCCCAGTAATTATTCAGCTGATTGAGATCGGCATGCAAATATAGCAAACACATATAACACTAACATATAAAGAGCCTTTCTCTTGTTCGTGTACTGTACCTCACAGCGATAGCAGTCCTCGTGGAAGGAGCGTCCCAGGCACTCCACGGTGTAGCTGTCCGTGCCATCCTCTCTTGGAATGATCAGCTGCTGGCAGGCACTACACTGGGGAGCGTATTTCCTTCAACAAACAAATCAGATAGAGGACAGTATTTCATTATTATGTATTCATGATGAATTATTTTCAATTACAACATTAAGCCCATTTAGTAGCTCTCATCATCAGGTAATCAGGATACGTGAGTGTGTCGGGAACAGAAGATGGAGATTTGTGTAGTAATGCGTTTGTTTACCTGTAGTAATCCTGGAGGCAATACACTTCCCCAACCTCTCCCTGAGCGAATCTCTGCTCTCCAATTGGTTGGCTGCACGTTGCACAGATAAAGCAAGGTGGGTGGTAAGCTCTTTCCAGTGCACGGATAACATGGTCTTTGATAACTTCCCCACATGCCCAGCAAAGTTCCAAACTGGCCTGTAGGAAAGAGAGTAGTTTATCATCATCATCTTAAGTCAATCTCTACTACATGTACTGTTCCTCCCCAGGAGGTTGTTTATACCTGGTAACAGTCCTCACAGAGTGGTATTCCTGCCTTATTGTAGTACAGTTTACCGGCCAGAGGGATATGGCACTGTCTGCACTGGAAGCAACTGGCGTGGTATGTCCTGTTCAGAGCCTCTATGGCAGTTTCACTCAGAGCCACAGGCTTACGACAGAAGCCACACACCTCTACGAAGCAAGCACACATATCAAGTCAAGTGTCAAATGTGAAAAGTGCCGGAAAACGCATGTAAAACTTCACAGGCTACCCACAGAATCCACACACCTCTACAAAGCACACATTCACATATCACGCAGGGTAAAATTACACATTGAGTCTTGAGGGTGCCTAATGTCAAAATCTCTGACAATTGTGTGTGTGTGTGGGGGGAGGATTATTTGATATTTCAATTGTTATGTGGTGTCCTTGATTTGTTATGGGGGTAATTCGAGCCCTGATATCTTAACTGTGAATTGTGAAAAGTGACATACCCGGATGACATTTCTATAAGGTCACAGACACAGTTTCACCTTACCCTTGCTCTCTATCATCTCTAGCTGCTCCTGGGATGGTTCCTTCTGTTCCCCCCCACTAGATGGTGTTCTTTGCTCTGGCTGTCTATTCACTGCAAAGCTCTGTGGGTAAAAAAAAAGGGGATTAAGTCAAAGATTCTTCACTTGCGTGACTAATCATTTTGTTTGGCACACAGACACGCTATTCTTCAGCCTTCCTCAACAGTGCCATTTTAAAGTAAAGTCAATAAACTATTTTCACTCTGTTTTCTCTGTCTCAACATTTGAGCATTTTGTAGGTTTTTTTTGTCCAAACTTTCTGGATCGAGAGGGCTACAGTTCATGGTAACGGAGAAAGGTCTCACACACAGGGTGATCTTAGCAAAAATACATAAACTCCCCAGTGCCCCAGAGAAAGGGGAACAACACTCCATGTACCCAATAGTCCTGCTCTCTCCATTCAGGCATCTTTACTGGTTTGTGCTGTTATTGTTTCGATTGAGAGTTGGAGAACAGAGAACAGAATAATGGGGTGACAGGGAGGGTAAAGTTTCCCTGAGAGGGATCAACAGTCCTGTTTCTGAATTTTTTTTGACGAAAGAAAACGTAGAAGTGCTTTAGAAGCGGGTGCTAATGTGTTTTTGTACTGTGTCATCCACTGTATCCAAAAGACAGCTGTGTTTCCCCCCACTAATCTGTACTACAGATGTATCCTTGTTGTCTCCTCAACGGATTTCATGCACACTACAGAGTCTCTGCACACAGCGAATGGCACCTCTCAGTATCATGGCCTGCTAAGACATTATTGAACATTTCAACAGAATGGTCAAGAGATGAGGTCTCGTGAGAAATATATGTGGACCTGTTCTATAGTATTGTCAGAAGAAATCTAAACATGGAGGGCGTTGAACGGCAATAATATAGCCTGGTCCCACATCGGTTTGTACAGCCTTACCAACTTCTACGGTCATCGTGCCAGGGCTAGCAATAACATGGCATGGGATGTAGAATACTAGGGTCAATCTTACCGGTTGTTCAGACACTGTTGGTCTGTCTGGATACACAGGTCGGAGGATGGGAGCAGTTGGGGTCTCCTGTACGGGTGGAGGAGGCAGGAGAGGTGCAAGATCCTCCGTCAGTTGAGCATCCACAGACACAGGAGGAAGGGGAGGTGGAGGAGGGAGCTCTGTGAGGAAAAGAGGTTCCAGTGTGGCAATAATAACACTGCATTCAACATCACAACCCTGCCGGTCAACGTGTTATTTAAAAATGTACTTTGTTATCATTCATAACAATCCTGTCAGATGTAAATGGTAATATCTAGATTTCTTCACAGCAAAATGACAGCTTTTGTAATGAATGTACTGGCTGCTCCTCATTACCCTCAGGACCCTTGTATGCTGCGGTCTCTGTCTGCTGCTGCGTGTCTTCCGGACCCAGGGTGAGGTTAGGGGTCACTGGGCTGGGTGGAGGTCTGGGTTTTGAGGGTCTGGCCAGGGAAGGTGTGGAACTCTGGTCCCCGTTCTGTGCACTGCCCTTGGACTCAGACGGAGTCCTCTCTTGCCTACGTATGGAACCATGCTGCGTGTCACCGACACTGGGCTTACGGGTGCTGCTGTCCTCTGGGCTAACCCGCGTGGCTGCATGTGGCATGTCATTGGCGGTGGCGCTGTGTGTGCGCGCGTGTTGGTGCTGAGTGACGGTGGCTCTGTAAGGGGTCGTCAGCGTGATGAAGACGGAGGATACCATCCTCTTCTGCGGCGCAGCCGACGCCATGATGCTGGAACACACAGAATGCAATGCACAACAGTCCGTCAGGTACGACATGAAACACACTAAACAACACAGGACTTACTTGATTGCTATATCAAGATAAGCTGATATAACGTCCCACTGTAACTAGCACGTGTGAGGGACAAGCTAGGCATACAGTCCAGGTTATTGAACACACTGAGGCCCGATGGTGCTAAATTCCTGTGGGAGGTGTCTTTTGAATGCCTAGTCATCCCCACCGTTTCAACACTCACCCATACACTCATACATGAACATACAGTACGTATGCCTGATCTGTGTCATGGCACAGAATGTTTAGCCCACCAGAAAGAAATAGCTTCGCATTGTCACCTCTTGAACTTCCATTTCATAAAGGTGTGGTGGTGTACACGCTCTGTCAACTGTGCCAAAATACATTTTTACACCAGCTGACATAACCTATACATTTAAACACCACATACTTGCTTCACTCCCTCATGCAGTATAGTACATGTACACAAACATTTCTAAAATATTCATACATACAGTGTGCTGAACTCATGCATGAAAAACATACCTGAACAGTCAAAAATACACACTCACATGAGTACACACACACACGCACGCACGCACACTAGCACAAAGCCTCACATCCTCTCTGCGGCCTAACTACTTTGAAATGAGACTCCTAATAATGGCCTAAGTGTAACAGTGAAAAACTAAAACCTCATTCCTCTCCGTATCAAATCTGATATTCTACTGTGCAGTTACGTACCTGAGTGAAAAATGTGGGCGTCAGCTCTGTATTCTGTCTTTCCCTCTCTGTGTGTCGGCACTCCCGGTCTGCTCCTCTATTGTCACTCCTAAGCCGCCACTGAGAGGGCGAGCTCTGGCAGAAAGGACAGCTATCTACAGAAAGCCACTCCTTTTCCTCCTGCACCTCCCTCCCTCTCTCTCCCCCTCCTCCTCCTTCCTTTCCCGCTGAATGACAACAACACTTTCCCAACCGTAAAAGGTGAACAGTTAATCACCAACAAAGTGCAGTAAAAAGCATGACACATTCAGACAAGCAGTCTGGCGCACAGGCTACGCGTAGTCCTGCACAAACGCTCCCGCTCAACACTCATGCATACTCACGCGCGCGCACACACAAACACGTTGGTAATGCGCACAGCACGTACAGTATCACATAGTACATGCTGGCCCCCCTCTTTTTCCTCCCTCTTTATCTTTTGAAATCCAACAGGATGTGACTGTACCTGCCTTTTCCAGCTGCCCTCTTTCTGTAGCTATCCTCTCCACACTCTCTCTTTCTCCGCTTTCCCTCATTGTTCTGTCAGTTTTATTTTCCCTACCTCCCTCATTGAGTCTCCCTTCTCTTTTTTTTTCTTTCCCCTCATTTTTCTCTTCCCATCCCCCGCTCAGTTCTATCACTCACTCTTGCTCTCATTTAGCCTTGACTAACTATTGGTCTCTAATGCAGTGCTGTAAATCAACAAGAACGTATTACCTTTTCCCCAATACTTAATGCTGAGGGCTAAAGGAAGTACAAGTCTACTTCTCACTAAAGTTAGATTCAAACCCCCTTCTCAATCAGTGTCGGGACTAATAGCAGCAGTAAATTAACACATTACAGTGCAACGAATCAAAGCAAAAATGAAACGGTACAGACAGAGAGAAAGAGAGAGATCTGAGTTAGAAATCAACTCTGTTCTTGTATTAGCCTCCTCTCCCGAGTCGGACTTTATCAGCTCTATCAGCAAATGTTTTGCCGTTGAGTGGAGCGTAACCTTGTGGAGCCTGCACCCTCATTCCAGCCAGAGAAGCTTGTGCAAGAGAAGGGGGGGGGCTGAACGTTGAAAGATTCAGAAAAGATAGGGGGCTTGATAATGGAAGGGTGAAAAGGAGAAAGGCACAGGCACAGGCCCAGTGCAGAACTGTGTAAGAGATGATGTGAGAGAGAAATGAGAGAACGGAGTAAGAGAGGTTAAACGGAGAGAAGTGGCTTGAGAGAGAAGGGGAGCTGCTAGAGGGGGAGCTGGGTCAGGGGGTCTGTGTTGTTCCAGTGTCTGAAGAATGGAATGCTGCGCTGCGGTGATGTCACAGCTGCAAGAGGGAGCATGCTCAGTGATGACATCAGCCTCTAAAATCTAGGCCCCTCCCCCACAGCCCCCCCCACCCCCCCTTCTTCAAGAACCCAGAAACCCAGATGCAGAAAAGGAGGAAACTGACAACGCAACTCATATGATTGGGTAAGGGGAGTTGGCCATTGTAGGAAAACAGCCCAAATTGTTACATCTCTATGAAATAAATGGCTTTTCAGTTGATTCAGTAGGACCCATTTCTACTGAATAAACAAGGCCCTTCCTGTGGCCTATATCTAAAACCCGGTTTCAACTCTAATCTGGTTCCATCTGCAACTATTTAAAACCCTAGCCATAGCCCTGGCATCATAAACCAAACACGGTCTCATTTCTCTCTTTCGGGTTAGTCGATAAAGCAAGAAGCATGTCTGTACTTCCTGTTTGACTGCAAGTGGCCCTAGACAAGAGTGTCTGCTAAATGACTAAAATGTAAATGTCCTAGAGTTGTGCAACTGGGTGTGTTGATGACAGGTTTTTAAAAGGAAAAGGTACACCCAGTGCAGACAACAGTTACCACACACACACCTCTCCCTCTGCTCTTCGACTCTTAACTTCTATCTTCTACATCTCCTTTTAATCATCCCCCCATTTTACCATCCACTGAACTGCTAACTCTGTATTCACCCGCCTTCTCTCACTGTATTGCCACGATTCTTAAATAATAGAAATGATCACCATAGGTGGGCCTGCACACAGACAATACACACACACACACCTGTTATATTTTGAATGGTCAGGACATCTGGTAAAGCTAAATAGCATACAATACCTAGCTATGCCACAAATCTACTGCAAAGTTATATAATAACATAAGTCACGTAGCCAGGGAACAAACTGTATATTTGTGGCTCTAGCAACCACACCCTTGTCACTATGGTAATAGACTGGTTAATAATTCAAGAGAAGATAAGAGTAAATAAACATCAGTCCCCTTGTGTAAGCAGGGTTAGGTCTCCCTTCACAGGTCCAAACAAGGTTATAAAACAGCAAACATTCATGTTGATATGATTTATGACAGAAACGGTGTGTACGTGACATAATTTATTTGTATTTTTTAACCTTTAACTAGGCAAGTCAGTTAAGAAACAATTCTTATTTACAATGACGGCCTACCCCAGCCAAACCCGGACGACGCTGGGCCAATTGTGCGCCGCCCTATGGGACTCCCAATCACAGCCGGTTGTGATACAGCCTGGAATCGAACCAGGGTGTCTGTAGTGACGCCTCTGGCACTGAGAAGCAGTGCTTCAGACCGCTGCGCAACATCAAAGCTTAACATGTCTATGTAAACGGGGACAGTATTGGATTTCAACAGTATCACTGAGTGAGACAGGCCAGTAGATGGCTGTATTTGAGGTAAAAGTTTCTTTTGTCTGAGGTAGAGTGAAACAGTAACTGGTCTGTGTTGTGGTATTCTGCAGCCTGATAGTCTTTCTGTGTGTCGCTGTCTGATGACAGGCTTCTGGAATGCCAGACAGATCTGCTTGTGAATGTCTTCTGCTCCCTCCTAAAGAACAATAGAAGCTGTCATGAGGGAAGTGAACACTATTATCGTGCAATCACAACAGTCAGAGCCATAAAATATGTTAAACTGACATCATTTGATGTTGTACAGGAAGAACCTTTCCCCTGTTTTAGAAGTATTGCATTTTCTCCTTAGTCCCTAAACATCCTCGCTCTGTGAGAGAAGCAGAAATGAAAGAGAACTTAACTGATGCCAACTACACTAGATTATCGATGCATTCATTCTTTTGATTTATGACATTTTTCTTGTGAGCACCGCTGTATTTAGTCTTCTGGGACAAAGTTGAGAGATGAGAAGCTGCATGTATAGACAAACACTGAACAAAAATATGAAACGCAACATGTAAAGTGTTGGTCCCATGTTTCATGCGCTGACATAAACAACCCCAGACATTTTCCATACGCACAAAAAAACGTATTTCTCAAAAATGTTGTGCACAAATTTGTTTACATCCCTGTTAGTGAGCATTTCTCCTTTGCCAAGATAATCCATCCACCTGACAGGTGTGACATAACAAGAAGCTGATTAAACACCATGATCTTTACACAGGTACACCTTGTGCTGGGGACAATAAAAGTCCACTCAAAAATGTTGTCAACAATGCCACAGATGTCTCAAGTTGAGGAAGCGTGCAGTTGGCATGCTGACTGCAAGAATGTCCACCAGAACTGTTGCCAAAAAATGTATGTTAATTTCTCTACAATAACTTGTTTTAGAGAATTTGGCAGTACGTCCAACCGGCATCAATCGCAGACCATGTGTATGGCGTCGTGTGGGCGAGCGGTTTGCTAATGTCAATGTTGTGAACAGCGTGCCCCATGGTGGCGGTGGGGTTATGGTATTGGCAACGGACAACGAATACAATTGCATTTTTTCGATGGCAATTTGAATGCACAAAAATACTGTGACAAGATCCTAAGGTATCTGTGACCAATAGATCCATATCTGTATTCCCAGTCATGTGAAATCCATAGATTAGGGCCTAATTTATTTATTTCAATTAACTGACTTCCTCATGAACTGTAGCTAAGTAAAATCAATGAAATAGTTGCATGTTGTGTTTATATTTTTGTTCAGTATAATTAGACAAGTTGACTAACAAATAGCCGACCCAATGTCAGAAATTCTAAGCATAAAAATATCTAAGCTTAAAACTATCGTTTTCACACAGCCCTATGAAGAAATGTTTTGCCATCCCTGCAGAGAGAGGGTGAAAGAAAACCTGAAAGACCAACATAGCAACAGAGAGAGCGAGATGTGTTCAAGCTGTGGGGCCACACTGACCTGGGGCAGAACTTAGGGAGTACCTGGGAGGGCAGCAGGCAGACAGCCTCCCCCCAGGAAGGTGACGAGGATGAGGAGCATGTCAGTCTAGCGGCCTACCGTCAGCATGAGCACCAGCAGGGTCCCCATACACAGGGCCACTGTGTGCAGTAAAGCCTCACTACCCGGGCAGCAGTGCTGCTCCTCTGTGGAGGACAATAGAGAAGTTCAATTAACAAATGTGACGCTACTAGGGTCATGTTCAGTAGTGTACACTGGAGCAAAAACATTGACTGAAAATGAAAATCTGTGTTCTTATTGGCCAAATTGAGGTCGTACTTCCCGTCATTTCACTCAGTTTTTAAATGTTTTCTCCCTACTGAACAAGACCCCGATCTTTACGTTTCTAAGAGGCGATTCTATTTTTGGTGCTACTGCTCTCAGTTGACTGATTCAACTCATTCTTTGCCTGCTAAGATTGAATGGAAATCAAGTTCTGATTGATCCATCCCCTTGGACTTAGACCACCAACAGGATGTAGCACATGTTCAGCGGCGCCCAGAACTCCAGAGACTCCCCTCTGACTGGACGTGGTGGTGCACTGTGGCGAGACCGGGCCGAAGGCCAGGACAACGGCTCTCTACAGCAAGGAGAGCGGCCGGAGGTCAGGAGGGTGATGCAGAACGAAAAGTAGCATTCAAAGCTGTGACGGGTGTAGAGCCTAGAGACATGGCACCAGAGAAGTTGGCAGTGACCCGTCAGCAGCCAACGGAGGCCAGGAGGCTGAGACAGCAGTGTAGAGCCCCCTCTTGGAGAAAGTGGAGACTGCAGCTCAGAGCACAGCCCCTGGAGAACCAACACCGGACCAGCATCAGCCGGGTGCTGCCTGGGAGGACATCCTGGAGACAGAGGGATACAGTAACGAATGGATTAAGGAATAAATGGAAGAATGAAGGACACCCAACACAACACTAAAATAACACTAGGAACCAAAAAGAACATGCTGTGTGGATGACAAAACTCCCGCTGTGTGTGCAGGGGATAACTAGAGCAATATATTGGACGATAATTCCACCGATATTCAATAAATAGGATGAAAGGGAATCTCGTGCTTATCTGAACATGTGCGGCTTACTCATGATGCATCACTGTCACAATATAAGAAATCCTCATTGAAGTAAATTTCTTGGACAATTGCTCTTTTGGATGGCAATGTATGAAAATTCAGTGTGGGAAAATGACACCATTTCTCCGCTGTAAAACAGTATACCAACAAGTTGTCCCCCCCCACAAAAAAAAGGAATGGCGAGCGGTTTTCTGATGTCAACGTTGTGAACAGTGCCCCATGGTGGTGGTGGGGTTATGTTATGGGCAGGCATAAGCTACAGACAACGAACACAATTGTGTTTTATTAATGGTAATTTGAATGCACAGAGATAATGTGCATTCGTCACCTCATGTTGGTGAGTATGCAGGCCACGGAAGAACTGGGACATTTTCGGCTTCCAGGAATTGTGTACAGATCCTTGCGACATGGGGCCCGTGCATTATCATGCTGAAACTTGAGGTGATGAATGCACAGCCCCATGTTGCAAGGATCTGTACACAATTCCTGGAAGCTGAAAATGTCCCAGTTATTCTGTGGCCTGCATACTCAGCAGACATGTCACCCATTGAGCATGTTTGGGACGCCTGTACGACAGCGTGTTCCAATTTCCACCAATATCCAGCAACTTCGCACAGCCATTGAAGAAGAGTGGGACAACATTCCACAGGCCACAATCAACAGCCCGATCAAATCTATGCGAAGGAGATGTGTTAACAGATGCATATCTGTATTCCCAGTCATGTGAAATCCAATTAGATTCACTGATTTCCTTATATAAACTGTAACTCAGTAAAATCTTTTAAATTGTTGCATGTTACGTTTATATTTTTGTTCAGTATAGTTATTGTATACATTGCAAATTTAGAGTGTGTGGGCATGTGGAACGGGCAGACATTTAACGAAAAAGCCACACAAAAAGCACAAAAAACATAAAGCAACTCCTCTCCTAATGTACCAAAACAAAAACAGTGGATTATTTCATCATACATATATTGAAGAAAGGCTGCCACTTAAGTACTGTGATCGGTTTGTTTTACTTAAAACATTTAATTAAAGTATTGTGGCTGGTGGGGGTCTACTTGGGGAGAGTCCACCAAGATGGGATGAGTGGGGGCCCCATGCACACCTCAGAGAAGTGTCTGATGCCCTCCCAGTCACCCCATCCCAATCCCCCGGCTAAAGCTCCTCTCCTTTCTTACCAATAACCACCATTGAATCTTAGTTGTTATGATAAACAAGGAATAATAATGATTCAACATCCTTTCCTAATCTGTCCAGGAACCCATTCATTTTACACTGGGTTTGCAAGTCACAAAAAATCAAATCAAATTACATTGTAGTATAATTAAGTGCTTCCTTCTCCTTCTCCTTCTCCCAAACCAAATCCAACCCTCTCCACCACCCCCTCCCAGTTCTCCCCCCTTTACCCCACCCAAGCCAAGCTTATCACCACCTCCCAACCACCCAGGCCAAATTAATCCCAACCTCCCTCCCTGCCTTCTTCTCAGACACATTTACACCCCTCTATACATCTACTTACTCATCCATTCACACACAACATATACCTTATGCCTCCGCACACCCATTCTCTCCCGCCCTCCTACACAGATTCATATTGACCAAATGATTAGTACATTTTTGGATGCATGTTCCCTTAAAAATCCACCAGAAACAACAACTTCACAGCTATTTGTTTTAAAGCATATCCCAGGAGGCAATGCCCCTGGACCCCCCTAGAGGTGTGTTGACACCAGAACCCATGACCCTGACCCCCCGGAATATCCAGTGACAGCCCTACGGGAGAACTTAGGACCACTGGGGAGAAGACCCGGTGGCCCACAGACCAGTCAGGAGCTAGAACTGCAGCGCAACACTCAACCCATGTCCCCCCACCGGCCTGCTGCAAGTCAAGACCTTGTCCTTTTCTTCTCTTTACTGTCTCCATCCGATTCAGAACCACTGGTACAGGAGAGAGATTCAAGTAACGTTGAAGTTGTGTGTACCAATAATGTACACAAACACTAAAGCATACAATAATATAATTAATGAATAAAGGTTATTTCTATACTTGCTCTAAATGAAGAGGTCCTTTAATGGGGTGGCAGGTAGCCTAGTGGTTAGAGCATTGGGCCAGTAACCGAAAGGTAACTGGATCAAATCCCTGAGCTGACAAATCAAATCGAATCAAAGTTTATTTGTCACGTGCGCCGAATCCAACAGGTGTAGACCTTACAGTGAATTGCTTACTTACAGGCTCTAACCAATAGTGCAAAAAAGGTATAAGGTGAACAATAGGTAGGTAAAGAAATAAAAACAACAGTAAAAAGACAGGCTATATACAGTAGCGAGGCTATAAAAGTAGTGAGGCTACATACAGACACTGGTTAGTCAGGCTGATTGAGGTAATATGTACATGTAGATATGGTTAAAGTGACTATGCATATATGATGAACAGAGAGTAGCAGTAGTGTAAAAGAGGGGTTGGCGGGATGGTGGGTGGGACACAATGCAGATAGCCCGGTTAGCCAATGTGCGGGCTATCTGCATTTGTCGTGCCCTCTTCACGACTGTCTTGGTGTGTTTGGACCATTCTAGTTTGTTGGTGATGTGGACACCAAGAACCTTGAAGGTCTCAACCTGCTCCACTACAGCCCTGTCGATGAGAATGGGGGCGTGCTCGGTCCTCCTTTTCCTGTAGTCCACAATCACCTCATTAGTCTTGGTTACGTTGAGGTTCGAGGTTTTTATTCTGGCACCACCCGGCCAGGTCTCTGTCTCGTCGTTGTCGGTGATCAGGCCTACCACTGTTGTGTTGTCTGCAAACTTAATGATGGTGTTAGAGTCGTGCCTGGCCATGCAGTCGTGGGTGAACAGGGAGTACAGGAGGGGACTGACCATGCACCCCTGGGGAGCTCCACGCTGATCGCGTGGCAGATGTGTTGCTACCTACCCTCACCACCTGGGGGCGGCCCGTCAGGAAGTCCAGGATCCAGTTGCAGAGGGAGGTGTTTAGTCCCAGGATCCTTAGCTTAGTGATGAGCTTTGAAGGTACTATGGTGTTGAACGCTGAGCTGTAGTCAATGAATAGCATTCTCATATAAGTGTTCCTTTTGTCCAGGTGGGAAAGGGCAGTGTGGAGTGCAATAGAGATTGCATCATCTGTGGATCTGTTTGGGCGGTATGCAAATTGGAGTGGGTCTAGGGTTTCTGGGATAATGGAGTTGATGTGAGCCATGACCAACCTTTCAATGCCGTTCATGGCTACGGACGTGAGTGCTACGGGTCTGTAGTCATTTCGGCAGGTTGCCTTTGTGTTCTTGGGCACAGGGACTATGGTGGTCTGCTTGAAACATGTTGGTATTACAGACTCAATCATGTTGAAAATGTCAGTGAAGACACCTGCCAGTTGGTCAGCACATGCCCGGAGCACACGTCCTGGTAATCCACCTGGCCCCGCAGCCGTGTGTATGTTGACCTGTTTAAAGGTCTTACTCATGTCGGCTACGGAGAGCGTGATCACACAGTTGTCCAGAACAGCTGATGCTCTCATGCATGCCTCAGTGTTGCTTGTCTCGAAGCGAGCATAGAAGTGATTTAGCTCGCCTGGTAGGCTCGTGTCACTGGGCAGCTCGCGGCTGTGCTTCCCTTTGTAGTCTGTAATAGTTTGCAAGCCCTGCCACATAAGACGAGCGTCGGAGCCAGTGTAGTATGATTCAATCTTAGCCCTGTATTGACGCATTGCCTGTTTGATGGTTCGTCGCAGGGCATAGCAGGATTTCTTGTAAGCTCCGGGTTAGAGTCCCGCACCTTGAAAGCTGCAGCTCTACCCTTTAGCTCAGTGCGAATGTTGCCTGTAATCCATGGCTTCTGGTTGGGGTATGTACGTACAGTCACTGTTGGGACGACGTCCTCGATGCACTTATTGATAAAGCCAGTGACTGATGTGGTGTACTCCTCAATGTCACAAGGTAAAAATCTGCCGTTCTACCCCTGAATAAGGCACTTAACCCACTGTTCCCCGGTAGGCCATCATTGTAAATAAGAATTTGTTCTTAACTGACTTGCCTGACTCGCCATTTAATATTTGCTCTAATGTAGACCTATAGTAAGCTTATTTTGACAATATTGGACAAGTAAAAATAATAGTATCTCACCTGGATTCTTGATTGAGTAACTGAAGTCTCATAAGATTATGGAGCGCTGAGATTACACATGTACCAACTAGACCTGAGGAACACACATGCACACAAGTTACTGTACTCTTCATCACCATCATCAATAAAGTTCCTCACAATTATTGTATCATCACCACCATAATTTAATGACTTTGATATCAAGCAATTTAAAGCAATATATTTTGTGGCTAACGTTAGCTAGGTGGCTAACGCTAATGTGATAGGTTCTTGGACCATGATAGCCCCGTCGATGTGAATGGGGGCGTGCTCTGCCCTCCTTTTCCTGTAATCCACGATCAGCTCCTTTGTCTTACTGACGTTGAGGGAGAGGTTGTTGTCCTGACACCACACTGCCAGGTCTCTGAGCTTCTCCCTATAGGCTGTCTCATCGTCGTCGATAATCAGGCCTGCCACCGCCATGTTGTCGGCACACTTAATAATGGTGTTGGAGTCGTGTGTGGCCATACAATCGTGGGTGAACAGGGAGTACAGGAGGGGACTAAGCATGCACCCCTGAGGGGCCCCCGTGTGGAGGGTCAGTGTAATGGATGTGTTGTTGCCTTCTCTCAACACCTGGGGTGGCCCGACAGGATGTCCAGGATCCAGTTGCAGAGGGAGGTGTTTAATCCCAGAGTCCTTAGACTGCTGAACAGTTCATCAAATGGCTACCTGGACTATTTGCATTGACCCCCTTTTTTTGTGCAAACGTTTTTACTTTTTAACTCTGCATTGTTGGGAAAGGGCTCATAAGTAAGCATTTCATGGTAAAGAATGGCATTTTATTTGTCTATTTGGCTGTCTACCACAAACTGACATGCACAGCTTTCTGGGTGAGGTTCTGTCTTCTCATGGGTCCAGCAGGCAGAGTTCTACAGACAGATGTGAGATGAAGGAGAGATGGCACTTTTTTCATACCACGGTCAGTAGCCTACAGAGTAATATGAGAAGAGTGCAATTGCTGAACTTATGTAGATATTCCAAACTAAGTGTTTTGATAACTTTCAAGTGTAACAGTTCCATGTAGAATAAACCATCATTCACCTATGAAGTATGAAAAAAGTGCCATCTCTCCTGCATCTCACATCTGTCTGTAGAACTCTGCCTGCTGGACCCATGTAGAAGCAGTGTTCTGCTAATATAACAATGTGCAAACATTATACCTTCCTGTATGGTGTCCGTATAAGACAGGAGTTCCCTGACATATTTGAAGAATAAACAGGGTCCCTGACTTTATGACCTAAATTATTCTATTTACACTTTGTAGTAAATTTTGACACTAAAGTGGAACCGACAGCGTTTTAACTACTTTGCAGATATGAAACAAACAGACATAACTTAAGTCAAAAGTATAAAATTCCCAATTTAAGCTACAAAACCAACTTTATAAGAGGTTTTAAAAACAACATTCCATGACGTACACTAAAGCCTTGTTGGCAGAATAGATGGATGCAGTTCAATGCATTATTAATATAATTCACCAATACATTTCTTGATAGTCCAAAAAATATCGCCATCAGGATATGAATCACAGCTGACCTGGTACATTATTTGCTGCCTCCACTCTTTCAGTTTCCATGACTCAATATTTTGGACAAAAACAGATGAATGTAACTAAGGCTGGGAATGTCAATACAATCAAACCAGCAAGGGCAATGATCACAAGTCAGTCATAACGTGGCTAATAGGCTAGTGTATCTACACTGCTCAAAAAAATAAAGGGAACACTAAAATAACACATCCTAGATCTGAATGAATGAAATATTCTTATTAAATACTTTTTTCTTTACATAGTTGAATGTGCTGACAACAAAATCACACAAAAATGATCAATGGAAATCAAATTTATCAACCCATGGAGGTCTGGATTTGGAGTCACACTCAAAATTAAAGTGGAAAACCACACTACAGGCTGATCCAGGCTGATCCCAACTTTGATGTAATGTCTTAAAACAAGTCAAAATGAGGCTCAGTAGTGTGTGTGGCCTCCACGTGCCTGTATGACCTCCCTACAACGCCTGGGCATGCTCCTGATGAGGTGGCGGATGGTCTCCTGAGGCATCTCCTCCCAGACCTGGACTAAAGCATCCGCCAACTCCTGGACAGTCTGTGGTGCAACGTGGCGTTTGTGGATGGAGCGAGACATGATGTCCCAGATGTGCTCAATTGGATTCAGGTCTGGGGAACGGGCGGGCCAGTCCATAGCATCAATGCCTTCCTCTTGCAGGAACTGCTCGACCCCACATGAGGTCTAGCATTGTCTTGCATTAGGAGGAACCCAGGGCCAACCGCACCAGCATATGGTCTCACAAGGGGTCTGAGGATCTCATCTCGGTACCTAATGGCAGGCAGGCAGGCTACCTCTGGCGAGCCCATGGAGGGCTGTGCGGCCCCCCAAAGAAATGCCACCCCACACCATGACTGACCCACCTCTCATGCTACCATGCTTTATTTTTTTGAGCAGTGTACTTCAGTTCAAGTTATTTTTCATTTCTGTCATCGAATCTTTAGACACACATAAGTCAAGGCATTTTTATTTTCACACATTGCATGGAAAAGACAAACATATAAGTAAAACTGTAGGCTCAATATTATCCAGGTCACTAACCCAGACTAAAAAGCACATATTACATGGACTTGGTGATCTGACCAAACTTAATCTTGTTTCATCAAGAATGGGCCTTCTAGTGCACAGTTTGACTTTTGACCTTAAGGCTTAGTCATGGAGTGAGCCTCATCTTACATATCAACCTTCAACATCACTGTCCAGCAATTTGCAGTGTCTATAAAATCAAACTGAGATAGATCGAGTTTTTTAAGTCAAGTAATATACACTGAATGTACTAAACATTAGGAACATTTCATGCTTTTTCCATGACATAGACTGACCAGGTGAATCCAGGTGAAAGCTATGATCCCTTATTTATGTCACTTGTTAAATCAATTTCAATCAGTCTAGATGAAGGGGAGGAGACAGGTTAAAGAAGGATTTTTAAGCCTTGAGACAAGTGAGACATGGATTGTGCATGTACAGTGGCTTGCGAAAGTATTCACGCCCCTTGGCATTTTTCCCATTTTGTTGCCTTACAACCTGGAATTAAAATAGATTATTGGGGGGATTGTATCATTTGATTTACATAACATGCCTACCACTTTGAAGATGCAAAATATTTTTTATTGTGAACAAACAAGAAATAGGACAAAAAAACTGAAAACTTGAGCGTGCATAACTATTCACCCCCCCAAAGTCAATACTTTGTAGAGCCACCTTTTGCAGCAATTACAGCTGCAAGTCTCTTGGGGTATGTCTCTATAAGCCTGGCACATCTAGCCACTGGGATGTTTGTCCATTCTTCAAGACAAAACTGCTCCAGCTCCTTTAAGTTGGTGTCACACCCTGATCTGTTTCACCTGTCCTTGTGATTGTCTCCACCCCCTCCAGGTGTCGCTTATTTTCCCTGGTGCATTTATCCTTGTGTTTCCTGTTTCTCTGTGCCAGTTTGTCTTGTATGTTCAAGTCAAACAGCATGTTTGTCCCGTGCGCCTGCTTTTCTATTATCTTTTACTAGTCCTCCCGGTTTTGACCTTTGCCTGTTTTTCTGGACTCCATTCCTGCCTGCCCTGACCTTGAGCCTGCCTGCCATTCTGTACCTCTGTAACTCTGAACTGGTTTTGACCTTTTGCCTATCCATGACCATTTTATTGCCTACCCCTTTTGGATTGTTAATAAACAGCTTGGACTCAAACCATCTGCCTCCTGTGTCTGCATCTGGCCTTATAGTTGGATGGGTTCCACTGGTGTACTGCAATCTTTAAGTCATACCACAGATTCTCAATTGGATTGAGGCCTGGGCTTTGACTAGGCCATTCCAAGACATTTAAATGTTTCCCCTTAAACCACTCTAGTGTTGCTTTAGCAGTATGCTTAGGGTCATTGTCCTGCTGGAAGGTGAACCTCTGTCCCAGTCTCAAATCTCTGGAAGACAAACATGTTTCCCTTCAGAAGTCACATAATTAGTTAAATAACGCCCACCTGTGTGCAATCTAAGTGTCACATGAACTGTCACATGCGCTCAGTATATAGACACCTGTTCTGACAGGCCCCAGAGTCTGCAACACCAAGCAAGTGGCACTATGAAGACCAAGGAGCTCTCCAAACAGACCAGGGACAAAGTTGTGGAGAAGTACAGATCAGGGTTGGTTTATAAAATAAACTTTGAACATCCCACAGAGCACCATTAAATCCATTATTAAAACATGGAAAGAACATGGCACCACAACAAACCTGCCAAGAGAGGACCGCCCACCAAAACTCACAGCCTAGGCTAGGAAGGCATTAAATCAGAGGCAACAAAGAGATGCCAAAGATAAACTTGAAGGAGCTGCAAAGCTCCACAGCGGAGATTGGAGTATCTGTCCATAGGACCACTTTAAGCCGTACACTCCACAGAGCTGGACTTTACGGAAGAGTGGCCAGAAAAAAATAAGCAAACACTTTTGGTGTTCGCCAAAAGGCATGTGGGAGACTCCCCAAACATATGGAAGAACGTACTCTGGTCAGATGAGACTAAAATCTAGCTTTTTAGCCATCAAGGAAACCGCTATGTCTGGCGCAAACTCAACACATCATCACCCCGAGAACAATGAAGCATGGTGGTGACAGCATCATGCTGTGGGGATTTTTTCATCCGCAGGGACTGGGAAACTGGTCAGAATGGAAGGAATGATGGATGGCGCTAAATACAAGGAAATTCTTGAGGTAATTGGTTGCACCAGATCTTATTTAGGGGCTTCATAGCAAAGCGGGTGAAGTAATTTTTTCACTTCACCAATTTAGACTATTTTGTGTATGTCCATTACATGAAATCCAAATAAAAATCAATTTAAATACAGATTGTAATGCAACAAAATAGGAAAAACGCCAAGGGGTGAATACTTTTACAAGGCACTGTATGCCATTCAGAGGGTGATTGGACAAAATAAAATATTTAAATGCCTTTGAATGGGGATTGGTAGTAGGTGCTAGGCGCACCGGCTTGAGAGTGTGTCAAGAACTCCAACGCTGCTGGGTTTTTCACACTCAACAGTTTCCAATGTGTATCAAGAATGGTCCACCACCCAAAGGGCATCCAGCCAACTTGACACAACTGTGGGAAGCATTGGTGTCAACATGGACCAGCATCCCAGTGGAACATTTTCAACACCTTGTGGAGTCCATGCCCAGATGAATTGAGGCTGTTTTGAGGGCAAAAGGGGGTGCAACTCAATAATGTTTTGTACACTCAGTGTATATCAAGCCATTATGTATCCTTCCTGTTAACCAGTGAGGGAGTGCAAGTCTATTCTGTGGAATTGAGAGCGTCTCCTTCTCCTCGTCTCTCCTTCTCTCAACCAACTTTCCACACTGGCATCACAAAGAGCGTCTACTGCTCGTCTCTACCAACGGACCAGTCATTCATTCAACTCTGTCCACCATATGAGGCTTTTGTCTTAGCTCCGGCTCTGATGAAGACAGCAGGCAAAAACATGTTTTCATTTTAAAATCAACTTCCAGTGTCCTCCAAGATTTGCTGAATATCCTCTTCTCTTCAGCTCTGCTTCTGGACGTCCTGAAAGGCCCGTTGTCTCATCAGGTCCCAGAAGAGCATGCTTAGAACAGTGTGAGGGCACAGGCGGAAGAACACCGGGCCCATACCTTTATACAGCCCCAGAAGACCCTCTGTCCGGCACACCTTCACAAGACAGTCTGAGAAGCCCAGGTACAGGCGACCCTAATAGACAGGCAAGAGAGGCAGAGAATAAATCTGTGAGTTCAATGGCTAAGAGCCAGAGGTATACAGTATATGGAGAAGGCAAGGTTCTGCTTAGAAACCAAAACCAGGGAATATCAGGGTGAAATAGGCAATTACAATGATGGTGGACAAAGGAAAAGGAGATATTGAAAATAGGCTCACCCTATGACGCTCATCCACTGGCTGGTTGTAGAGGCGTGTGCTGATGACGTCAAACGGAGTCATGGTGATCGTCACGGCGACTCCACTGATACAGGCAGCTGTCAAGGCAACCAGCCAGCTGTTTGGACTGTACCACTACAAGGGCACAGAGAGAGAAATCAACCAACTGTAGAGGTGAAAGATTATTCATATCTTGATCAAATCAAACTTTATTTGTCACGTGTGCCAAATACAACAGGTGTAGACCTTACCGTGAAATGCTTACTTACAAGCCCTTAACCAACAATGCAGTTCAAGAAAGAGTTAAGAAACTATTTACAAAATAAACTAAAGTAACACAATAAAATAACAATAACGAGGCTATATAAAGGGTACCGGTACCGGGTCAATGTGCGGGGGTACAGGTTAGTCTAGGTAATTTGTACATGTAGGTAGGGGTAAAGTGACTATGCATAGATAAACAGTAAGTAGCAGCAGTGTAAAAACAAATGGAGAGGGGGGTCAATATAAATGGTCCGGGTGACCATTTGATTAATTGTTCAGCAGTCTTCTGGCTTGGGGGTAGAAGCTGTTAAGGAGCCTTTTGGTCCTAGATTTGGCGTTCCGGTACCGCTTGATGGGTACTTGTATGAAATGTACCTTCGAAAATAGTTTTAAACACACTCAAAATCTTTCAATAGTTTTATATACACCATCCTTATCTGCTGATACCGTATGTACAGGTCATTCTGCATGTGTGACACCTGGCTTAATGCAATACACACGACAGCCTGCGAGTGTGATAGATGGTTTCTATAGTTACCTGTAGGCGTGCCACCCATTCCTTGGCGGAGCTGAAGGTGGCCAGTTGGGCGGCTGATCCCACCATCACTCGAGGCACAGCTCCGTTCACACCCCTCCACAGCCCCACCACGCCCTCCCGCCGGTAGATATTGGCGAAGGCACTCGACACACCCTGATTGAGGGAAATTCAGACGAAAAACAAAACATTTTACGAGGGAGAAAAGTTGGAAGTGTCGAGCCAGTCCACCTGAATACAGGTAGCTTTCCTCTTCACTCCATGCAGTTTGGGTTTAGGGTCAACCACTCTACAGAAACAGCATGTTGCCATATCCTATAGATGATCAAGGCAAAGCTGGACAAAGGGGGTGTTGTAGGTGCAGTTTTTCTCAACCTCAGAAAAGCCTTTGACACTGTTAACCACAATGTCCTCCTTTCCAAGCTATCCAACTTCAACATTTCGTCAAGTGCTTTCAAATGGATTGTGTCTTATCTGGCAGGCCAGATGCAATGTGTTTGGATTAACGGTGAACTATCCTCACCAAGGGATTGCACTGTGGGAGTGCCACAGGGGTCAATCCTGAGCCCTTTGTTACTCAGCCTCTATATGAATGACCTTCCATCTGTATTCCAGGGTGTGGATATTCAAATGTACGTGGATGATACAGTTCTATATACGCATTTCTATGCTGATGAAGTGGCAAGCAGTATCATTATAAAAAGTAGCTGAATGGCTCAACCTCTCCTGTCTCACCCTCAATGTGGGAAAAACGGTAGCCATGTACTTCTTCACAAAACTAAACAAACAGGCTTACTCGGACATACTTATTCAAGGACAGAAAAATGTAAACAGTCACCTAGTTTAAATATCTGTGCATTATACTTTGAACTTGTAAAAAACATTAAGATGTCCAGCAAAATCAGATAGTCGTTCAAATTTTCGATACATCAGGTACCAAAATGTATTTACATGCAATGATCTTCTCCCACCTGTCTTATTGTATCATCAGCTGGTTTCAAGCCAATGAAACATAACTGAAACCCCTTCGATCTCTATATAAACAAGCACTGAAGATCCTGGACAGGAAATCACGTCCTTACCATCACTGCAATATTCTCCCCAAGTACAATCTGTTCCATTTCGATAACATGGTTTTTCTCAGGTGTTTGTCTAGTTTGTAAGATTATCAACAATGTTGCCCCCCCACCTCTGAAAGATTTTGGCATATTAAGCTCTGAACAAAACAGCAGAATCACCCGGACATCCACAAGAGGAGTCTGTGTCATTCCTAAAAGAAAACACCTTTGGGCAGTCAGCGTTCTCCACCTCCGGCATCAGGAAACAGAATTCCATCCCCTCTACTTTAAGAAACACTAGTGACTTTAAATCCTTTTCCGTGCAGGTCAAATCATGGATCAAGGCGCATCAATCCTGCACACATTGACTAATTCTTAATGCACTCAAGTCTCCTGAATTTGTTGTATTTTATGTTTCCTGTATTTCTTTTAATCTGTTATCCTACTATACTACTGTATGACTGATGTGCATTTAGCTATGTTTATGTATTCAGTTATGTTTAGTTAGGGACTGCAGACGGAAATTATCTGTGCTTAGCTAACTCTGGTGCGAACATCATATTTCACTGTCTGAAATCTTTAATTGCACATGGTCCCTTTAAAATAAACTACTGCTACTACCATATATAGTGCTTCTCGCTGTTGAATGTGAAAATGTTTTCTTATCGAAATCCCTCCCTGAAGTATGGACATTTTTTTACTATTAAGTTATCAACTCTGCGCTGACATCACTTGTGGATACTTTGCCCACAAATGGCAGTGTGTCAGGGTATTGGACAGCTTCAGCCTATGGAACACAAAGGGATATTGTGACAGCTTTACAATAGCAAACCTACATACAGTTGAAGTCGGAAGTTTACATACACTTAGGTTGGCATCATTAAAACTCGTTTTTCAACCACTCCACAAATTTCTTGTTAACAAACTATAGTTTTGGCAAGTCAGTTAGGACATCTACTTTGTGCATGACGCAAGTAATTTTTCCAAAAATTGTTTACAGACAGATTATTTCACTTGTAATTCACTGTATCATAATTCCAGTGGGTCAGAAGTTTACATACACTAAGTTGACTGTGCCTTTAAACAGCTTGGAAAATTCCAGAAAATGATGTCATGGCTTCAGAAGCTTATGATAGGCTAATTTACATAATTTGAGTCAATTGGAAGTGTACCTGTGGATGTATTTCAAGGCCTACCTTCAAACTCAGTGCCTCTTTGCTTGACATCATGGGAAAATCAAAAGAAATCAGCCAAAAATTGTAGACCTCCACAAGTCTGGTTCATCCTTGGGAGCAATTTACAAATGCCTGAAGGTACCACGTTCATCTGTACAAACAATAGTACACAAGTATAAACACCATGGGACCACGCAGCCATCATACCGCTCAGGAAGGAGACTCGTTCTGTCTCCTAGAGATGAACGTACTTTGGTGCAAAAAGTGCAAAACCTGTCTCTTATACACATCTAGATGTGTATAAGAGACAGGTGTAAAGGCAACGCTACCAAATACTAATTGAGTGTATGTAACCTTCTGACCCACTGGGAATGTGATGAAAGAAATAAAAGCTGAAATAAATCATTCTCTCTACTCTGTCTCTTATACACATCTAGATGTGTATAAGAGACAGCTAATGTCCTCTGGTCTGATGAAACAAAAATAGAACTGTTTGGTCATAATGACCATTGTTATGTTTAGAGGAAAAAAGGGGAGGCTTGCAAGCCGAAGAACACCATCCCAACTGTGAAGCACGGGTTGGCAGCATCATGTTGTGGGGATGCTTTGCTGCAGGAGGGTCTGGTGCACTTCACAAAATAGATGGCATCATGAGGGTGGAAAATTATGTGAATATATTGAAGCAACATCTCAAGACATCAGTCAGGAAGTTAAAGCTTGGTCACAAATGGGTCTTCCAAATGGACAATGACCCCAAGCATACCCCCAAAGTTGTGGCAAAATGGCTTAAGGACAACAAAGTCAAGGTATTGGAGTGGCCATCACAAAGCCCTGACCTCAATCCTATAGAAAATTTGTGGGCAGAACTGAAAAAGTGTGTGCGAGCAAGGAGGCCTACAAACCTGACAGTTACACCAGCTCTGTCAGGAGGAATGGGCCAAAATTCACCCAACTTATTGTGGGAAGCTTGTGGATGGCTACTCGCAACGTTTGGCCCAAGTTAAACAATTTAAAGGCAACGCTACCAAATACTAATTGAGTGTATGTAACCTTCTGACCCACTGGGAATGTGATGAAAGAAATAAAAGCTGAAATAAATCATTCTCTCTACTATTATTCCGACATTTCACATTCTTAAAATAAAGTGGTGATTCTAACTGACCTAAGACAGGGAATTTTTACTCGGATAAAATGTCAGGAATTGTGAAAAACTGAGTTTAAATGTATTTGGCTAAGGTGTATGTAAACTTCCGACTTCAACTGTACCTTAGATCTATACATTGGCTTTGATCTTTATTGTAAGGGTGTGAACAGTTTGCCTGATGACCAACACTGAATTATTCCGCTGGTGTTTGTTCACTACGTACTGTACTTCAGTCTGAGACTGCCAACGTTGAAGTCGTTTGTGGCGACATCAAAATGAGGGGTGTTGTACAAAACAAAGTCATCAGCGCTGGGATCATCTCTAACCAATCAGAGTATCAAAGACAAGTCCTGGCTCTGGCCCAACCCATCGGTTTCTGGGACAAATCAGAACGGTTAAAATGCATTTGCGTTCTAGAAATCATCGTGGAGGTGCTCAGATCCAGACTCATAGCGGCGAAGAAGCTAACGTCCATGGGCGTGGCGTAGCGTTTGGCCGGAAGCAAGGAGTTTGGGTAGCCATGCAAATGAACAGTGCCTTGACAAAATGAGCTCAAAAGGGCCACACTACATCCCTTAACAGGGTTTTAAAAATAAATCCCTGTGCTTGTCTTTATCTTGGTGATTACAGTATCAGTCACAAAGGTCGTGTGTTGTTGTTTCGTTGACACCACTCCACGCCTCTGTTTGCATGTTACTGATTGGCTGGTGGTTGTGAAACGTGTCACTAGGGTTCACACGGATATGGTTAGTTATGCTGGGGGTGGGCTGAGGAAGTAGGGGAGTGAGAGAGGGATGTGAGCCAAAATGATAGAGTGGGATTGGAAACAAAGTGACATATTGATACAACATGAAGGACTGGTGTAGAGCCCGAACAACTAGAGAATACTGGGTCCAACTGTTTCACGCACATGCGCACACACTCCTCACCTGATGGTTGTGCTGGTGACCCACTGCGATGGCCTCGACTGTCTGGGCCTGCAGATGTGTCTTCACCTGTGGAGGAAACATAAGACACTTGCTGCAATGTATTTTATACCAGAGGCGGCTGATGGGAGGAGCTATAGGAGGACAGGCTCATTGGAAGAGAGCTGGAATGGAATACATGGAACGGCATCAAACACATCAAACATATGGAAACCACATGTTTGACTCCGTCCCATTCATTCCATTCCAGCCATAACAGTGAGCCCGTCCTCCAATAGCTCCTCCCACCAGCCTCCGCTGTTGTATACCCATTTTACATACACAGCATTGCAAAGAGAAACGTTGCATTACGCCTCCCCATAATAACAGAGGCACAACCCCGTCACTAAATAGAGACACACTGTTCAGTGGGTACACCTGGTATGAGTTATGTAACATGTGCATGTTTTTTGAGCACTCTGCACACACATGTACACACATCCCTTCAGGATGCTCATGACCTCCATTTCACATCTCTCCTTCTCTCTCTCTGAACGACCATTATTCAGCTTACTGAGATGACACTGCACACTGACTGGGTCTAGAAACCTGAGTTGGGCTCTCACAGTACACATGCACAGACACCCGAGTCGGACCCCTCCCTGCTTCTTCTCACACACCGGGTGCAACCAAAAATAGCCTCCCATCTCTTTCTCTTTGAATCTCTCTCGCTCTCTCTTTACTTCATATACTGCCAAAAAGCATAGGAGGGAGTGCTGGGGAGTATTTTGGGTAGTGGTTGGAAGTAGGTACGTGCCGGGTATATTTAGTGACCCAGATTCTCACAAACATATCACCATGCAGATTATATAGTGTTTCCACGATGCTGCTGAGGTCAGATGGCGACATTGAGGTACATTGAGCAACAGATGCAGCCTAGACAACAACAGCAGCCGGAGTATATGAGAGCCACCTTGGGGTACACAAGTTATACAACTGCCTTAACTCATGGAGAAATACACAGCCACTGTAGAAGTCACTGCCCTTCGCAAAGTAGAAACACAACAGATTTGTATTTATAGTACCAACACAAACACGTCAAGTTCTCATAACAGGGAAAATGGCTGGGGCAATATTACTACCCGCACACACAATAAATGAATGATACAAACAAACACTGTCACACTTACGGACAGATCTACACTTATTTTTTTTTCTTTGGGGAGGGAAATGCGTTTTTCTCTGGTTTACATCTGCTCTTCTGTTCATATTGTCCCTAATGGCTTGACTTGCTTTTGATATTACTGTAATAAAGTTAAGAAACGTTTGTGAAGGTTTGGTATGGTGTGGCTATTATTAAGCATTAGCTACTGCGGGCTTATGATATGAAGGCAGTGCGCCCCGGCGCTCCAACTGACTCTGACAGTTGAACTTGAGGTGAGGAAGAATGTTTCAGGCCTGCCAGAGTTACTCCTACAATCTAACAATATAACACTTATCTTTATACAAAATATTCAGATTGGAAATGTACCAATTACACTCCTTCTGTACATCTATATCTGTATAGCAGATATAGATGTAGCCACCTGACATAAAGAAATGCATGTTAGTGTCATAGCATGCCACCGGCATTTCGCTCTCTTTCTGGGGTTAGGACTAAGTTTATCTTCCTTTATTTATATATATACAGTACCAGTCAAAATTTTGGACACACCTACTCATTCCAGGCTTCCTCTTTATTTGTACTATTTTCTACATTGTAGAATAATAGTGAAGACATCAACACTATGAAATAACACATATGGAATCATGTAGGAAGCATAAAAGTGTTAAACAAATCAAAATATATTTTATATTTGAGATTCTTCAAAGTAGCCACCCTTTGCCTTGATGACAGCTTTGCACACTCTTGGCATTCTCTCAACCAGCTTCATGAGGTAGTCACCTGGAGTGCCTTGTTAAAAGTTAATTTGTGGAATTTCTTTCCTTCTTAATGCGTTTAAGCCAATCAGTTGTGTTAAGACAAGGTTCTTCCTTTAAAAGTTGCGGCGTACTGCAGCACAGCCTGCGGGGTGCCGCAGAATTCTATGGCATTATTATTTAAGTGTCAGCCATTGTTGCCAGAATGACGCAATTTACCACAATCTGCCACCATCTACCACAAACGGTCGCGGCATAAGCTCATATCTTTTAAAGGAAGAACCACAGTAGGGGTGGTATAAAAAAGATAGCCCTATTTGGTAAAAGACCAAGTCCATATTATGGCAAGAACAGCTCAAATAAACAAAGAGACACGACAGTCCATCATTACTTTAAGACATGAAGGTCTGTCAATCTGAAAAATGTCAAGAACTTTGAAAGTTGCTTCAAGTGCAGTTGCAAAAACCATCAAGCACTATGATGAAACTGGCTCTCACGAGGACCGCCACAGGGAAGGAAGACCCAGAGTTACCTCTGCTGCAGAGGATAAGTTCATTAGAGTTACTAGCCTCAGAAATTGCAGCCCAAATAAATGCTTCAGAGTTCAAGTAACACACATGTTCAGAGGAGACTGCATGAATCAGGCCTTCATGGTTGAATTTCTGCAAAGAAACCCCTACTAAAGGACACCAATAATAAGAAGAGACTTGCTTGGACCAAGAAACATGAATAATGGACATTAGACCGGTGGAAATCTGTCCTTTGCTCTGATGAGTTCAAATTTGAGATTTTTGTTTCCAATCGCTGTGTCTTTGTGAGACGCAGCGTAGGTGATCGGATGATCTCCGCATGTGTGGTTCCCACCTTGAAGCATGGAGGAGGAGGTGTGATGGTGTGGGGGTGCTTTGCTGTTGACATGTTCAGTGATTTATTTAGAATTCAAGGCGCACTTAACCAGCATGGCTACCACAGCATTCTGCAGCGATACGCCATCCCATCTGTTTTGGGCTCAGTGGGACTATCATTTGTTTTTCAACAGGACAATTACCCAACACACCTCCAGGCTGTGTAAGGGCTATTTGACCAAGAAGTAGAGTGATGGACTGCTGCATCAGATGACCTGGCCTCCACAATCACCCGACCTCAACCCAATTGAGATGGTTTGGGATGAGTTGAACAGTTTTTGATTACTACATGATTCCATTTGTGCTATTTCATAGTTTTGATGTCTTCACTATTATTCTACAATGTAGAAAATAGTAATAAAAAGTTTTAAAAAACCTTGAATGAGTACAGTGGACACGTAAGCCTATAGGCCTATGCATGCAATACCCTGATACATTTAGTACTCAAATCTCTGAGAGCTGAACCGTGAGGTGGACAATTATTATTTTAGGAAAGTTGCCTTAAACCAATAATAAATAAAAAACCTTTTTAACCTTTATTTACAAATTCTTATTTACAATGACAGCCTAGGAACAGTGGGTTAACAGCCTTGTTCAGGGGCAGAATGACAGATTTTTACCCTGTCAGTTTGGGGATTCAATCTAGCAACCTTTTGGTTACTGGCCCAACACTCTAACCACTAGGCTACCTGTCGCCCCAAAATAGGCTATAAAGTTTTGCACATGCTACACATCGAAACACAAGGAATATTGTTTTTGTCATTTGTTATAGCTGTTTTTAAGGACACGTAAATGTGGCTCATTTGGCCAACATCCCTCACTTATTGATGGTGCTGGCTGCACCAGGTTGGATCTGAATGCATATGGATGTCGGTAAAATTTCTCAAATGTCCGGTAAAGTGAAATCTTCCCTGTCATGACGTCCGGTGCCAAATTTTCCTGAAGGAAACTATGAAATGGCATATTGTTTATATGAAGACTTTATAATATTCACATGAAAATCTGTCACCAATTGGATGGAAACCTAGTTATAGTATAGACACCCTAAAGACTCTAGCAATTGTCTAGTGTCACTTTGATTACGTTTGCACATCATGGTTCACCAGCAGCCCCAAACATCTAAAGAATAAGCTACCAGCCAAACAAGCTTGTAAGAATTGTACTTATACTCCCCTCCTCATACTCATCTGGAGGTTGAGCATTTTTTTGTCTCTATCTATGTAATTGTATATGTATTTCTGTATATAAAAAAAAAATGGTCCCCATTGGAAATAAGTCCCGACTTCTTTGTGCAATCCTGGTCACTTAAAAATCTTTGTGTCAATATGTATTTTTTTAACTGACAAATCAATCAATCCAAACTGTGCAGCAGACAATTGATGAATGGAAAGAGACGTCTGTTACAAAATACCAAAAAAGTTGAATGACATTCAGAGATTGTCAGGCCAAGCCTTCGATACTGGGTAAGCCGACAAGGTAGGGAGGGATGTGTTGTCTGTTGGTCAAGATTGTCTACTTATTGTGGTGTTGAAAACGCAAAGCGTGATATTGAAGTGCCTGAAGTCGGTATGCTTTGTTTATTGGTTGTGTGGTGCATTCGCACAGAAACCTGTTGGTGGAAAATTTGTTGCAATAATTTTATATAATTATAAATATGACATCAAAATGTTTCAAATCTGATAGCTGATCATTGTCTGCAGCCGGCTCTGATTGTAGTGTAACGAAACAGGTAGGGAGAGTGAGCTCGTCTGTGGTGGTCGGCTTACACTCAACCATCTGGCCCGTAGCACTGCGTGGCATCGACTGTCCCACAAAAGCATGCTGTAGTCGATATCCATGTTTATAAACACAGGGTTGCAGTTATTATTATTTTTGGTCGTAAACATTATTTTGAGTTAATTCTATAAGAGGGGATAATATTTTTAATGTTGGGGAGGGGGGTGCATTTTTTTTCATGACACCTTGAGTTGGAACAGTGCCCCCCCAGTAAATGTATATCTGTCCCTTATCATTACACTTCACAAGGTATCCATGCACGGAGTGCTCAAAGAGCATTTGCTGTGAAAATTGGGGCACATACTCCAGGGTGAACACTGTTAATATTGTAAGATCTGTACATGGCAATATGACACCCTAAGTACCCTCCATATCTCCTTACCTCATCCAAAGCTATGCACTATGAGAGCGACAACAATACAACAAAGATGTATGCTACTCACCAGATAGGCAGGAGAGGCGATGAAGGCCCCCAGAGCCCCGGCCACGGCCCCTGACATCAGACTCCCTCCAGGGGCTGCGGTGACCCCCACGGTGTCACAGTAGGAGTAGAAGCCCAGCCTCACGCCGTTCATCAGACCCTGGTACATCAGCCCAGCCGAGAGCCCCTTCTGCAGCCCGCGGAGCCCGTCCGTCCTCCCCACCACCCACAGGGCCTGCAGCACCCCGCGGTAGTGCTGCCGGTAGGACCCCCGCGCCCGCAGCTCTCCCTGCAGCTGCAGCCGTGTCTTTACCACCTCCAGGGGGTTAGTGAACACACAGGCCCCGCAGCACGACAACGCTCCTAAGGCAAAGTCCAGCGGGGGCCACAGGGCCGGAGGCAGTTGAGGCGAGGGGACTGAGGTGGCCCGGGAAAAAGGGGGAACTGGGGATGTCATGGCAGCTGAATGGAGCTGAATGGAGTTGGAGCTGGGAGAGCTGAACGGAGAGTTTGTGGTGGGATCGTTCATGAGCTGGGTACCGGTCATTTCTGAAGGGTGCAGTGTCCAATGGTGCCCTTGGTGATGAGTCTACCCAGGCTATGGAAGGGCTCCTAGGTGGGTGAGAGGGTATGGAGTGTGACGGAGTGTGGGTATGGTGCATCTGATCACGAACGCGTGGTAGGAAACAGTGGGGTCAGAACTGTGTGGCAGGCAGCCTTGTGGTTAAGAGCGTTGGGCCTGTCGAGTCGTTGAAAAATCGGTCAATGTGCCTCTGGGCAAGGCGCTTAACCCTAAGAGCGTCTGCTAAATGACTGAAATGTAAAACTGTACAGCTGACTGTACAGAGTGGTACGATAAGAATTCAGCGATTACTTCCTGCTATGCCTGATATGTCACGTGACCTGTGCTCCTGTCACAGTGCTCCTCTGACATTGGTGCTCAGTGTTTCTGGGATGTTGTCCTGAGATGTCTTATGCCAGTCTCTTCATAAGTAGCTACATGTTGAGGTCCTCAATGTCCTTGAAAGCAAATCATTAGTTGTTTTTTTTCACTGAGCTAACGTGTCGAAATGTGAAATTATCACTGAGGAAGTCCAGCCAAGAGATCTAGCCCAACCCGAGAGCCAAGTACCTGCAGGATTCTGTAAAAGAATAAGGAAATCTTAGATTCTAGATTTCTGTTGCAATTCCTATGAAAAAAAAACATGTTACGAGGAGGGACTACATGTTCTGCTTTGGTTGCTTCTTTTGGTTCCATTTCTTTAGAGAATATGTAACAGGAGAGTAAGGAGGACAGCTGACACTACATTTCTTCCCAACAGAACTCAGTCACATAAGGGCCATTCCACAGTAACAGAATTACGCTGACTCAGATTTTTCACTTAAAAATGTATGCCAAACAAAAAACATTGATTTCAAAGTTTAACAAACCATCCAACTATATGCACAATGACTAATTTTAACAATTTGCACAGAAAACTTTACAAAACACATTTACTGGAAGAACTTTGGTAAAATCGCCGTACAGTCGAGCTCAGTAGAGTACAGTAAAGTATAGTTCAGTACAGTTGAGTACAGTACAATACATTAGAGTACTCAATTCTAGTGTGCTCTACTGTGTACTGCACTGAACTCTACTGTACAGTACAATAGAGGACTGTACTGAACTATACTCATATTTGTTTAAACTTTACTGTACTGTACTGTGCTGTGCAGAACTGTGCTCTCCAAAATTGTGCTCATAGAATATGTTATGATTGGTTCAGATTTGGTCTGGTCCAAATCTGAATCAATCATGGACGTCTATGTTTAAGCCAAATCAAAGACCGTACCAAAAATATAAGTTTGTAGATGTTGAAATCAAGGCCAGGGCTGACTGACCAAATTTCAACAACTTTTCAACATCCATGGACGTCCTGTGTCGGTCAGTGCTCAGTGGGTAAGGATGTTACAAGGCAACTCACACAAGGCAAATAATTTATCCAAATATAAGTGTTGATATTAGTTGGCAGGGATCTTTACTTCAACATTATTGTGTTTTGATGTATTTCTAATACCTTTAAAGACTTTCTGGTAGATGTTTTTTAAGGCTCATTTTCCATATGTTTGACCTTAAATCAAACCCTTTGCTTATTCCTAATTTTTAGGATAGAAAATGCATTCGGAAAGTATTCAGACCCCTTCCCTTTTTCACATTTCGCTACATTACAGCCTTATTCTAAAATGGATTAAATAAAAATGTTCCTCATCAATCTACACATAATACCCAAGCAAAAACTGTTTTTTGATTTTTTTCTCTCCAAATGTGTTAAAAATAAAAACAAATACTTTATTTACATACAGTAAGTATTCAGACACTTTGTTATGAGACTCGAAATTGAGCTCAGGTACATCCTGTTTCCATTGATCATCCTTAAGATGTTTCTACAACTTGATTGGAGTCCACCTGTGGTAAATTCAATTGATTGGACATGATTTGGAAAGGCACACACCTGTCTATATTAGGTCCCACAGTTGACAGTCCATGTCAGAGCAAAAACCAAGCCATGAGGTTGAAGGAATTGTCAACAGAGCCCCGAGACAGAATTGTGTCGACTCACAGATCCTGGGAAGGGTACCAAAACATTTCTGCAGCATTGAAGGTCCTCAAGAACACAGTGGCCTCCATCATACCTAAATGGAAGTTTGGAATCACCGAGACTCTTCCTAGAGCTGGCCGCCCGGCTAAACTGAGCAATCGGGTGAGAAGGGCCTTGGTCAGGGCCAAGAACACGATGGTCACTCTGACAGAGTTCCTCTATGGAGATGGGAGAACCTTCCAGAAGGACAACCACCTCTGCAGCACTCCACCAATCAGGCCTTTATGGTAGAGTAGCCTTGTCTTAAGTTGGTGATTTGAAGATATACCTCTAGTGGTGTGGGGGCTGTGCTTTGGCAAAGTGGGTGTGGTTATATCCTGCCTGGTTGGCCCTGTCCGGTGGTATCGTCGGACGGGGCCACATTGTCTCCCGACCCCTCCTGTCTCAGCCTCCAGTATTTGTGCTGCAGTAGTTTGTGTCGGGGGGATAGGGTCAGTCTGTTATATCTGGAGTATTTCTCCTGTCTTATCCAGTGTCCTATGTGAATTTAAGTATGCTCCCTCTAATTCTCTCTTTTTCTCTTTCTTTCTCTCTCTCTCTCTCTCGGAGGACCATGCCTCAGGACAACCTGGCCTGATGACTCCTTGCTGTCCCCCGGTCCACCTGGTCGTGCTGCTGCTCCAGTTTCAACTGTTCTGCCTGCGGCTATGGAACTCTGACCTGTTCACCAGACCTGCTACCTTGTCCCGGACCTGCTGTTTTCGACTCTCTCTCTATCGCAATTGCTGTCTCTAACTCTGATTGCTCGGCTATGAAAAACCAACTGACATTTACTCCTGAGGTGCTGACCTGTTGCACCCTCTACAACCACTGTGATTATTATTATTATTTGATCCTGCTGGTCATCTATGAACTTTTGAACATCTTGGCCATATAATCTCAACCCGGCACAGCCAGAAGAGGACTGGCCACCCCTCAGAGCCTGGTTCCTCTCTAGGTTTCTTCCTAGGTTCCTGCCTTTCTAGGGAGTTTTTCCTAGCCACCGTGCTTCTACATCTGCATCGCTTGCTGTTTGGGGTTTTAGGCTGGGTTTCTGTATTGCACTTTGTGACATCGGCTGATGTAAAAAGGGCTTTATAAATACATTTGATTGATTGATTGATAGAGTAGCCAGACGGAAGCCACTCCTCAGTAAAAGGCACATGACAGCCCGCTTGGAGTTCGCCAAAAGGCACCCAAAGGATCTCTCAGACCATGAGAAACATGATTCTCTGGTTTGATGAAACCAAGATTGACCTCTTTGGCCTGAATGCAAAGCGTCCCGTCTGGAGGAAACCTGGCACCATCCCTTCGGTGAAGCATGGTGGTGGTAGCATCATGCTGTGGGGATGTTTTCAGCAACAGGGACTGGGAGAGTAGTCAGGGTTGAGGGAAAGATGCCAAGACAACACAGGAGTGGCTTCGTGACAAGTTTCTGAATGTCTTTGAGTGGCCAAGCCAGAGCCCGGACTTGAACCCGATCGAACATCTCTGAAGAGACCTGAAAATAGCTGTGCAGCGACGCTCCCCATCCAACCTGACAGAGCTTGAGAGGATCTGCAGAGAAGAATGGGAGAAACTCACCAAATACAGGTGTGCCAAGCTTGTAGCGTCATACCCAAGAAGACTCAAGGCTGTAATCACTGCCAAAGGTGCTTCAACAGAGTACTGAGTAAAGGGTCTGAATACTTATGTAAATGTGATATTTCAGTTGTAGATTTTTTTTTATGCATGTGCAAAAATGTCAAAAAACCTGTTTTTGCTTTGTCATTATGGGGTATTGTGTGTAAATTGATGAGGGGGAAAAAAACAACGTAACAAAATGTGGAAAAAGTCAAGGGGTCTGAATACTTTCCGAATGCACTTTATATACGCCTTAATTAAAAAAAAATATATATATATAGACTCATAGCTTTCAATTGACACCCAATTTGACATGCTTTTATGAAAGTCACATGTTGGTGCTCATGGGTCCTTTTACATGGAAATAGCCATAACACTCATAAGAACAACCACCCATGCAGTTTGATCACTTTACAACTTATACATAGACAAACACACATCAACTACTAATAAGAGCACACAGATACACATACATACTCTACAATGACAGACATAAGCAGGGATCACAAGTTACAAAACAAGAACTTTGCACCGCTGTAATCAGACTGAAGTCTGAATCCCAGAGTGACTCGGCATAATCTGCACATTCCCACAATGGTCTGAATGTCTGATAACAAATTAAACTAAACTTACTCTTGTTGTGTTGTGGTCTTTTCCTCTCTGCTTCCCCTCCCTGCACAGCCAGACAGCATTAGTAAACATTTGTCCCCAGCAGTCCCATCCATTGTGGAAGTCTCCTCCTACTGCCTTAGGCCAGAGCCAATCAAGACTCTGGCCTGTCCGCCACCTCAACACAACCCCTACTCTGTTCCAACGGAAAGCTCTGCCCCCTGCCTTGGTCCTATGGATTGTCTCTGGGTAAAAGGTTATAGTTTTGAGAACAGAGGTGGAGTGTATAAGGGTGTAACTTAAGGGGAAAAGCACTGCTTTCAAATAGGACTAATCATGTGCTAAGGAAAAAGAGGTTTGTCTGGGATCCACAACAAAGAAAGTGACAAACTTTCTGTCTGTCCCTATTAAAAAAAGGCTGGTATTACCATCATATTCACAGTGGTAGGTTATTATAGTAGCTAAAAAACTGATAAGACAATTACTTCTTCATGAACAAATCACAACACTGGCCTTGAAAATTGGGGACAGCTTCAGTGGGTGTGGATACTCTTATACATTTGTTTTTCTTCAATGGATGGTTAAGTAGTGATTGTAATGGAGGAAGTTAATTCCTGTACTCAAACTGTCTTTTTTAGAACATAGCGTTTTGTTTCAAAATTACTGCCTTCGCCAAGAGCTCATACCAACGTCAGTTTTTCTTGTTTCCAATCCCCCATCCATTTGATTCTTGCTATAACCACAGGGGCCACTGGAGGCCCACATTGTCCCATTTGAGAAAGTTGCCACTACCGCACTGACTCACTAGTAAATCTCTTGAATTTCTTTGCACTATTTTTGCCTTCTCCAAATTTGAGGTACATAATGAAATGTTCAGTTGCTTCTCTTATTCATGATTTAACCTTGGAGTCCTTTATACCATTAGCACATCTGAAATAGGATTTTATCAAAAGTGTGTTAAGATCTGTGTGACAGAATTGAATCGTTATCTCTATAATACAAATGATTTGTAAATCAGAAAAAGATAATCCTGCCACAGCTTCCCTTCATCAGAGGACAACTTTAATTGTAATTTTTTTTACGTAAAAAAAATTGAACATCATTTTGAAAGTTTAAGCTTATTTACTGCATTTATATACAATTTAAAAAAACGTTTAAATGCCATTTGAATTACAGAAAAAAAATAGCTATTATCACCTTGGCTGCTGTAGGTTCATTCACCTCAGTCGATCTACAAACAAAAACGAAAATATGAAAAATTATTCACACTGACACTTAGCATCAGCGATGAAATGAAAACATATTACATTTTTAGAACTGTAATGGTAGCATTTTTATGCATTTTAATGTAGGCCTATAGATAAGACAGGCCATGTGGAGATGTTCATATTGAGTTTTAAGTTCCTAACTTGTTTGATATTAGTACATATTTTGTCAGGGGACCTCAAATGGGCCCCTGCCCCAAGTTTGGGAACCACTGTACTAACCTCTCCGTCTACTCTGCATGCATAGCAGCCTGCCTCAGCCTCACTACAGTCTGTCTCAGTAAAGCAAAGTTAGAGCGTATTTTTGCACCTGCTGAGGTAGGCTCCGTTAAACCTTAGCTTCTTACTTCATCCTTCTAACTGGCTAATACTAGCCAGAGTCCTTCAAAGTTACTGCAATAGAAGTCTCTGCCGGCAGATAGCAACTTGACGGATAGTGCCTTCAAAAAGTATTCACACCCTTTGACTTTTTCCACATTCTGTTGCGTTACTGCGGTCGCCATATTGAGCTGCAGCTACAGTACTCAAGATTCCACTCGTTCGCAGAGGCAGATCAAGAATATACGCGTTCTGAGCTTTGATGAACGCTGGGAGCAATATTTYGATGTTGACTCGTAATTTATTTTCATTGTGTGCATAATATATTTTCTACATGTGTTACTATACTTTTTTTTTTACTTTTTTTAACCTAGGTGTCCTATGTAATTATGGCCATACTTGGCATCCCCTCTTGGAACGTACTGTAGTGAAGGGTTTAGGATCTCAACTTTAGGTTCCCCCAAACATTTGACGACCCACAATATTTGCAGTAGGTGAACTCCATCTGTGTCCTTATCTAGCAGCTAACAATCACATGCTTAGCGTGTCAATAACCTACCATTAGAACATTCCACCCGTTGTCTTGGTCCCGCATATCAGGAAATTTACTCCGGAGTCTCGACGTTCCCGTCAGTTGTGTGATGTTTACTACTGCATCAAGGTTATGCCAAGCAGGTCTTTACTGGATGTGTTTATTTATAACCGTTATTTTGTAGATGCAGCATAGCCTGTGATGGCCCAATACCAAAATACTTCCAAGACACAATGAATCAACAAATTAAAGTGAATGTAGTAACACCTAATGAAACATGAGTTTTGACAATTAGGCCTTTATTGTTTTACTATGCTTACAGTACACTGCAACACCCCCCCCCCCCCAAAAAAAACACCAATCAACATACAATAGCATTTACACTCACACGCACTCGCATCCAACATCAACATACACACTTTCACACGCACTTACACTCTTCAATGTAAACAATGCAGGCTGAAAGAGTGATTAAAAAAAGCAAAGTAGTCAGCCATCCACTGTTCCTCCCTCTTCAGCACAGGGCTCGGTCAACCATTTTCTTTTCTCTCCCTCTCGGTGCACAGCGGGGAGACCGAAGAGGAACAGAAACTGTCTACATCTTTTGGGATCAATGGAAAAACTGCTGTCCTCTCGGGCCATTTGACCAACCATCTCACACACTGCAGGTGTTGGGAGGTCAGCATACCCATTCATCCAATCCTCACTGTCATAGTAACATCACCCTCAACGTCCTTAAATGTACTGTCTGAAATGTTATATTCTTTGAAGTTATGCGATAGGAAGAGGGGGTAGAGAGAGAAGTAGAGGGAGAGAAGTTAGTGTGAGAGAAGAAAGAAACGGCAAGAATTAGTGTGACATGTTATTTTCCCATGATCCTCTGCGGTAGAGGAATAAGACCTTGTTTCACTTCCCTTGTATGGGTCAGGATGGAAAATTGATCGTCCGTTACTTAACAACACTTTCTGGCATCGTTCACGACCCTGTCCGTCGTTACATTACCTCTTAGCGCGTACAAAGTACAAGGCGTTGGTTTTAGGGTAGTACTTCACGTTCTGCTTCTTGTCCATCAAGCCCCCGAAAATGATGAGCTCACCCCTCCCTTGGACCACTGTGTGGAGGCTCGTCTCGGGGGGGCCTGTGACGGCGGCGGGGGTTCCGTTACCGTAAACCCTCCAGGAGACAAGACCGTCCCCTTTGGCTCGGGACACATCCAGAACATACATCTGCATGGGCTTGCAGTTGAGCGACTGGTACAGGGGCTTGCCCACATTCAGGCTCTGGGGCGGGTGGTGGCCAAGCCGCCGCGCGATTGGCGGGATGGTGTGTCCATCAGCGGCAACCTGTGGTGGGCTGGAGGATGAGGGGGAGGTTCCCGCTGAAGCCCCTCCTCCCCCGCTTCCACTTACTCCTGTAGCAGCCCCTTGAGACAATGGATTTGAGGACGATGGCATGGATGAAGAGGACAGGTTTTTGACAGCCTCCAGGCCCCGTCTCAGGGCAGCAGGGGACACCGCCCCCGGTGGAGTGAGTGGGGAGCCAGGGGCAGGGGGAGGTGTGTGCACTCCATTAGTGCTGAGTACCTCAGCAGAAAGGGGGTGGGTGGCAGAAAGGGTAGACTCCCAGCCGTAGTCCGACGAGACAGGGGGGTGAGAGGGCGGGGAGGCAGCCTGGGCAGGGCTGGTCCTGGGAGAGGGGGACGAGCCGTTGAGTAGTGGATGGAGGGATGGAAGAGGCGGGCTGTCAGCCCCCTGGGAGGGGAATGGCTGCTGAGAGGAGGAGCTGGGGCTACCCTCTCTGGCACCCCCTCTGGCCGAGGGACGGGGTCTCAGCGTGCCCCAGCGGCCGTTCACACAGGGGGCTTCCTCAACGGCCCCCAGTACAACCCCGGCGGCTCCGCTCCTCACAGGGGAATAGGAGCGCAGGGAAGGGGGCTCTGTGCCCAAGGGAGCGGGCGAGGCACTGATGGGTGAGGGCCGAGAGTTCAGGCTGGGGCTGAGGGGCGCACGGCCAGACGGAGCCTGGGAGAACACCACCACACACTGCCCAACCTGGAGAGAGATGGAAAACAATGAAAGTAGGTTGAGTTGAAAGAAGAAATCCCATACACAACAACATCCCAACAGTGTTCACTGCTGTGAGACCAAGGCAGGATCCGACATTTACGATGGCCCGGGGCCAGTATGTGTCAGGCCAGTGGATCTCGTCAGTCATTGGCTGGACCGGGTCAGTAATTTCTCTGCGCATTTTGGTGTTCCAGTTCGACATTTACCTGCTACGTCGCAGTCTTCCATTGAAGACCACATGTGAAAAATTAAATCTATTTGTATGAGCAATATGATAGGCCGTTCATTCAACCACACTCCTCGAGAGCCACAACTTATTGAGCAGTACAAGAGTTGATGCAGTCACACTGCACACAGAGGTGAGCAGTCCAGAGTGAAAAGAAGCACTCGTCAATCCGCTCGCTGAGCTTATTTCTTTTAGGGAAAGTGATTTACAAAAGTAAACCTTCAATAGTGAACAAACCAGCAACAGGCTGGCTAGTGGCTACTGTTGACAGTCTGCAAGAAGAATGCTACAAAAAGACAAGTATCATTTCTCTTGGCTGGCCTAGAGCAATGTCTCTATTGAAAAGCAGTTGTCTAATGGGTAACCTCCCATTTTCAGATGCAAAAATCTTCTTAATACTTTAGGAAAAAAATGCACTATGCAGAAGTCGCACTGCCATTTCCTGGTTGTTAAAATGAGAATAGTTTGCTTAATTTCAGYTTATATGACAAAACAATAAAGTACAGTGGAAAGCAGTGGTCCCCCTCCTATCTAACTAACCCAGTGATCTCCCAGGCATTCCTAGTCGATCGCCAAATATTTCTGTAAAAAAAAMAAMAATAAAGCCTTGGGTTCCTCATTTTTTTTATTTGGCCCGCGCTGTTGGCGGTAGGTGCACCTGATTTAACTGCCCTGCGCGCCGGGTAGTCGACGTGTTCCCATTTTGAACCATTTTATATGTCTAAAAAGTACAACCTCTGCCTTCCAGACGGCCCGGGGGAAGCAAATTAAGTGCACTATAGGCCTACCACTGGCCAATCGGATGGCTCAGATTACAGTGCTGTAGTAACGTAGCAGGCGTAAAAGAAAGTTGATACTGTGAGATTTCAGAACTTTTAAAACCACGACTAGAGAGTGTCAACGAATACAGCAAAGAGCTGCTGTTTTTATGAGTGAGTTCATGTTTACGTTTGTACTCAGCACTGTCAAMACTTTCTATTCAACACTTTTATAAGCCATAAAATGCACGTTCTCCCTACTTCCACCCGCGCTACAACCAGCACTGCAGCTGCAATGAATTAGTAGGAAAGTGTATTGATAGGCTTGCATTGTTATTATTAGCTGCTTGGATCTTTTTTAAATATCAAGGAATATTTCACTTTCTTTGGTCATAGGAGTAACAAAATGAATTTGTGCATGAGGCAGAAATAATGCAGTGCGAGTTTCACCATCAGCCAGAAGACGGTGTCCCTTTTTGGTCAGTGTCAGTGGAGGAAAGGGAGAGCTGGGGGACATTGAGAGGCGTACCCAGTCTGCTGTCCTCTCCCTCCGCTGAGACTGACCATCAGATGCAGGCTTCCTCAGCCTAGTAATWCAACAACTGATCTATTACCGGTGTGATCATATAGCCAAGCTCAAATGTTGAAATATATATATATATTTTTTAAATGGTCTGAGAAGAACAACAATGTATTGGAAGGGCAATATGGGGTGATAATGTTTTGGGCTTAACCTAAGCACAAATCTCATTACTACAGTAGTGTTTTTAATAGGTGACTGTTGCATAAGCTTATGTTTTTTAAGTCATGTCCCAAAACATTTTTAAGGTTGATCTCAGCTTACATTTGGACTCGGATAAAAAAAAAAAAAGTTGCTGACCACTGGTGTAGAAAATCATCTAAACCGCTGTAAAATATATTTACCATAACCAAAAAGATAGTTTTTTCAGCTGTTMGAAGCTGGTGTACAAAACCGAAAGTAAAAGACGCAAAATTAAACTTTAGAACAGTGAGCATAGATATACAGATCTACCACGTCTTAGACTTGCTTTCAATGACAGACCTATAACCACACATTTCTATGTGAATTTGGTTGGTAGCCCATAAAGTTACAAATTGCAGATTTAAAGGAAAATAACACTCAAAACCTATCTTTTGGTATTTGTTTCATTTGTCCACTGTTGATATAATCCCAAAATGTTTTGCATGTCAGCAATCAAGTTGAAGAACTGTATTTTGAAAATGTTATATCTTGAAAACTTGATTGCAAACATGCAAAACATTTTGGGAGTTCAAAAAAGAAAATAATGTCCTACATTGCTAAATTATATTACACAGCTTTTTAATATATACCATAATGTAGCATTTTAATAGCTGAAAATATAGAAATAAAGCATGTCAACCTAGGCCCTGCATGACCATAATGTATTTATAAACTACCCCATGTCTGGGACAGTATAAATTCTATCCGGCCCAGTACATTTCTGACCAACATTTTTAAAGAACATCAACAAACAAAACAGACAACACCATACGATGTTACACATGCAGCTCCAGCCCATAAAAACTCAACTCCCAAATAAAAATACAGGTAAAGTTGAGATTTGGTCAAGCCTCCCACCCATCTCTCACCAACAGCCCGTAGCCAACTTCTCAAATAGCAGAGGCAGTCAAAAAGAAACACCAAAGGGTGAAGGAAAGAGAGAAGTAAGGTCACCCCACCAGTTGGTCCCATATGGCTGAGGATATCCCTGCCCATGCCTGCACTGTGGATGGCCTCGCCTTATTACATTTTACTGTTGTGGATTCCAAATGAATATATATTCTGGAAAACATTCATCCAGTAAAATTCAAGAGCCAGCCCTGATTGCACCATAACTGAAAAAAATGAAGCATTTGCGTTATGATGAGTCGTCATTCAACAGGCGCAGGCAAGGATCTGGGATAAGGTTTACCCTCACCAATCTTGACAGCGCCAAGCATATAGCACTCCATAAATGGGTGTATAAAAAGGGGTAGGGAACGTATTGAGAGCCACACATACCCTGCAGGCGGGGTGGCACCACAGCTCTGGGGCTCCATGGTCATCGTTCTCCACCCTCAACTGCTGCCACGTCCAGGGTGGGGCACCCATGTGGAGGAGCCAGGCATCCTTCAGCAGCTAGCAGGGCATGAGAGGGGGGGGGGACAGGGACGCGCAGAGTAACAACCAGCAAAACATCCGCAGACACAGTTCAACTAGCATAACACCAGCAGACAGAGTTGTCTGTCCACGGAAAACAGTGCAGACTCCCATTCGAGAACACAGGCACTCACCGCATTAGGGCCTCCACAGCCTCCCAGAATAAGCAGAGTCTCGTTGCCAACCACAATCTGTGAGAGAAAGGAATACACATTTAAAACAGAGAACCACTGACACAAGCCACAACAAATGTGACTGGTAGTCTCTGTAAAAAAATACAGAGACAGACATTTTCAAAAGAAGCCGAAATACTGCATGATGGAGGTACGGAAGGGAGAAGGTGGGCGGTGAAAGTGTCATCCTGACCTGAGACTGGCCTCCTCGTGGGTGGGGGGACGGGCCAGAGATGGTGGGCTTGGACCAGGACCACTGCTCCAGATCCAGAACCCACACCTCGTTACTCCTGATCAGGGACCAGTGGAGAGCAGGGGGACACGGTGAGACAAAACACACACAACTTTCAACACTGCAAAACAACTAAACCAGAGTTTTTGAAATGAAATGATTTCCTTTTACTTTCAAGACATTCACACTACTACCTTTCTTCATTGTTTCCTAACACAACAACGGTTTTCATCCCAAGTGTTTGAACTGATGTGTCAGGTTGTGCAATTGTAGCATCTGGTTTGGCACAGTATGGTAAAATATGCAGAAAACTCAAGGTAAAAGCTCCTCAAAGTAGTGACATACATTTGGCGTGCCCCTAGTGACCCTCCAAACACCACCATGGTGCTCCCTATGACAGAGGAGGAGTGACCGGCCATGGGCGGGGGTCCGTGGGTCGTCACGATGCAGTTCCACCTGAGAGTGCATAGAAGAGTAAGGGGTTAGTTAGATAGGAGGGGGAAAGTGGTAAAACACCAAGCACTGATGGCTAGGTAAGGCTACAGATATAGATATGGGGATAATGGGCCTTAAGAGCTTCTACACAGACAGACTTCTCATGCGTAATAACACACTGACTATCTGCCTGTATTGAGAGAGTGAATTGTAGACAACATGTGATAAAGCCACTCAWTGGCTTCAATCTCAAAGCAATCTCAAAGCTGTCACCCCTGGTGAAAATACTTGAAACCCTTGTGAGTGAACAGCTAAAAGAGTTTTTATTTACTAACTCTATTTTATCAATGTACCAATCGGGCTTCAGGAAGAAGCATAGCACAATTACAGCAGCCATGAAGGTTTTAAATGATATCACTGAAGCCCTTGACAAAAAAACAGCACTGTCTCACTTTTTATTGATCTCTCTAAGGCTTTTGATACAGTTGATCATGCTATACTAAGGCAGAGATTGTCGAGTGTAGGTCTTTCAGAGCATGCAGTTGCATGGTTTGCTAACTATCTGTTTCATAGAACTCAGTGCACTCAATTTGATGAGCTTATGTCTGTTAAATTGTCTGTCTTTAATGGTGTGCCCCAAGGCTCTGTACTTGGTCCTCTCTTATTCACTATTTATATAAATGATTTAGACAAAAATGTCCAAAATGACGCAACTTCATTTTTATGCTGATGATACTGTTATTTACTGTTGTGCCTCGTCTCTTACAAAAGCTTTCCAGAACTTGCAAACTGCTTTTTATACTGTTCAACATACCTTGTGTCAATTGAAGCTTATCCTCAATACTGACAAAACTAAACTAATGGTGTTTTCTAAAACAAGAAATAGACCTTTGAACCTTTCACCTATTACTACCTGTCAGGGCAAGGAGATTGAGGTTGTAACCTCATATAAATATCTTGGAATTTTAATTGATGACGGCCTCTCTTTTAAATTGCATATTCAACAACTTACAAAAAAATTGAAGCTGAAATTGGGATTTTATTTTAGGAATAAGGCCCGTTTTTCTTTTGAAGCCAGAACGAGGCTAGTATCAGCTACATTTATGCCTTTACTAGACTATGGGGATATTTTATATATGAATGCTTCCGCTCAGTGTTTGAGATCAATTGACACCCTTTATCATGGCACTTTGAGATTTATTTTAAACTGCAAAACCCTTACGCACCACTGCACTTTGTATACCAGGGTTGGCTGGCCTTCTCTAGTCACTCGTAGGCTCAGTCACTGGTATACTTTTATTTATAAAGCCATTTGGGGTTTACTACCTTTTTATTTGGGCATTTTTATTGTTCAGAAATGTGGTGGTAAACTCTCTTCGTTCGCTGGACTTTATCCTGCTAACTGTTCCAAATGTCCGAACTGAATTTGGTAAAAGGGCTTTTATGTACTCTGCGCATCGTCTTGGAACGCCTTACAAAATACTTTTAAACTGGAAGAACTTGTCCCGATTGGTATTTTAAAATCACTGATGAATGATCTTGAGACTGATTCCCTGACCTGTCAATGTTTTTTTAATTTAATTTTGTAATTTGCTGTTTTTGATTTTTGTTAAACTCTTGTGAATGTTATGTTTTTTACTAGATTACTTGTAGTTTTTCATGTTGTTTGTCTGTAATTTTTGTAATGACTTGTGCTGCTATCTTGGCCAGGACACTCTTGAAAAAGAGATTTAAAATCTCAATGAGCCCTTCCTGGTTAAATAACGGTTAAATAAATAACATTTAAAAAAGGGGCTAATTCATCTACTGGGTCTAGGTTCGCCTCTCCTCTCACCAGTTTTTGGAAGGGGAGTATGTGTGGATCTCGTCAAAGAATCTCTCTGGCTGATGCAGTGGGTAGGGGCTGGGGCGAGTCCATCCACCAACAGCACCAGCAGGTCTTTGTACATCACCAGGTAGCCCCGCTTTAGGAGACGGATAGGAGCCTGTGTGGGCAAAAGGAGAAAAGAAAGAGCCTTCATACATTTCATACATACATGTCATACATACATGGGTTAGAAGTCGAGTTAAAAATTAGAAAAACATTTATTACAATTTTTTTTTTAAAATATATATATTTTAGATTAGTTTGTCCGATCATGTGTAAAGCACACTGACGTCAAGAAACATTCCCTTGAAACCCTTGTATAAATAGATAGGGCAGGCAGCATCCACCCAGGGCTTAGGAGTGCTTACCTGAGGTCAAATCAAACCAAATTTTATTTAACACATGCGTCGTAAAAAACAGGTGTAGACTAACAGTGATATCCTTACCACAACAATTAGAGAAGAAAATACTGACAAAATAAACACGAGGAATAAATACACAATGAGTCACGATAACATGGCTTATACACAGGTTGTCCGTACCGAGTCCATGTGCAGGGGAACGAGGTAATTGAGGTAGATATGTATATATAGTGTATTTGGAAAATATTCAGACCCCTTGACTTTCCCACATTTTGTTAAGTTACAGCCTTATTCTAAAATGGATTAAGTAACATTTTCCTCATCAATATAAACACAAAGCGAAAGTAAAAAAAAAAAAATCTAATTTATTTAAAATAACAAACACTTATTATATTCCGACCCTTTGCTATGAGAACAGAACTTGATTAGAGTCCACCTGTGGTAAATTCAACTGTTCAGACATGATTTGGAGAAGGAGAATTGCTATGCAGACGACACACAATTAATCTTTCTCCTTCCCCCCTCTGATAACCAGGTGGTGAATCGCATCTCTGCATGTCTGGCAGACATATCAGTGTGGATGACGGATCACCACCTCAAGCTGAACCTCGGCAAGACGGAGCTGCTCTTCCTCCCGGGAAGGACTGCCCGTTCCATGATCTCGCCATCACGGTTGACAACTCCATTGTGTCCTCTCCCAGAGTGCTAAGAACCTTGGCGTGATCCTGGACAACACCTGTCGTTCTCACTAACATCAAGGCGGTGACCCGTTCCTGTAGGTCATGCTCTACAACATTCGCAGAGTACGACCCTGCTCACGCAGGAAGCGGCGCAGGTCCTAATCCAGGCACTTGTCATCTCCCGTCTGGATTACTGCAACTCGCTGTTGGCTGGGCTCCCTGCCTGTGCCATTAAACCCTACAACCATCCAGACGCCGCAGCCCGTCTGGTGTTCAACTTTCCAAGTTCTCTCACGTCACCCCCGCTCCTCCGTCTCTCCACTGGCTTCCAGTTGAAGCTCGCATCCGCTACAAGACCATGGTGCTTGCCTACGGAGCTGTGAGGGGAACGGCACCTCCGTCCTTCAGGCTCTGATCAGGCCCTACACCCAAACAAGGCACTGCGTTCATCCACCTCTGGCCTGCTCGCCTCCCTACCTCTGAGGAAGTACAGTTCCCGCTCAGCCCAGTCAAAACTGTTCGCTGCTCTGGCACCCCAATGGTGGAACAAACTCCCTCACGACGCCAGGTCAGCGAGTCAATCACCACCTTCCGGAGACACCTGAAACCCACCTCTTTAAGGAATACTAGGTAGGATAAAGTAATCCTTCTAACCCCCCCCCCTTAAAAGAGTTAGATGCACTATTGTAAAGTGGTTGTTCACTGGATATAAGGTGAATGCCACAATTTGTAAGTCGCTCTGGAATAAGAGCGTCTGCTAAATGACTTAAATGTAAATGGGAGATAAAACAGTAGCAGCAGCGTATGTGATGAGTCAAAAGAGTTGCGCAAAGGGTCAATGCAGAAAATCTGGGTAGCTATTCTGTTAACTATTTAGTAGTCTTATGGCTTGGGGGTAGAAGCTCTTCAGGGTCCTGTTGGTTCCAGACTTGGTGCATAGGTACCGCTTTCAGTGGAGTAGAAGAGAGAACAGCCTATGACTTGGGTTGCTGGAGTCTGACCATTTTTAGGGCCTTCCTCTAACACCGCCTGGTATAGAGGTCCTGGACAGCAGGGAGCTTGGCCCCAGTGATGTCCTGCGCTGTACGCACTACCCTCTGTAGAGCATTGCGGTCAGATGCCAAGCAGTTGCTTTGATGCAGCCAGTCAGGATGCTCTCARTGGCGCAGCTGAAGAACTTTTTGAGAATCGGAGGGCCCATGCCAAATCTTTTCAGCCTCCTGAGAGGGGAGAGTTGATGTCGTGCCTTCTTCACAACTGTGTTGGTGTGTGTGGACCATGTTAATTCCTTAATGATGTGGACACCGAGGATCTTGATGCTCTTGACCCGCTCCACTACAGCCCCCGTCGATGTGGACGGGGGCGTGCTCGGCCCTTCGTTTCCTGTAGTCYATGATCAGCTCCTTGGTCTTGCTTACATTGAGGGAAGAGGTTGTTGTCTTGGCACCACATTGCCAAGTCACTGCCCTCCTCTCTATAGGTGGTCTCATCTTTGGGTTAGGGATACGAACATCATGTTGTTAACAAACTTAATGGTGCTGGAGTCACTCGAGGCCCTGTAGTCGTGGGTCGACAGGGAGTACAGGAGGGGACTAAGCACGCACCCCTGATGGGCCCGTGTTGAGAGTCAGCATGGCAGATGTGTTGTTGCCATCCCTCATCACCTGGGGGGCGGTTCGTCAGGAAGTATAGGATCCAGTTGCAGAGGGAGGTGTTCAGTAACCAGGGTCCTGTGCTTAGTGATGAGCTTGGAGGGCACTATGGTGTTGACCACTGAGCTGTAATCAATTAACAGCATTTTCACATAGGTGTTCCTCTTGTCCAGGTGGGAGAGGGCAGTGTGGAGTGTAATAGAGATGGCGTCATCTGTGGATCTGTTGGGGCGGTATGTGAATTGGAGTGTGACTGTGTTGACGGTGTTGATTTGAGCCATGACCACCCTTTCAAAGCATTTCATGGCTACAGATGTGAGTTGTACAGGGCAGTAGTCACTTAGACAGGTTACCTTGGCGTTCTTGGGCACAGGGACTATGGTGGTCTGCTTGAAACATGTAGGTATTACAGACTGGTTCAGGGAGAGGCATAAAGCATAAATACCAACAGATACAGCAACAGACACAGTGAGCTGAAGAGGACGTTGAGTGTGTACCTGAGGCTAAAGGGCGGATCCACTCCTTGCTGTTGAGGTCAAGTCTCCACAGGTCATTGAAGGCAGCATTGCAGCTACTCTGAGTGCAGCCCCCAAACACATACATGGACTGGTTGGAGTCATAGTAGCATGCACCTGCAACACACACATACATGGTTTGAGTAAGAATTAGTTACACCTTCAACATCATGTCCCTAATACTTTACATTTCAAATGTGAAGGGTATTACTTTTTGAAAAAGCACAGCCTAGAGTTGATTATCCAGCTTATACCATGGCCATTCAACTAAATTCCACAAAGCGGTGGTATATAAATATATATTGTATACTGACTGTGTGAGAAGCGTTGAGTGATGGGTGTTCCAGGATATGGGTATGTACGACTCTCCCATTGGATGTAGCCATCCTGGATGGCCCGCAGAAAACCGTGGTAACACTGATATGCAACACCTGGGGGGGGTTGAAGACGAGTTGAGTGACTACTATGGTTTTCTGTGAACTCATAACCACAATAAAAGCAACATAATAGGTAACACGTCAGTACCTTGTAACTTATTGTTTTGATTTGACTCACTGTCCCAACTGAAAATGAGTCAAAGGTTACTGAAAATGGGATAAAGGTTACTTGCCCTGTTGTAAGGAAATAACCACTATGGGTGTCTCAAAATGTAGCATCATGGCATGCTATTGCCTACTTTGGTTTAGTGTGGTGATGGTTGTGGTGTCGTCAGAAGAAAGACATACCTTTGATGAGGCGGTACCACTGTTTACACACCAGTGCAGCGGTCTTGTGCTCCTGGTAAGGTGAAAGGAAGGACAGGATGTATTCTAGGACTTCCTCCGGCAGCTCCACCATTGTCCTCTCGCCCTCAACTAAGCCCTCTAGGTCCCTCTCTCTTCTGTTGGTCCCCATCTTCTCTTCTTCCTCCTGTGCCAATCCAACAGGCCCTGCTCCTGCACCATCTTCCTCTGTATCCATGGCAACAAAGTATCCATCCTCACTGTCTGAGGAGCGGGACATTCTTTCTTTCTGTAGACAAAGATGGAAGAAGTCACTAAAAAGGTGAAACCAAAGACTCAAACAAGAATTGTAACTTCAATTTCAACACGTCACGTGTTTTCAGGGTAGTATTCATCATTGACAACAAGGTGGAAATACACATGGCTAATTTAGCTAGCCACTATACAAAGCAAAACATAGTAAGTTAACTATCTAACTAACTATATCATGTTTTGAGCAGCGAACGTAACGGTAACTGGTCTAGATAGCTAACGGTAGCTAACAAACGTTCTTGGATAATTKATAGCTAATTTCTAGCTAGGATTTTAGCTGGTCGTAGAAAATTAAACACATTTCATTGCCAAGTAGTGCTATGCTAAATTCATGTAACTATTTCACCAAGTGGTTAGGTAGGTGGCACAATACAGTTAGCTAGCATTATGTTAGCGTTCCCCGATGTGCGCAGCCATCCTGGCCCGCCCTTGCTAATTAGAATTCCAGTCTATAGTAGGGCATCACATCTGTTAAAACTATGTGGCAAATCATGGACATTTTGCTACCAATCCGTGGAAAACTATGATAGTTACACATTTCCTGAATCTCGAGATAGTTGGCTAGCTAGTGGGTTACGTTACTAGCTAGCTATATAGCTAGCTAATATTTGCAGTCAGAAACTAGAGTGTTTTCTGCCCTATTTTGGTCAGGTTTTCAGGGGCAATATTTCCTTTCCAACCATAACCCCAACAGCTATATTCACCGTAATTCTGCACGAATTCTTTTACTGGTTTTCTATCTTTTGACGTCTCTCTTCTCATTCCCTTTATCAGCTTCTGCAGTAAATCGCCATACTCCAAGCATTCGCCATCTTCCTCAGTGGCAGCATCCTCCGCAACGCGGGAGCGCGCACGTAAATCGTGAACGGAGGAAGTAGAAACAAAAGCGGTGGTGAAGTGGATTGTTAAAAAATAGGTATAGGTCTATTGTACCAAAATACCATGACAACCAAACAAAACATATGAAATCAAATGCCTTTATTGTATTGATACCAATGTATTCATCTACACCAAGCTATTATACAACAATCTGATTGTGGACTACAGGAAATGGGGGAGCAGCCGGTATCCCATGACAGGGCTGCAGTGGAGAGGGTCGAGATCTTCAAGTTCCTCTGTGTCCACATCACTAAGGACTTAACAACACACCAGCACAGTTGTGAAAAGGGCTCAACAGCGCCTTTTCTCCCCCAGGAGGCCGAAAAGATTTGTCATAGCCCAGATCCTCAAGAACTTCTACACAATGCACCATTGAGAGTGGTGTATGAGGAAGGCCCGGAAAATTGCCAAAGACCATGCCACCCCAGACATGGACTGTTCTATCCACTACCGTCTGGCAAGCGGTACCAGAACATCAGGTCTCAGACCAACAGGCTCCGAGACAGTTTCTATCTCCAAGCAGTAAGACTGCTGAACAGCTATTTCCATGGCTGCCCACCTCACCAACGGACTATCTACACTAACTCTATGCACACTCACAGGTCTCTATCCACATACTCACACACACTTACATTGACACTCCTACACATACACACATATTGACATCCCCCCCCCCCCCTACACAGCAGTGTATATGGTGAATTTGTGTGTGCATGCACACACTATCACACATGCACACACAAATTCACCATATACACTGCTGCTACTATTTATTACTATCCTGCTGCCTAGTCACTTTTATCCTGCTGCCCAGTCACTTTTACCCCTGCCTATATTTACATTTACATTTCATTTACATTTAAGTCATTTAGCAGACGCTCTTATCCAGAGCGACTTACAAATTGGTGCATTCACCTTATGACATCCAGTGGAACAGCCACTTTACAATAGTGCATCTAAATCTTTTAAGGGGGGGSGGGGGTGAGAAGGATTACTTTATCCTATCCTAGGTATTCCTTAAAGAGGTGGGGTTTCAGGTGTCTCCGGAAGGTGGTGATTGACTCCGCTGTCCTGGCGTCGTGAGGGAGTTTGTTCCACCATTGGGGGGCCAGAGCAGCGAACAGTTTTGACTGGGCTGAGCGGGAACTGTACTTCCTCAGTGGTAGGGAGGCGAGCAGGCCAGAGGTGGATGAACGCAGTGCCCTTGTTTGGGTGTAGGGCCTGATCAGAGCCTGGAGGTACTGAGGTGCCGTTCCCCTCACAGCTCCGTAGGCAAGCACCATGGGCCTGTAGCGGATGCGAGCTTCAACTGGAAGCCAGTGGAGAGAGCGGAGGAGCGGGGTGACGTGAGAGAACTTGGGAAGGTTGAACACCAGACGGGCTGCGGCGTTCTGGATGAGTTGTAGGGGTTTAATGGCACAGGCAGGGAGCCCAGCCAACAGCGAGTTGCAGTAATCCAGACGGGAGATGACAAGTGCCTGGATTAGGACCTGCGCCGCTTCCTGTGTGAGGCAGGGTCGTACTCTGCGGATGTTGTAGAGCATGAACCTACAGGAACGGGCCACCGCCTTGATGTTAGTTGAGAACGACAGGGTGTTGTCCAGGATCACGCCAAGGTTCTTAGCGCTCTGGGAGGAGGACACAATGGAGTTGTCAACCGTGATGGCGAGATCATGGAACGGGCAGTCCTTCCCCGGGAGGAAGAGCAGCTCCGTCTTGCCGAGGTTCAGCTTGAGGTGGTGATCCGTCATCCACACTGATATGTCTGCCAGACATGCAGAGATGCGATTCGCCACCTGGTCATCAGAAGGGGGAAAGGAGAAGATTAGTTGTGTGTCGTCTGCATAGCAATGATAGGAGAGACCATGTGAGGTTATGACAGAGCCAAGTGACTTGGTGTATAGCGAGAATAGGAGAGGGCCTAGAACAGAGCCCTGGGGGACACCAGTGGTGAGAGCACGTGGTGAGGAGACAAATATTGACATAGCTATCTCAACTACCACCATATCCCTGGCACATTCCTATGGTACTTAAGTACTGACCTTGTATATAGTGTAAAATCTTGTTTTATTTATTGTGTTTTATTTTATCTGACCTAGTATTGATTACGTGCTCGTTTGAAGATTATATTATTTATTTACCTTAAATATGGAACACTGCATTGTTGAGGAAGAATAGCCTGTAAGTAAGCATTCCGCTGTACTGTTTACACCTGTTCCATCCGGTTCACGTGAAAAATCAACTTTTATTTTATTTGATGTAGCTGAACACAGAAGAGAACGGGCACGGGCTAYGTCTATTTCTGCACCTGGAYGAAGTTTAGACCAAGTTGGCATACCTAAACTAAAGGTCACTTACAATAACAAAGTTGTGACAAACTAAGTCATATGGAGAGATACGACCTGTAAACGTATAGCTACAATAACCTGTACAACATATAGGTCCTCCAATACTCAAATCATTCAACATTGAAGTAGACTACTCTTCTAGGTCAGGAATCAATGCGCGTTCCCGATGAACATGTGCAATGTCGATACAGTAGAGGTCGCTGTTGATTCTGTCTTTTTTTTTTTGACTGCTTGTTTTTCGATTTCGCATCGGCGCAGACATCCAGCTAGCTACAGCGTGTGTTTGTATCGTGAACACTGAGCTCGTGTGTGGGTCTTGGACGCTGTAATATGGAAGATGAAGAGGTTTGCGAAAGCTGGGAGGAAGCTGCAGACAGCGGGGTGAGGAAGAAATGCGATGGAATTTTTGTTTTTAGGACATGAACTGTGTTCAATAGTCAATGTGTGTGGTTGGCCTGTCAAACATTCAATGCCTTATGAGGGAACTGAAGTGAACAGCCTGTCGCCATGTCGGAACCTCCGCTAGCTAAGGTTAGATACAGGCCCAAGTTTAGCCTTTCCAGGGTATCTTAAGTTGTAAAGGCCTGGCCAGGACTACAGATAACGATATGGTTTATTTTTGTAACAGGCGGGAGTGTAAAAAGAGAGTCAACAACAATCTGGTAACGTCGTTAACTAGCGGCAAGTTATTGTTATGTAACTAACGTTAGTTGGCTAGCCAGGTTGTGGAAAGTGTCGCTAGTTAACTAGCTGTTGTCAATCAGCTAGCAGCGAATAATTTCGACAAACTGTATTTGTTATATTTAAGTCAGTTAGGTAGTTAACTTAATAACGATACCATTTTGCAACTGTTGTGAAAATGCTTAACACTCAACTCAAATTTCAGCACTGGAATTAAATGTAGATAACTAGCTAACGTTAGTAGTTCGGCTAGCTAGCGGGCTAAGTCGAATCATGTTATGCCAAGTCTGCTTTCTTTTAACACATTTTCTCACCAGTGACTTATCACGAAAATGTATTAATTCTGATTATCTATAGATGTAACGTATTCCTTCGTTGAATAGTTGAATTAAGAATTAAAAGGTCTTTATGTTTATTTGCCTGTTTCCAAGGAAATTGAGAGAAGACTCGAAGCAAAGTTGAAGATAAGCCAGAAAACAAAGTGAGCGAAATAAAATCTAACTGAAAATCTCCAAGTAAAGATATAGCTATACAGCACAACGTATTTCTTGTTTAATACATACTCTGCCCCCTCCCTCAGGAAATCCACCATCGGCTCAGGTAGCTCCCCTATACGAACTGCCATGGTTATCCAGGATGAATCTCAACCTGCAGCCCCCCCACCTCAAATCCGAATTCTGAAGCGCCCCTCAAGTAACGGTTCCCTAGGGTCAACTAGTTCATCTAACCGCCCCACCCAGCAGCCAAAGTCACTGGCCCAGCGTGAGGCAGAGTATGCTGAGGCCCGCAGGAGGATTTTGGGGAGTGCCAGTTCTGAAGAAACACCTCAGGACAAACCCAGCCAAGACAGGTTAGACACCTACACTCAATGGTATGGGTTATGTAAACAATCTTATTGTGCTGTTTCTCATCCACTTACATTTTGTTGTCTTTCCCCATTAGACCAGTGCGAGTGAATGCCCAGCCACAGCCAGAACCGGTTTGTCCAAACAATCACCTGATCCGCCAACCCACTGGCCCAGACGGCACCATAGGCTTCCGTCACTGCAGATAGAGTGCAGAAGGGAGAGGGGGATCCATCGTCTCCATGGGGGCATGGTGTGCAGGGGATAAAGGGGGAGGTAGCATAGTGCATGAAGAGCAGAGTGGTGGGATGAAATTGAAAAATGTAGATTATGACAAACAGAATATATTGGCCCACAGAATGAGATGAAGTATCCCTCCCACCCCTTTCTGCTGACTGTTGGCACGCTCATTGCCTTTCGCCCTCTGCCCTGTCTCCAGCCTGCGCAGAGGGTTGCAGGGAGATGGCAGAGAGGAGCTGAGTGTCAAGTCAGATCTCCTCTCTGTCACACACTGTGACAAGGGCATTCCCTCAGGATTCCACACACTGTGATATCTCCCATGATGCACCCTGAGCTGCCCCATGCCCCTCTCCACTGTCCCTCTCCTGCTAAGGACCAGGGTCCTCCTATGTCCCGGGCATACCTGCCCTCCAGGGAAATGATAGACTGGTTCTGTGGGACTTAAAGGTGGCCAGGGGGAAGTGAAGAAGGAACCTTTCTCCGGATGTGAGTGTAGGGCCATGGATAGAGCAGGGGAGTGACAAGGTGCCACTTCGTGTTAGCATGTTCAAGCAATAATTCCGAAATCAACATGTAAGCCCCGTCTTCTGTAGTTAGACTGCCCATGCTGTATTTGTTAATATTTGTCTGTTTTGTTTTAAGTTATTTCAACAACAAAAAAACATTTTACTGTAAATCTTTTTTTCAGTTTTTTTTTTTTAACATCTGGGCAGTAACTGAATGGCGAATTTGGGAAGGTTGTTAGATTAATGGTGTCTCTTCTGTTATTGCATCTAGTTTTTTAAAATTCATGTATGTTTTCAAAGTGGGAATGATATAGAAGAAGAAAACAAATGACAGAATGTTAGTGAAGCTGAATGTTTTATAGCGTCTTATACAGGTAGTCATTGAAAGTAGTAGCCATTCGTGAAACGATACTGTAAGTATATGTTGAGATTAAGAGAAAATAGTTTATGGATGGCCAAAAAGTAATTCTGTAAAAATGTCTGTGTGGCCTTGTTGCCTCATTTGCAAAGAGAGGGGCCACATGACAGGGAGCATGAAGAAGGCCATCACTTTCTTTTGATTCAGGTTTGTTTGAAGAGGAAGCCATTGGCTGGAGGAGTGTTTTAAGCAGCACCTCTGTTCTGTCCTGTCTTTCATTCTGTCTCTCCAGGGTTGCCTTACTTGGAGAGAGGAGCACCTGCTCTTGTACGGTAAAGACATGCTGGATCAAAGAGAGTGACAGAATAACAAACTGAGTTAGATGGAGATTGACATAAAGTTAAAATTTTTGCTTGGTTAGAAGGCAATGTTATTGTTAAAGAGTGCCAAAGTTGAAAGGAAGACCTTTTTTTYCCCAGCGGAGCAACATGTCATAGCTCTGTCTATCCAATCTATCTAGTTTTGTAAATGAAATGACAAGAAACTACATCTTGGCTGTTTTAAACCATACTAAATGTGTTGACTCAAACGCCTTAAATTATCTTTGGTTTCATATTGGACCCCACAGTTACTGAGGCACCTCAGGTTAATGCTCTTGAATGCTGAGATTAAAAATAAAAAGCTTTTTTATCTCCTCCCTGTAATCCCCCTTTCTCTAATTTCTGTCAATTGGCCCGCCTTAGAACCTCAGGAAAGGTGGTTTTGTTGGCCCCTCTCAGGCAGGTTTTAATGCTAGAGTGGCCAAGCAAAGTCTTTGGTCTGCTCACATGTAATCCCAGTGGTGCAGTGACTGGCTAGAATTGTTGCACAGCCTAATATGTAAAGAAAATCACACACAGTAACCTTTTTTGGGTGTGATTCGGTTCTTATTTGGCCTATACCTAGATGATGTTATGTCTGGGCCATTGAAGAGTACTCATAACCTCATCCTTAATCCTTTCTAGGGATCACTGAGCAGAGAGGGCTGGACAGGTGAAAGCAATATGGTGGAGAAACCCCTGAGTGTGGTTTCCACACCTGTCTAGTCTACATGGATCAGAGATCAGCTTGGGGAAGGGAGGAGGAGACTAGAGTCTAACCCTGGATTAATATGATCCTCCTGAACAGGGCTAGGCTCAATTCAGTTTAATTCAGGAAGTGAATTGATATGTAAGGCTTGAATAGAAAATAGCTTTTTTATTTCTGAGGATCTATTCAGTTGGTGAATTTGAATTCAAAACCGAATTGACCCCAACGATGCGCTTGATGAGCCTGCGCAATTCCAGTAACTCAGCCATCGGATATGGGGCGACAGTGAAGAGATGACGCTCCTCTCTCTCATGCGAACACAACAAACAAATCAGCCTGTAAAGATTTTTTTWAATTCCCTTTAATAAAATAATATTGAAAGGTAAAGTTAAACACAATTGCAAATATTTTTGTTTGGTGCAGAGTTTTACTTTTCTATTTTGTGAAATGGGATATGTGCATGGACTTTTAGTCAAATATTAGTGGTTTTACAGATACCAAGCATAGCTGAAACCGTCACCTTAAATGGCCCTCAATGACTACAGGAAGAATTTCAAATACATTAATATGACAGAATTTTTTGAGCAATCGTGAATATGACATTCTGCACAACCAACATAAATTGCATTTCAGAAATGCTTAATGCGACCATTGTCAATTTTGGTCAATGCCCAATGAGCTCTTTGTGTGCTTTTGAAGTTATACCTAATGTACAATTATTTTAATTATTTTATTTTCACTTAGGCTAATGCTTGAAATTATTATTCTAACCTAAACCATAGTAAGAACTCCATATATGACTAACTTTCTCTCATAGATTTTATTGAGCTGTTGTAGCTTTAAAATTAGTTTGGTGCCAGACATTTCAGATTTCCCCTTGATGTTGTGGAGATATTTAATACTCTGTCCTGTTAAAAACACAAAAAAATCTGTCTTAAACACCGCAGTAAGCACCATTGACATGCATCTTGTGTTCTTACTAACCTGATCTAGAAATGTGTGTCAAGTGTCGTCCTAATGTATATCTCCTTTGAACTGTCATATCATTGAACACTTGTGTCCTTTGTTTGTCTAGCACAACACACTACAACAGTGGTATTCAAACTTTTTCGGGGACCCCATTATTTTCACAGATTTTTCTCACGACCCCACACCAAATCAAATGACACAATGTTAAAATCAGTACATTTCTATTTTTACATCAACAAATAGCCTTCAAGTCATACCATTTTCAAAATAAAAATAAACCAAAAAATACATTAACTCAAAAGTGTTTTTCAATTATCTTTCTTAAAACTGTTTGTATATTGTCCAGTACAAGAATCTGTACTCTTATTAATACATTTTACGACCCAACTAGGGGTCACGACCAGGACTTTGGATACCACTGCTCTACAATATGTGTCCAGGATGTGTTGTTCTGTCTATTTTGTATGAATAAACTGCAGTAATTAGAGAAACTATTCTAAAAGCAATTGGCCTGTTTAGACATGGACAAACATTTTTATTTTGGCAAAAAAGTAACATTTGAGATGTAAATGTCAATAACATTTAAGTTATAGGTCATATCCATTTGTGTGCTATGTGCAGAAAGGTTAGCGTTTTACTATGGAAAATGTCCTACAAGTGAGCGCAATGGGGTAAAGTACTTATGTAAAAATACTTTAAAGTACAACTTAAGTAGTTTTTTTGGGTATCTCTACTTTACTATTTATATTTTTGATAACTTTTACTCCACTACATTTCTTAAGAAAATAATGTATTTTTGACTCCGTACGGACACTCAAAAGTACTTGTTACATTTTGACAGTGTCCAATTCACACCCTTATCAAGAGAACATCCCTGGTCATCCCTACTGCCTCTGATCTGGCGGACTCACTAATCTCAAATGCTTAGTTTGTAAATGATTATTGAGTGTGCCCTTGGCTATCCATAAATAAAAAGAAGAAAATCGTGCCGTGTCTGGTTTGCTTAAGGAATTTTTAATTTTTAATTTTTCCTTTTGACACTTAAGGATATATAAAACCAAATATTTTTAGACTTACTCAAATAGTATTTTACTGGGTGACTTTTATATTTTGAGTCATTTTCTATTAAGGTATCTACTTTTACTCAAGTATGACAATTGGGTACTTTTTCCACCACTGAGTGAGAGTTAGATTTTGCCCCAACCAGTAGTTCTTACAAGTGAAGCATTTTCCACCAAAAAGTCAACAATGTGGTTGTTCTCTGTGATTTCCCTGGTGTTGCTTTAGAAGACTTGCTGTCCTGAAGCATTTCACACATGGGGCACTTACAGTGCATTTGGAAAGTATTCAGACAACTTCTCTTTTTCCACATTTTATGTTTGAGCCTTATTCTGAAATTGATCAAATCGTTTTTTCCCCTCGTCAATCAGGACACTGTGGGTTCTTACCTGATCACTCAATGGAACTTTCAGCTTACTGACTTCCCTGCTTTGGTCCTGTCTTTGCCCGTGTTCTCTTTGATAAGCGTGGTCGCAATATTGGAGATAGTTTGGTGAGATCTGACATGCCCCCTGAGCCCACTCAGACACTCTTGACATCTATCCCAAATGGGAACTACAAATGTGGCTCATGCACACAGTGCAATGGCACTATAAAAACATATTTCTTCAGACACCCACATACAGGTTGAAAGATCCCTGTTAGGGGTATCATCTCATGCAAGGCCAAGGGAGTAATCTATCTACCTGTTCATGTGGAAAAGCCTACGTAGGACAAACGAAGACAATTAAAACAACGCATAGCTGAACACCGCAGCTCAATCAGGTGTAAGAACATTGACTATCCAGTAGCAGCTCACTTTGTTGAAGCTAACCATCCCATCTCCTCCCTCAAATACACAGGCATTGAGCATGTTGCTCTACCAAGGAGAGGAGGTAACATCGAGATCCTACTACTACAAAGGGAGGCTTACTGGATATCCTATCTAAGAACATTGGCCCCTAGTGGTCTGAATATTGACTTTGATCTCAGGCCCTTGTGAACAAATTTTCCTTTATGAACAAGACTTATAAATTAAGTTAGTCATTATGACACACCCCTCACTACTGTCATTGGTTACACTAATTGCACTGTGTGTCTACATAACCTGGTTCAAGTATTCATGACATTACCCTGAGGAAGGCACAGTGATGCCGAAACGTTGGTAAATACCCATTAAAACGCTGGGAGATTATACATGGAGTGTGCGACTTTCTTTATTTTGATAGTGGCTGTAGCTCTGACATTAGTCCTCCACTGTCCATCCCATTGTCACTTTCACTGTTCTGAGCATCAGAACAGTCGGAATTTACTGTTTAGTTCTGATGTAACCCTCTCCATCAGGCTCTGTTTTGATGTTTTAGCTGTTTTAGTGAGTAGAGTCCCTCTCTGTTCTTCACAGTTTGGAGGAAATGTGAGGGCTGAGGTAGGGCTGTGGGGGTCATGACATTTTGTCAGCCGGTTATTGTCATGCAAAAGTCCCACGGTAATTGACCGTTAATTAACATAAACATGTTTAGCATCTCCAGGCCTCAACGCATCCAAGCTGCTGATGCGCTCCTTTGGAACATCTACATCTAATTAATCAATTTAATATACACCATCACAATAAATCCATTATTCATATTAGGCAGGTCTAAAGCAACATTATGATATGAAGAAAATGTATTTCAGAAGAACAGAATATGAGTTTGCCTACTGTATGTTATCTGGCTCTGGGCATTGCCATAGGCTGTAGGCTTGTTCATTTAGCAGACAAGATATGCTTCTAAGTCCCATGCCGTTATTTTATATCTCCCCCCGGCACAGCCAGAAGAGGACTGGCCACCCCTCATAGCCTGGTTCCTCTCTAGGTTTCTTCCTAGGTTTTGGCCTTTAGAGGGAGTTTTTCCTAGCCACCATGCTTCTACACCTGCATTGCTTGCTGTTTGGGGTTTTAGGCTGGGTTTCTGTACAGCACTTTGAGATATCAGCTGATGTAAGAAGGGCTTTATAAATAMATTTGATTTGTTTAATTTGATATTTTGATTTTATAATAAGAGGAATATAATTGAACTTAGCTGAATAAAATAGAAAGGATATTTTTCCCATTCTGGAGCGAGAGCACATAAATACAGGTTAACAAAAATATTTAAAACAATTTCAATGATTTTACTGAGTTACAGTTCATATTAGGAAATCACTCATTTGAAATAGATTAGTCCATAATCTATGGATTTCATATGACTAGGCAGGGGTGCAGCCATGGGTGGGCCTGGGAGGGCATAGGCCCACCCACTGGGGAGGCAGGCACATCCCACAAAAGGGCTTTATTACAGATAGAAATACTCCTCAGTTTCACCAGCTGTCCGGGTGGCTGGTCTCAGACGATCCCGCAGATCAAGAAGCCGGATGTGGTCCTGGGCTGGTTACACGTGGTCTGCGGTTGTGAGGCCGGTTGGACATACTGCTAAATTCTCTAAAATGGAGTTGGAGACGGATATGGTATAGAAATGAACATTAAATTCTCTGGCAACAGCTCTGGTGGACATTCCTGCAGTCAGCATGCCAATTGCACGCTCCCTCAAAACTTCTATGGCATTGTGTTGTGTGACAAAACTGCACATTTTAGAGTGGCCTTTTATTGTCCCCAGTACAAGGTGAACTTGTGTAATGATCCTTCTGCTTAATCAGCTTCTTGATATGCCACACCTGTCACGTGGATGGATTATCTTGGCAAATGAGAAATGCTCACTGACAGGGATATAAAAGAATGTGTGTACAAAATTATAAAATAATAGTATGTTGATCATAAAAGTGATCATTTGAAACAGGTTCTATGCTAGATTTAGAGTTATTTGCCAACTTTAGTTGTGAATGACACAAACCTTAGAATGTATTAGAAATCAAAATATATATAGGCTGCATGATGCGACTGTAGGCTATTGATGATTTGAGAAAGTCGCAAAAAAAGTGTACAACCTAATTTATTTATCTATTTTCTTTCACTCTTAATTATTTTTTACATGTATTTTCCATTTGTTTTGTTATGTGGCTAATTCCTAAAGAGGATGCACCTCTCATGGTCATGCCATAGCGGGCGCTTGAGGGGTGGCAGCATTGAAACAGGTTTATGAGACAGTCCCGATGGTGTGATAGTTTCTGCTTCAGAGTGGCGCAGTGGTCTAAGGCACTGCATCTCAGGTGACACTACAGACCCTGGTTCGATTCCAGGCTGTATCACAACCAGCTGTGATTGGGAGTCCCATAGGGTGGTGCACAATTGGCCCAGCGTCTTCCGAGTTTGGCTGGGGTAGTAAATAAGAATTTGTTCTTAACTGACTTGCCTAGTTAAATAAAAACATTTAAAGAAACTATAGCATCAGGGACAACACCCCCTTCTGGGATGAGGGAGGGATATTGGAAGACAATTGTAGGTTTACTTAGAGTTAGTTGCAGCTGCAGTGCATATAGTGTGGTACAGCTACATGGGTAGATGTCATACATTGATTCTGGTAGTATTGGTAAGTATGGATAAATTCAGGGTGTCTAGCAGCTTGATCATCATGGTACCTTTTGGTAGTAAGTTTACAGGCATATATTATGGTAAGTATTATTGAAACACGGTATCTCTTTATGGTAAGTGGTGAAATAAGTATAGCTAGTTATAATTGCTAAGCAGATTATTTTTTTAAAGACGATCAGTCTTTACCTGGCTAAAAGAGAAGGAATATAATATCTATTGTTTACAGGAAACTCACTCTACAATTACAGATGAGGTTGTATGGAAAAAGTACTGAGAGGGAGAAATGGGCAAAGAAACTCAAAAGGGGTGATAATATTAATTAATAACAATTTCGATCCAAATGGGCAAACTTTCCAAATAGATCCGAAAAGAAGGAGGATCATTTTAAATATGCTGTTGGGCGATAAACCGATTTTCTTTGAGCTCTACGCACAATYTCTTCAACCTCATGGCTTGGTTTTTGCTCTGATATGCGCTGTCAACTGTGGGACCTTACATAGACAGGTGTGTGCCTTTCCAAATCATGGCCAATCAATTGAATTTACCGCAGGTGGACTCCAATCAAGTTGTAGAAGCATCTCAAGGCTCCCGAGTGGCGCACCGGTCTAAGGCACTGCATCTCAGTACTACAGACCCTGGTTCGATCCTAGGTTGTATCACAACCGGCTGTGATCCGGGAGTACCATGGGGCGGTGCATAATTGGCCCAGTGTCGTTTAGGTTATTAGGGAAGGGTTTGGACGCGGTAGGCTGTCATTGTAAAATAAGAATTTGTTTTTAACTGACATACATAGTTAAATGGAAACAAGATTCACCTGAGCTCAATTTTGAGACTCATAGCAAAGGGTCTGAATACTTATGTAAATAAGATTTTTTTTTTTTTACATATCTTTATGGTGTAGATTGATGAGGAAAAACATATTTAATCTATTTTAGAATAAGGCTGTAACGTAACCAAATGTGGACAAAGTCAATGGGTCTGAATACTTTCCGAATGCATTTGAAAAGTCATCAACAGCTTCGGTTTCAATTCAACCCAGGTTTCATAGGCCTAGGGTTTCAAGCTCTGATTGGTATAAATAATTGATAATATATATAAATCCAACATATTATGTTGGATCCATGTGTCCATTTCAACCATAAATCAAAGTTAAAGTATAGGACTAAATCAAACTTTATTTAAAGTGGATTTTTGGTTGAGATGGAGACGTGAATATCAATTGTTCATTTGTAGACAAACTGGAATTAAAATCAGTGGCACAGATGGAACTATCCAAGCAGAAGATAAATCTCCTTTAAATGTTGATATTTGGTTGCGTTGACAACCAAGCACAATTCAGTATTACTTTTGAAATACAATAAATAGCCTATAAACTCGTCAGCAAGTTAACATATGTTGGATTCACATATGTTGGATTCACATATCCAGCTCACCCAAAAATAAAAGTTAAAGAATGGGATTAAGTCAGTGGCTCAGATGGAGCTATCCAATCAGTAGATACATTTCCTTTTAATGTTGATATTTGGTTGCATTGTCAACCGAACACAATTCAATATTACTTTTGTAATACAGTAAATAGTCTAAAGTTAAATGCGTTACACATAGAATTTCTCCCCTATGTGGAAGCTAAAATACTGGGTTGTTTCTCCCCTATGTGGAAACTAGCTGAATTGCAACAGCACGATGCTGCATTCAAATCARATATCACCTATCCCGTTTCACCATAACATGGCGGAGAGTCTCGCTTTACTTTCGGTTTTGGTCCACCAGCTTCAAACAGCTGTAAAAACCATATCTTTTTTTTATTGAAAATATATTTCACAGCAATTTAGATGGTACAATGATTCCCTACACTATTCAGTGCTTGTTTTCTCACATAAACTGAAATTGAGTGAACAGTGTAGAACTTTAGCAACCAGGAAATGACAGAGCGATTTCTACATAGGTCATCTGGGGAGATCATCATAATTGTTGTAATAATCTGCGCAGAAGTGACGTTGATCACTTGCACCATGTACTTTACTGTCATCTCAACTGCAATCCAAGTCATTTGGTTCTGCTATTAGATGAAGCACAATGATAACACATTAATCTGTTGTATAAATAAACATCATTTCTGACATTGTATTCCCATTTGAACTTTGTTATGCTTTTAAATGGTTGAAAGCTCAGTGATAGACATTTGGGTGACACTTAACCCAAAAATCTGTCATTGTTTTTCCATTGGAATTTGGTTGTGCTTTTAGATAGTTGAATGCATAGTGATAACACATTGGAAATTCAACACATTTTTGGCTGTCTTTTTGAGTTGGTGAATATAGGTTGTAATCTCATTGATCAACGTCTCAACTAAATATAACCCAATTATCCACGTTGAAATTATGTGGTGTGCCCAGTGGGTCTGCTCAGGAGGAAACTGCTTCAGGGACGTGAAGAGTGAATTTATGTGGGTCTGGGGTGATGTAGAGATTAATATCAGGGAAATAGGCTGACATACGATGTATTAAAATGATAAAATATTTAGATACTGGGTTGATCTTGTGGTCTGATGCTGAGATTTATGCTCAATAACAACCATATCCATTAGGGAGAGAGCTATACCCAATGAAGTCTCTCTCTCTCACACACTCTCTCGCAAGCACGCACACACACCACGCACACACACACATGAGAGATTGCAACAAACAAACAAATCACGGGTTTGAAATACAAGTCCGGTCGCCTTTGTTGACATTTACTCTCCTCTGATCAGGAAATGTCTTCCTCGTACTCCGTTATCGTTTTTTCCACTGCCCCAAATACCGTATAGCGTATCTCAACGCCACTGTTAATTTCTCAGTAATAAACACATTCAACAACTGTAGTTTTGACATTTTCAGTTGAGTAAATGTCGAGCAGTTCAGTTCATATGCTAGCTAACCCGTACAGATGAAAGGGGAATACAAATCTTAGATTAAACTGGTAATTATATAACTGTTGTAGCTAGCTAACTCTCTCATTGGCAGCAGAGACATTTCCATACTATCACCACAGAGGAAAAGGCAAAGCCTCTAAGCAGACTAGACCAGGGCTTTTCAAAATGTTCTTGCCCAGGGGCCCCCGCCCAGACAAGCCGGCGACCCAGAGACCCCCCATGATATGTTAGCAGAAAAAATCACGTATTGTCTTGTCAGGTGAATGATAATGGCAAATAGAAGTAATTAGCATTTGAAAATTAATCGATTTGGTAGACAGTTTCATTATTTTGACCTTCCCACAGTTCATTGGAAGAGGAAGTGTAAACTCTAACATAGTCTATTAGCTAGAAAGGTATTTTTGCGGCGTAGAGAAAATGTTGCTGTTGAAAAGCACATTTTCTGCAATTCTACACATTTTTCCATTGAGCTGAGATAATTTTTTGCTGTTTTTAATCTCATTACCAATAATTCTATACAGTTTGGCATGGAGCTGAAATTCAATTTTGCAGTTTTAAAGCTAAATTTCCTGCAATTCTATGGATTTTACTATGGTTAAAATTGTGTTCCTCTGTTCAAACGGTATAACAAAATATATGTAAATGTGCCCTGAATGCCTGGTTTTGGGAATTTGTCGAGCTTTTATTGTTAGTTCTCAAATATGGTATAATTAAAAAATATACAGTACCAGTCAAAAGTTTGGGCACACCTACTCATTCAAGGATTTTTCTTTATTTGAACTATTTTATACATTTAGAATAATAGTGAAGTCATCAAAACTATGAAATAACACATATGGAATCATGTTGTAACCAACAAAGTGTTAAACAAAACAAAATATATTTGAGATTCTTCAAAGTAGCCACCATTTGCCTTGATGACAGCTTTGCACTCTTGGCATTCTCTCAACCAGCTTCATGAGGAATGCCTTTCCAACAGTCTTGAAGGAATTACCACATATGCTGAGCACTTGTTGGCTGCTTTTCTTTCACTCTGCGGTCTAACTCATCCCCAAACTTTCTCAATGGGGTTGAGGTCGGGTCATTGTTGAGGCCAGATCATCTGATGCAGCACTCTCCTTCTTGGTCAAATAGCTCTTACACAGCCTGTGTAACGGCTTTTGTTTGGCTCATCGACAAAGGACACAATGCTGTTTATTCTGCAAATACATACACAACAMCGCGTAAACTTCAGCACAGCTGCAAACCCACCATGCAATCTGAGTGACGTGAAACAACAAAATAAAAACACATTTACACTTCAGGAGGTGACTAGCCTCATTAGCATAGAAAGTACAAGGCGAACGTTACCTATCCTTTAGCATAACGCAATGTACAAATTTAGTAAATGTCCATAAAATTATAAATACATGACACAACTCTGTAACAAATCAAATCAAAGTTTATTTGTCACGTGCGCCGAATACAACAGGTGTAGACCTTACAGTGAAATGCTTACTGACAGGCCCTAACCAATGGTGCGGGGGGAAAAGAAGGTATGTGTGTGTGTGTAGGTAAGTAAAGAAATAAAACAACAGTAAAAAGACATTTGAAAAAAGAGTAGCAAGGCTATATACAGACAGACACCTGTTAGTCAGGCTTATTGAGGTAGTATGTACATGTAGGTATCGTTAAAGTGACTATGCATATATGATGAACAGAGAGTAGCAGAAGCATAAAAAGAGGGGTTGGCGGGTGGTGGGACACAATGCAGATAGCCCGGTTAGCCAATGTGCGGGAGCACTGGTTGGTCGGGCCAATTTAGGTAGTATKTACATGAATGTATAGTTAAAGTGACTATGCATATAAGATAAACAGAGAGTAGCAGTAGCGTAAAAGAGAGGTTGGGGGGGGGCACACAATGCAAATAGTCCGGGTAACCATTTGGTTACCTGTTCAGGAGTCTTATGGCTTGGGGGTAAAAACTGTTGAGAAGCCTTTTTGTCCTAGACTTGGCACTCCGGTACCGCTTGCCATGCGGTAGTAGAGAGAACAGTCCAGGACTGGGGTGGCTGGGGTCTTTGACAATTTTTAGGGCCTTCCTCTGACACCACCTGGTATAGAGGTCCTGGATGGCAGGCAGCTTTGCCCCAGTGATGTACTGGGCCGTACGCACTACCCTCTGAAGTGCCTTGCGGTCGGAGGCCGTCAGGATGCTCTCGATGTTGCAGCTGTAGAACGTTTTGAGGATCTCAGGACCCATGCCAAATGTTTTTAGTTTCCTGAGGGGGAATAGGCTTTGTCGTGCCCTCTTCACGACTGTCTTGGTGTGTTTGGACCAATCTAGTTTGTTGTTGATGTGGACACTCTCAACCTGCTCCACTACAGCCCCGTCGATGAGAATGGGGACGTGCTCGGTGCTCCTTTTCCTGTAGTCCACAATCATCTCCTTAGTCTTGGTTTTGTTGAGGTATAGGTTGTTATTCTGGCACCACCCGGCACCACCCGGGGGGCACCACCCGGCCACCTGGGTGGTGCCCCCCGGGTGTCAAAATCGATAATGATTATACAACAATATGGGTTTCAGCCTAACATGCATTAGATATAACTTTAAAAGTGAAAACGCTGGGTGCAGCATGGATCACGATACATACCTCCATCAAAGTTTAACAACTCTATGGCTGGATGCGGCGTGATCATGCGCACATATATAGATACACACGGGGATGCAGTTACTCAAATAATACAGCAGATGGCTTCACAACTATACATACATAACCTGACTGCTTAATTATGACAAAACTCATAAAACTAAGAATGTCTATTTCAACCATGTTACACGTGGAGGTGTGTTTTGGGTCAATGTCCTGTTGAAAAACAAATGATAATCCCACTAAGCACAAACCAGATGGGATGGGGTTTCGCTGCAGAATGCTGTGGTAGCCATGCTGGTTAAGTGTGCCTTGAATTCTAAATAATTCACTGACAGTGTCACCAGCAAAGCACCTCCCCACCATCACACCTCCTCCTCCATGCTTCATGGTGGGAACCACACATGCAGAGATCTTCCGTTCACCTACTCTGTGTCTCACAAAGACACAGCGGTTGGAACTAAAAATCTCAAATTTGGACTCTTCAGACCAAAGGACAGATTTCCACCAGTCTAATGTCCATTGCTCGTGTTTCTTGGCCCAAAGAAGTCTCTTTTTATTATTGGTGTCCTTTAGTAGTGGTTTCTTTGCAGCAATTTGACCATGAAGGCCTGCTTCACGCAGTCTCCTCTGAACAGTTGATGTTGAGATATGTCTGTTACTTGAACTCTATGAAGCATTTATTTTGGGCTGCAATCTGAGGTGCAGTTAACTCTAATGAACTTATCTTCTGCAGCAGAGGTAACTCTTGGTCTTCCTTTCATGTGGCAGTCCTCATGAGAGGCAGTTTCATCATAGCGCTTGATGGTTTTTGTGACTGCATTTGAAGAAACTTTCAAAGTTCTTGAAATTTTCCGGATTGACTGACCTTCATGTTTTAAAGTAATGATGGACTGTCGTTTCTCTTTGCTTATTTGAGCTGTTCTTGCCCCCTACCTTGTCACAACACAACTGATTGGCTCAAATGCATTAAGAAGGAAAGTAATTCCACAAACAATCTTTTAACAATGCACACCTGTTAATTTAAATCCATTCCAGGTGACTACTTCATGAAGCTGGTTGAGAGAATGCCAAGAGTGTGCAAAGCTGTCATCAAGGCAAAGGATGGCTACTTTGAAGAATCTCAAATATAAAATATATGTTTTATTTCATAGTTTTTATGTCTTCACTATTATTCTACAATGTAAAAAATAATTTTAAAAAATGAAGAAAAACCCTGGAATGAGTAGGTGTGTCCAAACTTTTGACTGGCACTGTAAATACAGTAATATTTTCAATATTTTTTCTCCATGCTTCCGGTTTAACTGAAACAGGTTTTCCATCCTGAAAATTAGCACTTAGACATAGAGCACTGCACGGGAATGAATTTTTAAGCCCAAGCCCTATGGTCAGGCCCTACCCTACACAGGCCCAATTGCTTCTGCCAAATTTAAGGTCCGGCCTGAAACCAGAAATGATTAGCTCTCTGTCTGTCACTTGCTCCTTGCGTGCAGCTCACTCTGCATGCACTCTGCTCATGGCACTCTGAGTCTGTATGTATCAATAGCAACGGCTCAGCTGGGCTGCTTTGCTCAATGAAGGGACATGAGCGAGCATCTAGCATCTAACTTTTCGTCACTCTAAACTCAAGGTACAGTATTATTTTCTGGGGAATAATCCTTCCTGTTTTATATTTGATTATGTTGAAGCACTTCAAACACAATGTTATGATCTCAGTCAGATATGACTGTACTGCGCAGCAGAGCACAAGCAAATGGCTCATCTTCAAAATGTTTGGGATCAATTTAGAGATACCCGAGCCCTGCCTGTACCCTAGTTATTGATGGAAGAACAGGCCCTACCCGGTTCTAACCTAATGTAAAATGTCGGGCTTGTCGAGCTTGGGTCGGGTAGCAGAGCTCTACTTAGATGGCCCGCCTAAGAATTTTCTATACAGAAAAAACCCTGCAATTAGCTCAAATGACTGTAATTTCCTCCATTTTCAAAGGATAGTTTGAGATTTTGGCAATGTAGCCATTTATCTACTTCCCCAGAGTCAGATGAACAGGAACAGCTAGCGTACTAACTGTTCCTGTAGACTTCCAGTCATTGCACTAATGCTAGTTAGCATTGGCTCGTGAAACTACCGCAAACTTCCTTCGTAGTGAAAGCAGAGACGTAAAAATGGCAACCATGATGGGATTCTGTTACAGGTAGCGATATTCATTAAATTATAATTTTTCACATTTTTATATATATATATATATATATATATATATATTTTAATCCAAGTTTAGAATTGTTAAGAAAAACTTAAAGTGACGTATTTAATTATGTTTTCCGTTTCCTAAGCGAGACCTTAATAAGTGTGAATTGTTTGCTGTTAAAGACTGTGTGATACCCTCTATATGCAATATTCCAGTCAAGGAAAAAGTAACATGCCTTGGGATTACCATATCTAAGGATCAACAGGAAAGATGCTCATAAAATTTTATACCAGTTATTGAAAAAAACAAAAAGAGGTTGAACCATTGGTTGCAGAAGGATTTATCCTTGAAAGGTCGAGTATTGCTTTCTAAAGCTGAAGGTATCTCCAGACTTACTTATGCAGCCCAGTCCCTATATCTTGATAACAAAATAGGTAAAGCGGTTGACCAGGTGCTTTTCAACTTCATCTGGAAAAATCGTACACATTATATTAATAAATCTGTCAACATGAACTCATATGAATATGGTGTTCTCAATTTTTTTGATTTTCCTACTTTGAATAATACTTTTCAGATAAATTGGGCTAAATATTTTTTAAAGAATCCAACTTCAATTTGGAATTTCATCCCTCATTATATCTTCTCCCGTTTTGGTGGCTTCATTTGATGTGACTTTGTAACTATAACATTGATAAGATTCCTGCAAAATTATCTACTTTTCATAGACAAGTATTCATAGCGTGGTCATTAATATATAAATATATAATCATATCCTGCTGGTGAGTCAACTTTTTAATGCAGAAGAATTGTTACTCAATTATGAGGAATTTTTATCTCTTACAATATCCCTGTAACACCTAGAGAGTTCGCCATAGTCTTTGATGCTATTCCATCTGGAACTCTCATGTTATTTAGAGGTGTAGCCAGACCTCACCTTCTTGACCTACCCTCACTTAATCCAGTTGACTCTCCAATAGGGAAAATATGTTTATCCTTGCTCCATCAGAACAACAGATCTATACGTGCTTTATTTCAAAGGGATATTGTATCCATTCCTTTTGTCACAAGTTACTGGAATACATTGGTCACTAATATCTGTTGGAAATACATCTGGTTATTACCACACAAATGCTTGCCTGTTAACAAGGTCAAAGAGGTCTCTTTCAGAATGATCCATAAGTATTACCCTGCGAATCATTATCCGAAGTAACTCAAAAAAGACATTAACATTGATTGTACTTTTTGTGTTGAGCATCCAGAAACGGTTTCACATTTATTTTGGCATTGTCTGCATGTAAAACAATTATGGAAAGATATTCACAGTTTTATAATTGTTAATATTCATGATGACTTTTGTTTGTTATGGGAGAATGTGCTGCTCGGTTTCCTTAACCATAATAAATATAAAGAAAAATAATTTTACCTCATAAATCTAATTGTGCTAATGGCAAAATGTCATATTTATAAATGTAAATTCACGAATAAACAAACACTCTTCTGTGTTTTCTATAAGGAATTCGAGCAGTACATTAAGACCATTCTAAATTATTCTAATAAGAAAGCTGTTAAAACAATCAAGATGTGTGTTTCTTTTAAGGTCTTTGTATAATCTGTAATTTGTTGTACCCCCTAGCATATGTTATCATTGTCTATTTATGTACTTATTGTATGTATACAGACCTTTCTACATTGGTAATATATATATATATTTTTTTTATAAATTTTAAAAAGCGAGACAGTTTTTAGAATTTATGTCTCTGGTCCACACTCCAGTCCAGCTGGTGGCGGTAATGCACCACTAAAGTTGGTTGTCAACCGCCATTTAAAAACCACTGAAGAACAATAATAAGAAGAACTAGGGCATTATCTTCCCCTCTTCCCAATTTGCAAAAGAAGGTGGAATATTGACTGGACTAGGATTCCCTTCACAATGTCAAAATTACAGCTATTTAACATGTTTCTTACCAACCGATTATCAGCGGCCGCTGTGGAAATATCTGGGGCATTTAAAAAATCGTTAGCAGAGTGTCAGGAAGAACTATCCCGTTCAAATGAGGAGATTGAACGTCTACAAAGGATGCTAGATTTGGTTTTGGAACCCGAGATAAAGTTACAGAGAACAGGTTTGTAACTAGGCAGGGAACTAATTTACCTACCTCTCTACCTAGCCATCTAGATTGGCTAGAATGTTTGCCACACGTTTGTTGTAAATATGTAACATTTAGCCAGCCAAAGCCACTGCTAAACAAACAGTTATGTTGTTAGTTGGCTGTTAATTATTAGCTGTTTTGAGGAATAGAAATCTTAGCAAAGTTATCTGAACAAAACTATGATTGAATTTGAAAACACATTGAATGTTTTCTTCTATGCTTTCTACAAGAAGTGGTTCCTCCTGTGCAGAGTAAGCAAGAGGGGAGCCCCAGTTTGGGCCAAGACCCAGATCCCACACAGATTAAAAATGAACAGGACCCTGAGCCAACACAGATTAAAGAGGAGGAGGAGGAGTTCTGGGTCAGTCAGGGCGGAGACCAACTTCAAGGGCTGGAGTCTGATATAAAAGAGTTCATATTCAACCCTCCCTATATTAAAAGTGACTGTGATCAGGACCCACCTCAACCCTCACACCTTTACCAAAGACAAAATGTAAAGAACAGACTGAGTGACTCTCTACCTACCAACACAACTGAGCAGATGGAAACAGAAGTGAATGAAGAGAACTACAGTGTCTCTCAGCCCTTCTCTGCAGTAAATTCAGAGTGCTCTGCTGATGARACTAGAACAAGAGAAAATGCTTGGGTTGAGAAGGGAGAAACATCGTCAGGGTTAAAGCGGAGTTGTGAAGGCAAAAAATATTGTTGCCATGTCTGTGGCAAATGCTTCGCACACAATACTAATCTGAGAATCCATATGACTGTTCACACAGGGGAAAAGCCATATAAGTGCAAAGACTGTGACAAATGCTACAGTGCAAAGGCAGACCTGGTAAGGCATATGAGGAATCATCATTATTGGCCAGGGCATGTTCTAGGAGGACATTTTAATCAGGAAACCCATCATAATGTGACAAACAAAGATGCTTTATTAATGTGTGATGACAAGGAGTTGCTGGGAAGATACAGGCTTGATCAGGCAGGAATTAAGTTTGTATTGGAGTTAGTCAGAGACTCTCTCACTTCGTCAAAACATCAATGTCAAGCCATTTCTCCTGAAGTTAAATTACTAATAACCCTGGGTTACTTGGCCACAGGCAAGATGCTACCGTGCAGTAGTGATGATTTGGGACTGTCAAGCTGTTCTATAGCTCATGTCAGAATGGTAATAACACAAACTATCAATGCCCTCTCAGATCCTCAACTAGTAGGCCAGTTCGTTGCCTTCCCACAAGATGCCAGCCAGCTCCAACACAACCAAGCTAGGTTTAAGGCAATAGCTGGCTTCCCCAGTGTTGCTGGAGTCATTGGCACAACTTTTAGAAGCAGCTCAGTATTAAGTACAACATACAACAAGGAGTTCAAGAATTTCCCTGGAGACCCAATTATTTTAATCGACACCCACGTGGTGTTCGATGCACACTGCAAGGTTCTCTATGTTTTGCAGAAGAGTGTGGATCAGGAGATACTGAGTGAGGGTGGCCTCAAACAGATTGAGGGGCTTCTTGCGCTTGCTGGATATCACTTGCTGGGGGACAGTGGATACCCCTGCAGACAATGGCTGCTCACACCTTACCTCCATCCACTGCCTGGCCCACAGTTGAACTACAACAGGTAATATGTTGTATTATACATGTTTAAAATCAACCTCTTCATTGAGTTTAACTTTAAATGAAGTAAGTTGGTTGTCATAGCAAATTTGTGAATAGGAATACTTAGGACATAACCACCCGAGGAGGACTAAAACAGTGCAGTTATCCAATTGTCAGTATCCCCTTCTCTGTCTTGTATCTATGATCAATGTGGCCTATCTTAGTGATACAAATGTTGTGGTGGTTATTTTCAGGGCACTTAAGAAAATGCGAGGTGTAATGAGGAGGGGCATCAGCCAAATGAAGAGGAGATTTCCCATCCTGCAAGCAGACATCCAGTTGAAGCCGGAGAGGGTGAGCAGGATTATTATCATCTGTGCCATCCTGCATAATATCTGCCGTGACAGGAATATCCCACTGCCTGAGGGGGAAGATGATGATGATGACGATGATGACGAAGCCAATGATGTCAAAGTGAAAGATGGAAAGATGATGGCTGAAGAGAATGGGCCAGTAGAGAGCCTGCCCCCAAGTGATCTTCACTACAGACTCTACTTTACTGATCTACATTTCAAGTAGGCTGTAGAACAGACCCTGAATGTGTGGCTATCACAAGTACTGTACATGAGTTAGCTACAATCGATATGGAAATATGTGTTTATCGATCAGTTACAGTTAAACTGTCACAAGGGTGAGTTATTGTTGATTTTAAGAATAAATCGTTAACCCTGTTACAGGCACTTTTTCTTAATTTAACAGCTTGAGATGGGGAAAAACATGTTTGTTACGAAGTTGAACGTGCTCTTTATGGCAATGCTACAATTAGCTGAAATGTATAGTTATTTTTTACAAAATTACACTTAACCAGAAGGCACGCCGTTTGTGGAATGGCTCACATTTTTTGTTTGGGACAACAACAACAGTCGGGGCTCCCGAGTGGCGCAGCGGTCTAAGGCACTGCATTTCAGTGCTTGAGGTGTCACTACAAACCCTGGTTCGATCCCGGGCTGTATCACAACTGGCTGTGATCGGGAGTCCCATAGTGCGGCGCTAAATTTTGGTTTGGGTTTGGCCGGGGTAGGCGGTCATTGTAAATAAGAATTTGTTCTTAACTGACTTGCCTAGTTAAATTAACGTTATATGAATGGGTGTCATTTTCCCAGACACCAATTTTTAAACTCTAAAATGCTATTTGGAGAACAGCAAAAATTACCTCAGCCGTTATCACATTGGTTGCTGTAGTTTCATTCACCACAGTCGATCTACAAACACATTTTGTCTTGTAATTTCACACTGGGATGGTGCGTTGAAACAATTAGCTAGCATAATTATATAATTTCTTGCACAGCCGCCTAGCTAGCTAGCAAACTTGAATGATGCTCAGAAATTAGCTACTCTCGAGGGATCACTATGGTAGCTAGCTATGGCTAACGACGACATGATAATGATGGCAGTGTCATATGTCCATGCCACTATAGTGTAACTTTGACGAAACAGTTGTTAGCCTCTGTCTATCACGACTTTTGGGCACCTCTCCTTGCCCATCGACTCCCATTTCTGGATGTCAATGTTAATCGACTCTTAAGATTCAGTATTTTTCCAATGGAGGAAACTATTTGCTATAGTCTACTTCAAGAGCTCAAACTCTTGCATCTTTCGAGGCAACCAAAGAGCGAGCTAGCGAGGGAGAGAGAACGATGGGAGGGGGGCACAGCCAGGCATAGGTAGGCGTGTCGGCCACCAGGTAGAAAGTCACAACCGTGCATCGCTAATCAAAAGATGTAGACTATCCCAATGCAGTATTTCGCAATTTCTTGGCTTTAAAAAATATATATTTAACCTTTATTTAACTAGGCAAGTCAGTTAAGAACAAATTCTTATTTACACTGACGGCCTGGTAAAAGGCCTCCTGCGGGGACGGGACCTGGGATAAAAAAAAAAAATACAATATAAATATAGGGACGTTCCAGTTGCTAGCTGTAGCGAACTGAAAAGGGGAGCGACACAGGGATATGTGCGCTGGCAGAATGGGTGTTGTATGCAGTGTCTCGCGCAAGTTCACTAAAGTAGGGGTTTTCAATGAGTAGGCTGAGCTATTCTTAATTCAACAGACCTTAGACCAAACACACACTAGGTTTGTTTTAGATTTTTATTGCTAAGATAAAGAGGATCGGGGCAGACAGACAGAACCGTGCGCATAGGCTATATATTGGTGTATCTAGCAATGTCTTGTTTAGCAAAGCTTCGTAAATTCACCCAACGTATGTAGGCTATCAATTGGTATGGCTACGCTATTCTTCATAGTGCCAGTMAATTTAAGTTTAACATCGCCAAATGCATCAGTTTAATTAGCCCACAGTGTGCAATAAAAGTATTGTGCCTATAGTTTATTTAATGAAACCCTGCCTGGCTGTTGATGTCAGGGCTCTCCAACCTTGTTCCTGTTGAGCTGCCTTCCTGTGGTTTTTCGCTCCAACCCCAGTTGTAACTAAACTGATTGTTTATCAACCAGCTAATTATTGAATTAAATGCGCTAGATCAGGGTTGGAGTGAGAACCTACAGCATGGTAGCTCTACTACACGAACTGGGTTGGAGAGCCCTGTCCTAGGCAATAGATCGCAAAGCAGCATCCCCGCTAAACTTTTTTGGAAATGTCAAGTTCACTTTCTCATCCATAAACAGTCAAGTGCAAAAACGGTTCAGCGGGTTGGGGGCATTGTTATTTGGAAGGACATCTACCATGGATCACTAAAATAATTATGATCAAGTGCAGTGGCGACCCGTCATTCAGGGTAGATGGGGCAGAGACCGACATTTTTAGCTAAAAATTAAAACAAATTTTTTTTTTTTGGGGGGGGGGGTTGCCTGTTTTTATCTGTGTAGTGCTAGGGCAAAAGCCAAAACGTGCACCCAAAGGGATCCCCGACTCTGGGAAACGCTGGACCAAAGGACTGCACCTGGTTTGGATTTCAAATAAACATGCCCTGTCTCTTTAAGAACAAGTTAAAACTGTTGTGACTTTACTTTCATTAATCTGATGACTAGATAAATAACAATCAACTAACTATGTTTAATTGTTACCAATTAAATGAATCATGTAATTAGGAATTGGGGCACCACGAGAGTGGTTCCTTAAAGAGTTACCATCTCCCGGATTAAACTAAAGGTCTTAACCTATTATATCCATAAACCGTCAACGTATAATCATAACCTCGTATCATATCATCATTCTGAACAATCGTAACCTCCTGCATCTGCTAAAACCCCAGCCTTACTTATGATTCAGTACTACACAAATTGGTTTAATTATTGATGTACTAGTTAACTAAATGGTAACACAAGGTAAACATACACACTTAATACATTAGAAACAGGTCCCTAGCGGACTGACACAATATGGCGGCTCGTTACAAAAGGGATGGAGAGGGACAAAGACAGAGAAATACACATGGTTTCCATGTATATGATGCCATTCCATTTGCTCCGTTCCGGTCATTATTATGAGCCGTCCTCCCCTCAGCAGCCTCCTGTGGTGTAGGTGTAGTTGATGGTGCAATTTGTTCATTTCCCTCTTACTAATAACAAAATGTATCATGATCGACGACACTCCCGCACAGTAGGTGGCGGCATGCACAAACAAAATGTACGATCGCCATTATACCAAAGAAGAATAAAAACAAGTTGCTTGTCACGTGTGCCTATACAGTTTAGAAAGTTTGACAGCAGTTTTACAACATCTGCTGCTTGCCAAAATTCAGTCGAATGTAAACCAGAGGTTCGTCTCGGTACAAGATTTAGATTGTTGCTTTGGGAGAATATACATTTTCTGCCAGTAAAGGGAACTTAACGAACAAACTTCGGAAAATCGAACATGGAATTTATTCAGGTGGGTCGGCTGACACGAGCTAGCCAACGTTAGCTATCTACTGTAACGGTGACAAACGTTCGTAAATGTGTTGTTGGCAGCTAGCTAGCTAGCTAGTTCTACATACCTAAATAATTTGATTGAAATCATTCCTGACCACCGTCACGATTCAGATGTTTTGTCTTCGTCTTTTTTACAACTTCAGAAACTGCTTTCGGGATTCAGACTTGACCTGGGACCGTTGAAAGAACCTCTGGGATTTATTCGGGTTCTAGAATGGGTAAGATACCCTTAATTAGATATCTTAACCAAAATATGTGGTGCAATCTATTAATGTCTCTTTCTTGTCTTGAAGCTGGCAAACATGCACTAAACTCACTAGTTAGTCATTATCGGTTAATGTTGCTGGCTTTTCAGTTAACGAGCTACCTACTTGTTTTTTTGTAGTCTAACATTACTCCGTAGTTGAACAAGTGTATTGATGCAGATAGTGTGTAGGTTGTCTTAGAATATAGCTATCTGACTTGCTAGCTAACGTTGGCGAGCTACAATCTCAAAACACCAAAGCTTCGTGCGTAGATCTCATCGGGCAACACCCTTTTCAGCGATTGTCTATTTTGATTAGCTAGGACTCGTAGCAAGTCGCCCCTTCAAGACGATCCATGCACTTTAGTCTTGGCGTCGTTATTTTAAACGTTATGTTATGCATAATCAACGACTGTCTGTCTATGCGTTATATGGAAAATAATGAACGACGTGCAAGGTGTGTTCCACGACCCGCTTGCGGAGTGGAACTAACCTTACATGGAGTTGCATTATTTTCAAGTGAATGCATAGTACCTAGTTGATTATCCCTTTTATACCATGTCTATACATATAAACATCCACTGAAGTTAGCAAGTGTACTAAATAGGTAGCTAGACTTATTTCCTTGGTATCCAAACATACTTGCTAGTTTAGCTAACCAAAACATTAGTTAGCTTTTTATTATGAAAATCAAATTAATAAATTAATAATGTTTTAAATTCRACTTTTGTTTTCAAAAGCAGCTCAAACAGAACGTGTAAGAATTAACTATAGCCATTGAATTCCTCAGTACCTATATACAGACATTGTGAATTGGTTACAACTGTTGGTTCTAGTACTGATTGGTTAAAACTGCATTCCAGACAGTTTCTTTTCCACAAGTTACCACCAGATAAATCTATGATGTTAAAATGCCATTTACTCTGTTCCATCTGTCTGCGCAATCCACTGTCTCATCAGCCCAGCCAGTCAATGTATAAACTTGATCTCCACTATAAAAAGCACCTAGACATTATCTCACATTTCTTTTAGACTAACATTTAGTTTTCAAAAGCAGAGATTTGTATAAACCTTGGTGTCTGTCTCTCTGACATTTGTTAAATTGTTTCAATATTCAAATTCGATATCCAGCAGTCCCATTGTAATAAGTGTCGACAGTCGGGACGAAACAGACATGCAAGCAGCGTTTCTCAGCCAGTCGAAATCATCAATCAGCTGGCATCATTTTCATGGATATGTACAAAGAAATATCAATTGAAAAAAGGTAAAATGTAAACAAAGTGCAGCTAGTTTAGTATTTTCAGCTTCTGTTTGAAGTGATTGTATTAGCTGTGTTGTTGGCTATCTCCTCTGAACAACAATGTCCTGACTAGCGAATATTTTCTATGTTCGCTTAGGAGGGGACTAAGCATGCACCCCTGAGGGGCCCCAGTGTTGAGGATCAGCGTGGCAGATGTGTTGTTGCCTACCCTCAACACCTGGGGGTGGCCTGTCAGGAAGTCTAGAATAAGTATTCAAAAATGCTGTGGTATAATTTCATGTCTGAGTGTAGACTGATGCTTTACCTATGACCTAGCTAGATCTTGACTTAAGATAATGGTATATTGGTATTTCTATGACCGGAACAAAGTTGTTGCAGATAGTGTCAGCAGTAGTGTGACCACAAACTGAGAGCTAGAAGGCTAATGGATCCTGTGTTTAGTGCAAACCCAATTTGCAAGTTCCTCATGCTCATTAGTAACCAGGGCAACTAGGCGCCTGACCTAATTTGTTACCGCCATGAGTACAAGGACATGGAAATTCCACTTATGATATACAGGGCAGGTAGCTACTTATTTCCTAACATGAGCTTGCTTTATGAAATAACTGAATGAGGGCTTTTTCACAGTGCTGCCTCCTTGGAGCTACATTTCTATAGAGCACTTTAGTGACTTGATGTGAAGTTCAATGACTCTTGAATGTCCTTAGTTTGTCACTAGCTGATTTCACTGTTTGCTTTAGCTGCTTATACAGCAAAGAATCACATCAAGTCTGTATAATTCAACCCAAATCAAACAGATCACAAGTAACGCTGACTCAAATAATGTTTAAATTTGACCCCAAAAATATACTGGAAATGCCCAGCACATTGGAAGTCCAACTTACATATACTGTACTGTGTAAAAGATATTTAGCTGATTAGCTGATAGTGTGCAATTTCGAGCAGGGAAGTTATGTGAAGTTACTTTTTAGAGGTGTAGCCGGCTGGCCAAAGTGAATGTCAGCAGCTGCAACAGAAATAGCTTGGATTCATGAACTTATAACTTGACTGAGTAGCTGGCTCAGGATACAAGGAGGAGGACCTCTGGTTCTGATCCATGGGCATTCTGTCTACGGTTTTCTGTATAGGCCCTACTGTATACACATACATGTCTGTTTTGAGTGTGTTCCCTGTCCAGTACTGGTATTGTTTTTTTTATTTTATTGCCGTCAGTGCGTGCATGTTTTGCCTGTGCGTTAGGCTAACTGTTGACAGCCGTTAAAGTACTGTCTGTGTATGCTTAAGGTGTGTGTGTGTGTTTTAGTAGATCGGCCAGTGGCAGGGCCCTGTAGGTAATTAAGACAGACGTTATCTTTTAGGTTGGAGTTTGTATCCAATCCAGGACGTCCTCTCCCTTAGTCATCACTATCTGGCCATGCTAGAGAATGTAGACTTTCTAGTCCAAAATGTAATTTTTAAAACCACTAAGCTTTATGTTAACCAGTAACTTTACCCTCACACTAAATGAATTAGAAAGGGCTTATGTTCTTTGAACATAATTCCACTCTGGTCCATTCTAGCATTAGTGACTTCCCTCTCCCTCTCCCTCTCCCTCTGTCCTGTGCCAGCCAGCAACATGCCTCTCTCTGGCCAGAGAGGGGAGTGGCCAGTTACCAAGAAATGCACTGTAAATCCTGGCCAACGCTGCAACACAACATTCTCAGAGCGTCAGTGCAGAAAGGGAGTGGAGGCAGGGTTTACTTTATATACACCAGTGATCCTGGTGCAAAACCATGGCCTGCATACTGCTGCATGGTATGAGGGAAGAAGAGTTCAAATAAGGCAACATGTATCCCTGCTATGTTTTGTGGCTACTTTTTTATGATAATTTGTACTGAACAAAAATATAAAGGCAACATGTAAAGTGTTGGTTTCATGAGCTGAAATAATGCACAAAAAGCTTATTTCTCTCCAATTTTGCTTTACAAATGAGTTTACATGCCAAATTAGTTTACGTTTCCCTTTTGCCACAATAATCCATTCACCTCACCGGTGTGGCATATCACCTCACAGGTGTGGCAGATTAAACAGCATTATCATTACACAGGTGCACCTTGTGCTAGCGACAATAAAAGGCCACTCTAAAATGTGCCGTTTTGTTACGCAACACAATGCCACAGAAGTTTTGAGGGAGCGTGCAATTGGTATGGTGACTGCAGGAATGTCCACCAGAGCTGTTGCCAGATTATTTAATGTTAATTTCTAGTGATGTGACATTTTTGGCCGATACCAATATCCAATATTTTCCTTGCCCCCCAAAAATTATTCCGATATTAAAAATTTTAGTTGCCTTTTAAGCATTCTAGTACAGTTAAATAGTTAACACACACACATGGACGCAGCGGTCTAAGGCACTGCATCTCAGTGCAAGAGGCGTCACTACAGTCCCTGGTTCGAATYYGGGCTGTATCACATCCGGCCGTGATTGGGAGTCCCATAGGGCGTTGCACAATTGACCCAGTGTCCTCTGGGCCGTCATTTTAAATATGAATTTGTTCTTAACTGACTTGCCTAGTTAAATAAAGGTTACACACACACTGACCAAAAAGTTATTTTGTTGGGATTTACGTCTCCATTACCAGTAAAACATAATCAAAACCTATTTCTTTCACTTACTTGCTGTGCTGTTTCATTGTTCAGTCGTTTCATTCTCAACCAGGATTTCTATGGAAAGCCGTTTGGGTCTTTGCGTGTCAAAAAAGATAGACGGCAAATAACACTATTTGACGTGTCAAATTAGCTTGTTGACCAATCAGGACCTGAATATGAACGATCCCGCAGGTGATGCAGCCGGATGTGGAGGTCCTGGGGGTAGTATGGTTACACGTCTGCCCAGTCATGTGAAATCCATAGATTAGGGCCCAATGATTTTATTTAAATACACTGATTTCCTCCTATGAGCTGTAACTCAGTAAAATCTTAGAAATTGTTGCATGTTGCGTTTTTAGATTTTGTTCAGTCTATTTTGTTCAGTCTAGTTTTCCTTTTTTTTTATACAATAAACACAAACCTACATAGACAAAAAACAATTTAACATTTACGTACATACATTAACACACTTGCTCAGACCCACATGCTCCCATCTTATCCACACCTAATGTTCTTTGTTCTTTTGGCTTCAAAATGTGTTATGTTATTTGTCTGTTAAAATATTTTTTTTCTATATTTAAATAAAGCATTTGATTCTTACATCCTCTTAACGTTGGGGTATCATTTGACTTCCAGTATTTAAGTAATAGCTTATTCAATATGCCATGACAACAATACAAGCCAGACTCTTTGAGGCACCAGCTTTTATAACAAAGGCCTGCTAACTTCCCCATATCCCTTAACTCCCACCTAAACAAACTATATGAATGTACTAGCCTGTGTGTGCTCCCATTCTCAGTCGGGGGGGTTGGGTGTGTTACTTACTCAGGAAACTGCATAGTGGAGGGTTTATTTGGAGGCGGCTGAGCTGGGGGATCGCTGGAATGGGGTTTGGTGGAGGCGGTGATATGTAAGCTGAGAAATGTTTTACTGTGCCAAACACCTGAAAGATGAAACCAATTCCCACAAAGTTCACTTGACCACCGTAGTAGTTTATCACTGAAAAGTTTTCTTCCCTGTTGCCACTGAAATTACCAGTATTTGACCCTTACACTTCAGGAACTGTTGTCTTGTGTAGATACTCTTTTGGAAAAGACACTGTCCTTGATTGCAAGTCTATATTGTATCTGTTAGTGACTTCTATATGGCACGGTCCCTGAACACCTCATGGTTTCTGATGCACCGTTGAACTGTTATGTAAATTGTTTGATTGTGATCATGTGGGAACGTGCCTCAGCCAACTATGGAGTTGGACTATATTCAGAACAACGGGCATTATTCTGAAAAGAATGTTAGGGCCGTGTAGCACGTCCCATCAGATGTTTTCATTGGTGGAGGGATCTGCTCACAAGCACCTATTTGTTGGAAAGCTGCCTCCAGCACCTAACAAGGGAATATGGGCAGAGTTAGTTTAAGCTGAACCACAGTGCACCATTTTAAGGCCCGTGATGCGAACGGCAAAAGGGGTGAGGGAGGAGCGCCCTTCTCAAATAGAACAGTAACCTGCGTCGCTCAGTCATGTTGTGATACTAAATATACATAAGTATCAAAAGTATAAAGTGCTTATATTAAGCAAACCAGACAGCACAATTTTCTTGTATTTTTTATGGATAGCCAGACATCATTTACAAATGAAGCATTTGTGTTTCGTGAGGCTGCCAGGTCAGAGGTAGTCGGGATGACCAGGGATGTTCTCTTGATAAGTGCATGAAAAACGGGGCATCTGGCTCACTCGCGGGAGGCTGCTCGAACCAAAATGAATGCAATCACTTTTCACCTGGTGTAAACTCCGCCCACCGGGGCAACCTGGGCCAGATAATTGAATCCCCTCATTGATCAAAGTTTGGGCAGCAACATAATTCTACTCTTTGCATAGAAAGGCACTCCTTTTTTGTTTTTAGTCTATGCAATCAGCCCACCAGACAGGTTTATTTCTGTTGTTCCAGAAGGTGTGTTATTCCCAAGTGTTATTTTTACACCTAGGGGAAGAGGAGTAACTTGGAGAGATGGATACAGAGAGCTATATACACTGCTCAAAAAAATAAAGGGAACACTTAAACAACACAATGTAACTCCAAGTCAATCACACTTCTGTGAAATCAAACTGTCCACTTAGGAAGCAACACTGATTGACAATAAATTTCACATGCTGTTGTGCAAATGGAATAGACACCCCCAATAAAGGAGTGGTTCTGCAGGTGGTGACCACAGACCATCCTCTTCAGTTCCTATGCTTCCTGGCTGATGTTGGTCACTTTTGAATGCTGGCGTGCTCTCACTCTAGTGGTAGCATGAGACGGAGTCTACAACCCACACAAGTGGCTCAGGTAGTGCAGCTCATCCAGGATGGCACATCAATGCAAGCTGTGGCAAGAAGGTTTTGCTGTGTCTGTCAGCGTAGTGTCCAGAGCATGGAGGCGCTACCAGGAGACAGGCCAGTACATCAGGAGACGTGGAGGAGGCCGTAGGAGGGCAACAACCCAGCAGCAGGACCGCTACCTCCGCCTTTGTGCAAGGAGAGAGCACTGCCAGAGCCCTGCAAAATGACCTCCAGCAGGCCACAAATGTGCATGTGTCAGCATATGGTCTCACAAGGGCTCTGAGGATCTCATCTCGGTACCTAATGGCAGTCAGGCTACCTTCTGGCGATCACATGGAGGGCTGTGCGGCCCCACAAAGATATGCCACCCCACACCATGACTGACCCACCGCCAAACCGGTCATGCTGGAGGATTTGCAGGCAGCAGAACGTTCTCCACCGGCGTCTCCAGACTCTATCACGTCTGTCACATGTGCTCATGTGCTCAGTGTGAACCTGCTTTCATCTATGAAGAGCACAGGCGCCAGTGGCGAATTTGCCAATCTTGGTGTTCTCTGGCAAATGCCAAACGTCCTGCACGGTGGGCTGTAAGCACAACCCCCACCCGTGACGTCGGGCCTCATACCACCCTCCATGGAGTCTGTTCTGACCGTTTGAGCAGCACATGCCACATTTGTGGCCTGCTGGAGGTCATTTTGCAGGGCTCTGGCAGTGCTCCTCCTTGCACAAAGGCGGAGGTAGCGGTCCTGCTGCTGGTTGTTGCCTCCTACGGCCTCCTCCACGTCTCCGGATGTACTGGCCTGTCTCCTGGTAGCGCCTCCATGCTCTGGACACACTACGCTGACAGACACAGCAAACCTTCTTGCCAAGCTGCATTGATGTGCCATTCTGGATGAGCTGCACTACTGAGCCACTTGTGTGGGTTGTAGACTCCGTCTCATGCTACCACTAGAGTGAAGGCACCGCCAGCATTCAAAAGTGACCAAAACATCAGCCAGGAAGCATAGGAACTGAGAAGTGGTCTGTGGTCACCACCTGCAGAACCACTCCTTTATTGGGGTGTCTTGCTAATTGCCTATAATTTCCACCTTTTGTCTATTCCATTTGCACAACAGCATGTGAAATTTATTGTCATCAGTGTTGCACTCTCAAGTGGACAGTTGATTTTCACAGAAGTGTGATTGATTGGAGTTACATTGTTTTGTTTAAGTGTTCCCCTATTACTTCTATCTTTTGAGCAGTGTAGTTTATATCCTTTCGTCTATTACTAGCGTTCGCAAACTGTCACTGCGTAAACCATCTTTATAATGACCAATTTGGCTACTTACTCCCACCCATTATCGCTGCACTCAGTAGCCTCGAAGACCTACCTACTGAGCAGTGATGTCTGTTCCACGTTGGTTCAATGTAATTTCATCGAAATGGAGTGGGAAGCGACGTTGATTCAACCAGTGTGAGCACCAGTGGGTAGTGTGTGTTTTGGAGATGGACTACTACGTTGCTGTCGTACTGTAAAGAATCACTGATCCTCAAGTCACCTTGCATCCCAGATAACTCATCATTACAGATTAGCAATTCTGCACATCGCCTTGCTCAACTTGAGCCCTCAAATGCACCACTAGACAGTCCGTCAGATTCTGCTGTTAGGAGCCAGTCAGTGTTAGTCAGTTAGCTCTCTCAGCACTCACTGAGGGAGGGAGTTTCCTGTATGAAAAGAGGATGCTGTAGGGGAAGCTGATGTGGTGAGCAGAAAGGAAAAAAGGTCAAGCACAGGGAAACTCTTACTCCGGGGGAGAGAGAGTGGTGTATGTTTTAGCTTGCAGGTGTGTGCGCCATTTTCCCCACCCCCTTAATCTCTCCCCACTATTCTGCTATGAGCAGAGGAAGTGGTTACCAGGGTGGCTGAGGTGAGATCCCCACAGTTCTGCCAAGTCAGGTTTTCAGAACATTGGCCGGGGATGTGGGCAATGTCAGGGGGCCTCTTCCTGTCAGACCTGAACCCAGTGGGGCGTTCTGCTGGAGTTGGTGTTTTTCTTGCTGAGTCACCAATCCCCACGCTTTATGACAGTTTCTCAGGCCTGTTAACTTTGCTGCAGCAGGAACATCTTACCACTTCAAATGGCTCCACGTCCTGCCCGGTGGAACATCGCTCTCCCTCCTCTCTGTTGTAAGTTACAGAACCAGAACTCAGAACAGCCCTCTGATCAGCTATGATGGAGATGAGCGTGCGGAGTGCGAGTTAAATATAGCTATATACTGTCTTATGTAGGTTACATTAGGATATGTTGGTTAAAGTATTAATACAACTAAATGACTGTAAATTACAGTCAAGTGTCGAGTTTCAGAAGCTTCTTTGTTTCTGGCCATTTTGAGCCTGTAATCGAACCCACAAATGCTGACGCTCCAGATGCTCAACTAGTCCAAAGAAGGCCAGTTGTATTGCTTCTTTAATCAGAACAACAGTTTTCAGCTGTGCTAACATAATTGCGAAAGGGTTTTCTAATGATCAATTAGCCTTTTGAAATGAGAAACTTGGATTAGCGAACACAAAGTGCCATTGGAACACAGGCGTGATGGTTGCTGATAATAGGCCTATGTAGATATTCCATTAGATCAGCTGTTTCCAGCTACAATAGACATTTACGACATTAACAAAGTCTACACTGTATTTCTGATCAATTTGATGTTATTTTAATGGACCAAAAATGTGCTTTTCTTTCAAAAACAAGAACATTTGTAAGTGACCCCAAACTTTTGAATGGTAGTGTATACACATACAGGTTTTTGATAAGGTGCGGGGGGCTACCACACTGTGCACCCGGGGAGCTGTTGTGGGGGGGTTAAGTACCTTGCTCAAAGGCACAACAGCAGGCAATGTCATCTAGGTTTTGATACCAGCAAGAGGAATTGTAAAGGACCTGTCATTCCTTGTCTCTCCCGCTCTACTGATCTGAAAACATAGCCTAGGCCTCTGAAAACAAGTCATCCTTACCAGGAAAGAGATTTTCTTAGCTGCCCACTCAGGTATGAGAATGATGCGCCCTAGATCAGTGCAGGTTAAGGCAAAGGGATGAGGAAAGGAAGCGACAGGCCATTGAGATGCACCCTGACTCTCCTCTCTCTGTGCAGGTGTTCACCATCTTTGCCTTTGCCACCACGGGGGGTTACTCTGGGACGACCCAAATCCTTGTGAATTGTGGGGATGAGCACAAGACCGTAGGGGCAGGGTTCGGCTACCCCTTCAGGTAAGACCTGTTATCCCTCACAGATAGTGCTGCAAATTAACAACATTACTGTAATTGTCATTCTGTGTTTTTGATTTCTTCTTTTTATAATACCTACCTAATGGTCTTCACAGTAAGCCTATCCCTGACAAAAGTTTTGTAAAATCTGCTGAAGGGCCGCGAGATGTGTAGCAAGGAATTCCAAATAGCATTTTATTTTTACTCTTAAGCTGGTTGTGATATGCTTGCATTCACACATGGAAAAAACAAAATAATCTTCCCACCAACATCATTTTCTATGTGTCTGACTCTTGCCCCTTAAGTGTTCTTGTATTTGTAGTTGAAATGCATTTGTGCCATGCAGTTGATTTTATACCCCCCCCCCCACTACTCTCTAGGTTGTCTAGCTACGGCCCTTTCATTGTGCCCACGTGTAACGGCACAACCGCGAATGCGACTTACCTCCAGGGCGACTACTCCTCCTCAGCTGAGTTCTACGTCAGTGTCGGTGTCTTGGGCTTCCTGTACTGCACCGCCACCCTGGTACTCTACCTGGGCTACCAGCATGTGTACCGCGAGGGCCGCGGACCCACCTTTGTGAGTCTAAAGATACCGTAGTATCTCATGTTTACCACTGGTATGTTAGTTACCGTGTAGTAGACTATTATTACTACTACAGTAGTTGTAGTATAGCTGGAGAATCATTTTTATAATAGTTGAGGCGTGAGCCTAATCGTTGTAATGATTTTTATGATTGGAAAGCTACGTACTTCTGTTCTCTCCAGCATGGTAATATAGTGATGACACTGCCCTGTGTTTCTCCCAGGACCTGTTGGTGACTGCGGCCTTTGCCTTCCTGTGGCTGGTGTCCTCCTCTGCCTGGGGGAAGGGCTTGACTGATGTGAAGTGGGCCACCAACCCAGTACACCTGATTAAGGCCTGCCAGCCCCACTGCTTAGCTGGAGAGTACCCGTCCATGGGAAAACTCAATGCCTCTGTGGTGAGCAATTTGATTTCGTAATACATTTTATTGAGAGCGTTTTGCATTTTATAGCTAATTCTCAATGTGAATGTCGAGCGTGAATGGCAGGGCTACGGGTATAGGGGTATTATATAATGTAGCATTTGTAATTCCTTTTGTTTGTGTCCTGTATTTTGTCTTTATGTTTCGCACTTTTCCTCTGYCAAGATTTTCGGGTTTCTGAACCTCATCCTGTGGGCAGGTAACTGTTGGTTCATCTTTAAGGAGACTCCATTCCACAAAGGCCCCAACCCAGCAACCACCATGGAGGGCGGAGTCCCCAGCTCTTAATTGGCTCACAGAAGCTCCACCTCTACAGTCCAAGCCAATCGCCAAGGTGCTTGGGACAGACAGTGTAACACTATTAGGAAAGAAACTAAAATGTAGAGCAAAATTAAGCTTTTTAACCACCAACAACACAGGCCCCTTTTCAATGACGAGTGTTCGGCTCAAGCTTCAGGGAAAGTAGTTAGTTGCCCATCTCTAACTTTCACCACAGTGACCCAGGTTGTTGTTTTTCTACTCTGCATAGAATTGGTCAGTTAATATGATCGATTTGCTAGCTGCACTCAACACTACCCCAATTTACAGCTGTAAACCCTGTAAACAGAGTGATCACAACTATTTTTTACAGTTTTTTTAAAATGGAATTTCCCTTCCCAACTAAGTGCCTTTACTGTACATAAAATGTATTCAGTTACTGTGAACGTGGCTTGAGTTGAACACTTTGATAGGGATCTGGGTATTTGTGATATCCAACATGTTTGATTTGGTTGGTTCCTCTAGAACAGGTGCTTTCGATCACATAGGCCTACCACAAAACAGGGCTCGCAGACAACCTACTGTAGCTGAACTGTTCCCAATATTTGATTCATATGAGGAAGTTCAGTAATGCTGGGTTGACATACAGTAATTGTCTGTCCATAGGTCTCCTCCTTTCCCATGAATCTGATAAAGGAGATGTCAAAGGTCATGTTGAAAGCCCCTGTTCTAGGTTGCCTTTCAGGTCTAAATTTGGCCCTTTCAAATAAAAGAAACAATTTAACTACTGGCCTTTCAGTAACTCCCTAATATTCCACTACTACTGCGTGTTTTGAAACAGACCTCATAGATACATGGATGTTGTGTTTCTGTGTCTGAAAGCGTATTGCTTTGGTGCACTTAACTCGTTAGAGTTGTGTTAGCTACTTGATTGCAATCGTTACTGATGTACAATGCGTTCCTCTCTTTGAAGTGTGGTATGGCTTTTTTGTCATTATTTTGTTATCCATATGAACAGTGCCTTGGTAATTTACACCAAATATCAGTATCAAGCCTGGTTAAGAGAGTACTTACTCTCAAAGAGTAACCAAGTTATTTTGGCTACAGTCAAGTTGATGTAACACGTTTTTAGTAACGGCTGTCTATTTTAGTTATTCAAACTGTCAGTGCCTGTATTCCAGGACAGCGCTGGTTGGTGTATGTTTGCTCAAAAACCTGCAGATAACGGTGGTATTTTTGTGGATATTTTGGAGAATTTAGCCAAACTTTTTCAATTCGTGTATTGTGGAGGTGACCATTCAAACAACTAAAACACCAAGTTCCCTTTGTATTTGACTGTTCTCAAAAATGTTGTTTGAACGGGATAAGGCAACTTTATAAATGTCATTATTTATACTTTTTTTTAACCTACATTCATTGGTCAATAAAAAATACAAATTTAAGCTAATTTATGGCTTCTGTGTGTTAAGAAAAATATATTTTATGCAGCTTCTCTACCGGAGTCATTTTTATGCCAACACGGGTCCTAGATTTGTTGCTGTTTATTTGGCACCACTGGACAAGCTAGACTTAATTGAAGAATGGTAAATGGCGCTGCCAAGTAACAAGTGGCATCATGTAGGTGCCAAAATGTGATGAATCCTGCTGTATTTCTTGAATCATAATGCTTCCTTTTTTTTATCACTCATTTACATTGGTCCTACATTTAATTTCGGCAATGATTGCGTTTGATGGTTATGTGGGGATGACGTACAAAGTCTGTCCAGCTCTATGGGAAGTGAATGGAACTTTAGTTTTTTTTGCTTTGCACTAATTGTTGTAATTAATGTCATTGACTAATGAGTTGTGATTTGAGGGAAATGCAGACTTTGTGCAGTCCACACAGTGCCGTTCATACMGCCTTGGCCTCTGTAGTGATTTACAAAGGGAAGGTTTGAGTCAATATCAGTCATCAAAGAACACTGATCTAGATCATTTGTGCCATTTTAATAGAAAGAACCTAGCTTTTTAGGGTAGAAGTCAGACTTTGTGGGTCTGCTATATTATCCAATGGGATTTCTGAAATTTGACTCTATTTCATTTGTATTTTGTTCCACGTTTGTACAAAATAAACATGTCTGTACATCCTCTGTATTGACAACACATTAAAGGATAAGAGAGCTGCAACAACCGCTGTACTGATGTTTGTGTTCACTGCCCTGTAACTGTAATGTTACCTATTAAATAAGACTACAGTGCATTTTTTTTGCTAGAAGATGGAGCTGTTGCATTTCATAACTAAGGTTGCAGTTCTTGTTTTGCCCACTAGGTAGTACTGTTTTGAAGACAATGTCATGCCCAACCCCAAATCCTTATCCCTTATATACAATAAACAAAAATATAAATCCAACATGTAAAGTGTTGGTCCCATGTGTCATGGGCTGAAATAAAAGATCCCAGAATTGTTTTCCATACGCACAAAAGCTTTTTTCTCTCAAATTTTGTGCAGAAATCTGTTTACATCCCTGTAGGTGAGCATTTCTCCTTAGCTGAGATAATCCATCCACCTGACAGGTGTGGCAAATTTAAGAAGCTGATTAAAACGCATGATCATTACACAGGTGCACCTTGTGCTGGGGCAGAAAGGACACTAAAATGTCAAGTTTTGTCACAACACTATGCCACAGTTGTCTCAAGTATTGAGGGAGTGTGCAATTGGCATGCTGAGTGAAGTAATGGCCACTAGAGCTGTTGCCAGATAATTGAATATTAGTTTCTCATTGTTTTAGAGAATTTAGTACAAGGTCCAATCTGCCTCAACCGCTGACCATGTGTAACCAGGCCAGCCCAGGACCTCCACATCTGGCTTCTTCACCTGCGGGATTGTCTGAGACCAGCCACCCGGACAGCTGATGAAACTGGGTTTGCACAAACAATTTCTGCACAAACTGTCAGAAACAGTTTCAGGGAAGCTCACCTGCGTGCTCGTCGTCCTCACCAGGGTCTTAACCTGACTGCAGTTTGGCGACCTAACCAACTTCAGTGGGCAAATGCTCACCTTCGATGGCTGTTGGCAGGCTGGGGAAGTGTGCTCTTCACGGATGAATCCCTTTTTCAACTGTACCAGGCAGATGGCAGACAGTGTGTATGGTGTTGTGTGGGCGAGCGGTTTGCTGACGTCAACGTTGTGAACAGAGTGCCCCATGGTGGAGGTGTGGTTATGGTAAGGGCAGGCAATGAACACAGTTGCATTTATCGATGTCAACTTGAATGCACAGAGATACCGTGACGAGRTCCTGAGGCACATTGCCGTGCCATTTATCTGCCGCCATCACGTTTCAACATGATGATGCACGACTCCATGTCGCAAGGATCTGTACACAATTCCTTGAAACTAAACATTTGCAAGTTCTTCCATGGCCTGTATACTCACCAGACATGTCACCCATTGAGCACGTTTGGGATGCTCTGGATTGACGTGTATGACAGCGTGTTCCAGTTCCCGCCAATATCCAGCAACTTCGCACAGCCATTGAAGAGGAGTCAGACACAATCAACAGCCTGATCAACTCTAAACGAAGGAGGTGTGTCGTGCTGCATGAGGCAAATGGTGGTCACACCAGATACTGACTGGTTTTCTGATCCACGACCCTACCTTTTTTTTAAAGTTATCTTTGACCAACAAATGCATATCTGTATTCCCAGTCATGTGAAATCCATAGATTAGGGCCTAATTTATATATTTCARTTTACTGACTTCCTTATATGAACTGTAACTCAGTAAAATCTTTGAAATCGTTGCATGTTGTGTTTATATTTTTGTTCAGTGTATGTACATCTAAACTTAAGAAAAAGTTGGATAGATGTAAGCAATATAACTAAATTGCTATCAGAGGTCAAGGAGGATTTTTGCTTCCACCTATCCAAACCTTCTAGTGTTACAAGTGCATTAGAGGGTAGGTTGATAAGGGATTAGGGAGCAGTGGTTGTTTTGTATGTCAGGCTCAGGTTAGGTCAATAGTAATTCTCAATTCCTGGGATGTCCTCMACATTCAGTAAGCCATGCAGATCTCTGGCTGTGAAACTGATCCTTTGGTGTTGACCCATGCACCAACCCCTGGTTTTCCAGCACTGGTACCAGCACGATATCCAACCCTGCCAAAACACCAACCCGGGTTTTCCTGGTCCCAGCCCCAACACCAGCAACAACCCTGGACACAGCACCGATCAACCATAACTGCCACCTTCATCCAGCAGCTCAGACCTCACCCCTTCCCTCCCCTCCCCAACACAAAGACACAAACACACTGTCAACCACTCCACCAGACCAACCATGACTGACTGACTGACTGACTAAAATTGATGGACGGTGTAGAAATATTGAGACACCAAATATGAATTAATATGCCGTGAACACTACCTAGCAGTAAACCTGCTTGCACCAATCCCTTATAATTACAGTCAAATAAGGTGAAATACAAACCCATCCCCTCAATGAATTTCATCCATCCATTCATTCTGATTACACTAATTGTACTGTAATATTAAATACAGAATTTTACTTTCCATCTAGATTACTGTCAAATTCATGTTAACCCCTTTACAGTGAATGTAACAGTGGTATTCAAAATCTGTTCTCAATATTTCCATTGTTTTCATAGTGGTCTGCTAACGAGGATAATTGTGTGTAAAGAGTGTGTATGAGTAGGTCACAATAGTATTGACTTCCGGGGGTTAACCTCTTAATGGTGTTATGTGTAGGGAGAGTTAGTTACCCCCACATGTGTGGTCAAATCCTATTTTTATCCCTAGACCCTTTCCTTAGCACCTATCTTTTTGTGTTCACTGATCTGAAAGGACTGGATTTATGTAGGTAATATAGTGATGCCATATTATATTTTCTTTCCAGTGCTTTGGGGTCTGTGAAGGGGATAGTATCTGACTGCGTGTTTTCATCTAGCTGTACCAGTGCCTGGTTATGCAGGAAGATACAATGTTCCATCGGCAGCATCTGAATGGTCTGAACTTCTAAAGTGGTCTCCTCTGTATCATTTCCTTCACCTGTGCTGATGTGGGAAAACGACCTTGTTATTTTTTTCGTTTCAGTTTCAAGTTTACTACTGAAGCACAACAGAGATTGAAATAGCAAGGCTTCCCATCTTGTCCACAGCATAAACACTCAACACCCAATAGACAGTCAAGTGACCTCCTGCTGTTCGCCAGTTGTTCACTGTAGTTCTCCCCCGCAATGTTTTAGACTCGACTGCTACGTGCGGGAGTTTCGTGAACGCGCACGCAGGGACTTCCCATCGCTGTGGTGAACGCGGAATATGACGTAAGTCACTTGCGGAGCAGTGATGATGGCGGTGTGTGAACGCGCAGTAAAAGTAATGGCTGCTTTGGAACGGCGGGTGCCTAGTCTCGATGATTTCGTGGGCCAAAGCTGGAGCGCTTGGGCTGAGAGAGCCGGTGTGACTGCGTCGGAAGGTAAGGGAGCACCTTTGGAATCGGTATTGTCAGATATCAAATCGATTGGCCATTCTGTTGAGGTTTATTTTCGTGGAAACGGGCGGCAGCCATAACCATGTTACCCAAACAAAGACCCTGCTGGGTCCTAGCGCTTGCTGGATAACATGTTGCTCTCTCCCAGGTCCTAGCGGTCGGCGTCTTCCGGAAAAAAAAGTGATAATTGTGTCTATTTTATCCTCATTTTGTCTTTTTATGTACACATACACACACCATGGCAACCATTTGACAGTATGCTCTCATTACAGCGTCACACGCCCAAATAGAACTGTAGCCCCACACAGCGGAAGGCAGCTTGCATTAGTTGTAGGGATGGTTGGGCGAGCAACTTCTTGCCATAGCAAGCTGGCCGTATTAGCAATGAAGATAATACTGCTAACAGGATGATACAGTCTGATGCTGTTGCCACCATGTAAATGGTAGTCTAGATTGTTATTTCAGGGCGAATTTCGAACTATTCTCGATTCATGTTGTTGGAAGCACTGTGGATTCGAGGCACAATTTTTTTTTTTTAAGTTTGTTTCAAGACGAGATAAGTGTCTAAACAGTTACAGTAGTGTATATGCGCGCGCATTCATTGTCTGGCACCTCTCCAAGTGCTACTCTACTCTCCCTAACTTTCTTATAAACACACGTATTAGGTCAAAGATCATGCTCATAGCCTAAATCAAGCACAGCAACAGACAGAGGGGCCAAGTTCACCATGTGAAAGGGAGTCACTTATTCAGCTAGCTAGTTTTCTTGAAAATGAACATTTATACTGAAAGGGAATTCCCATCTATATTGAAGCTGTAATGCATATCTCTGTGATCTGTTGTGCAAAAGTTACCAGTTGTGAGACAGGAAGTCACGATCAGAACCTGTCTAGTCAACACCGACAAGGGGATTAATCTTAATAATCTAAAATGGCTTTCTCATCTCCTCCCCCATACCCACTGATATGGAGTAACTTGACTGGCAAAGGTGTCCGTCTTCCGTGTTGCTTTCACTTGACCTGCCTTTCAGATCATTGCGGATCAAACGAAGAAGAGGTGATGGAGGAACCACCTTGACTATTGAGATGCGCCCAAAGCCCAGTAGCCATGCATTTGTATCCTGTATGCCTTATCCCCTCTGATGAAATTCCCTGACCACTGCACCTCAGTCACAGAGTCTCTGTTTTCAGGCTCTGATGGAGATGACTGCAGCAAGAATGGGAAGAACGCAGCCGAGGCAATGTCTCTTAGGAAGGAAGGTAAGTCTTTATTGGAGTGCATGTTTGTTACATCCTTCATACTAAGGTTTAGATTGGCATCAAACCTTACTATCCAGGTCCCCTGGCAACAATGGACACAGCTTCTGCACAGAGTGTGTGTGTCTCCAGATTTGGCTTCTTCTTCCAGTGCTCCCCTGGGTGTCTTGTCTTAAGAACTGAATGGGGTTGGGGGGCACAGGGGGGGCTGCTCCCTGCTAGGATCTCTCTCGCAACCAGCCTGGCAGTCTGCAGCAGCAGCTGTCTGACAGACACTGCCGTGTGTACTTGTCGGACTGCGTGTGTTTCTCAGGGTTACAGATAATGTGATTTGGGTTGTTCCACCTCAAAAACAGACGATTTCGACAGCCACCATCTCAGATTGTTCTGAAATCGTTTTTTGTTTCAAACAAGATTAATGGAACATATATATTTTTTGAATTTTACCCCCTTTTTCTTCCCAATTTCGTGATATCCAATTGCGATCCAATTACGATCTTGTCTTATCACTGCAACTCCCCAACGGGCTAAGGATAGGCAAAGGTCCAGTCATGCGTCCTCCGAAACATGACTCGCCAAACCGCGCTACTTAACACCTGCCCGCTTGACCCGGAAGCCAGCCGCACCAATGTGTCGGAAGAACACCTGTCACAAGGAGTCGCTAGGACAAGGACATCCCGGCCGGCCAAACCCTCACCCTCACCTAACCCGGACGACACAGCCTGGGATCAAACCCGGGTCTGTAGTGATGCCTCTCGCTCTGCAAGGCAGTGCCTTAGACCGCTGCACCCCTTGGGAGGCCCAATGCAACATTGTTTTGTTGAAATATAATTTGTTTCTCAGGGTGACATAGACACTGTGATGTGGGTCGTTCCACTTTGATCTCTGAGAAATTAAAGGGATATTTTTGTATTGAGGCTCTCTATCGACTTCCCCAGAGTCATATGAACTCGTAGATTTGTTCAGTATGAAGGACGTTAGAGGTAGTTTCGCGTGTCTAGCATGCTAGCAGATACCCATGGACTTCTAGTCATTGGACTAACTAGTTTATCAAGTTTATTGGTTGGTTGCACAGTTTAGGTTTTATAGCGGGTGCAGCTAAATTATGTTACTAGCTCCTAACAATGCAGTAACATTTCTAACAAGTACACAAATAATAAAAAAGTTTAAGAGAAAATAGAAGATAAATCTAGAACGGTGGGGCAAATCAAATGAACAACCCAACTAGCACTGTATCATTAATCAAAATGCAATCTATACGTATGTACACCAGGAGAATTTACACAAGATATACTAAGAATATGTACAGCAGTAGATATATTAGTGAGCGATGTCAAGAATCCAGTGTATAGATAAATATGTGGTGTGTGTATAAACAGTGTAACTAAAATACAATGTACAGTAGGATAAATATTAGAATGAGCTATGGGATAATGGATTTAAATACTGTGTGAAACGTAAAGTGTCCGGTGGTTCAATGTCTCTATAACATGTGACCGCAGCCTTGGCTTTGAGTGTGTGTTTGTGAGTATGAGGTGTGTGTGATTTCTTGTGTTGCTGCCATACCTGGTCCATGTAAGACTGCTTATAGGGTAAGGAAACCAATGTCATTTTGTAATTTGGGCGAACTATCCCTTTAACAATAGGGGGGTATTTCAAAAATTATCACCTAATAGCAGGAACAGCACCATCAAGTGGTCAACCTGGTAGGATGTATGATGAGACACAATAACTTAATAATTCATTTCTTTGAACAGGGGGAAAAAAACAGCAACAAATTCACTGAGAATACATTAAATAGGATGAAGAAACAATATTCCAAGCCGCAGCTCTATACTACTTGTCAGACATAGTGAACCGATACTATATATTGTTGTTGGGGTGGGATTGGCGTGGGGTATGGGGGGTCCATGGTTTACTTTTGGCCACTTTGGATTCCTTTTTCAAATCGGACTCTATGTAAACAGGAAATAAGAGCAACTATCATTATTGAATCCTCCTGTCTTACTCATTGTTAGAAGAAAGTTTGGTCCAAATTGGATATTAGCAACTATCATTATTGAATATTTTACGAGTCCTATAAATTAAAATGGCCAATTTGGGTGCAATCAATTATCTTAATTGTTCAGAGATCTAATTATATTTCAAGAAAATAATGTTTCCAGAATGCCAGTCTTATCTGTTTTTAACAGAAACCATTTCAGAACAATCTGAGATGGTATCTGTTTTTAACAGAAACCATTTCAGAACAATCTGAGATGGTGGGTGTCATGGCTTGCTGAAATGACATGGAACGACCCATGTGTGTCTATACCCGCTTTCCCGTTATGTGTGATTTCTCACCTGTTTCTCCTTTCGCTCTCTTCTAACCTCCAGACATGTCTATCTTCGGCCACTACCCGGGCCAAGATGACTTCTACYTGGTGGTGTGTAGCCACTGTGGCCAGGTGGTCAAGCCCCAGGCTTTTGAGAAGCATTGTGAGAGGAGACATGGCCCCCTGAGCAAGCTGTACGCACGCCTCCGCCCCCCCCCTCCAGCCCCCCAGCAGCGACCCCGCCACAGCCACTCCCCATCCTCCACTCACGCAACCTCCTCCTCTTCCTCCTGGGAAGGGAGGGGGCAAGGGTCCGGGGCACCACGAGCAGCCCCCCCATCCCCATCCACACCCCCCCAGTTAAGACATACCAAGCCCCCCAAGGATGTAGTACGGTAAGAGGGATGGGATAGATGAAGGGGATTAAGAGGGGGGATTGGAGGATAGGTTTAGTAGTCCTATTATTTTCCTTTTTATTTTTTTTAAAGGGGTGAAAACCATCTTATTGTATCTATAACCACCTGTGAGATTTAACATTATTGGTAACATTTATTCTGATTTAATTTCCATGTTTTAAACATCTGACCATGTTCTCGCTCTGTTTTTGTTTTYGTTTTGTTTTTTTGTCCCTTCAGCCACTCCCCGCTAGATAAGAGCCCCCACAGTGGTCACTCTGAGTCGGCTGTGTTTAAGCAGCCTCCACCCCTGGAGCCTCCCCTGAGCTCCCCACTCCCCTCCCTCAGAGACCCACCCTGGCCCCATGGAGACACCCCGCCCGGCCGGCCCTCCAACAGTGAGAGGACACACACCCAGAGGAAGGAGGCCACATCGGCCCCTACCCTCCCTGCCCACCTTCGTGGACCAAGACCCTACAACAAAGTGGCCTCCAGTGAGTCTTTATTTCCTTTCATCTTAGTTCATACAACTTTGGGTCACTGAGATGCAATGTCTTTTTTTTAACAGAGAGGGGCCTTCCCCTCAGGACCTGTTTTGTTGGGTGAAGAGCTTGTTAAATAGAGGAATGCTAAAATGAAGTGACATCTTCTATTACCGGGCTAGTGATCAGAGAGGAAAGAGCACAGAGCTAGGAAGCTAATTCCGACTGAGTCACAGCCGTTGAGTCTGATTGCTATTAAGACACTCTTCTGTTCCTGTCATCTCCAGGGAGAGAGTGTGATCTCGACAAGCACTGCGGAGTACTAGACCCCGAGAGGAAGAAAGTCTGCACTCGTCTCCTAACTTGCAATGTAAGTTCACACTCACCCTCTCATGTAAGCTCTCATCTTCCTCCCCTATCCCCGTCTCCTCTTGTCCTAGCGATGACGTCACAGCACCAATTTTGCCCCCTCTCCCGCAGCCTCCCTCCCCTCCCCCCACCTTGTGCACCAGGGCTGTGACACTCTCGTTTGCGGCAGCATTTAGTGGGAAAAGTCTCTAAATGCTATCAAAACCATAGAAATCTTCAGTGTCAAAACTCCCCAAAGGCAGCCTGAAAAGTAGTGGAATTTGTCACTAGCCTCTTTTACCAATAAAAGTCGCTGGAGGGGTCTGAAAACACGTTAAATATAGTGACAAAGTTGCTACATTGGCAACACTGGGGGTGAAAGTAAGTCTGTCCGAGACGAGTACTGGTAGAAGAAATAGTGCCATACCGGTTGAACATGAGCCTGTCACAACAATTACCACTGTTGGCTGTTACACTATTATTTATCATTACCACATGTCAACCGCATGAAACATTTGCAAATGTACCGGAAAACGTGTGGAATGGGCTCCAAAATGCGAGGTGGTTCGACGATAACAGTAAAATTTTGCGAAGGCAGAGACGCGTGGCCGAGACGCGTGCGGACAGTGGATGCATCAATTCACGTTATAAGTGTAGACCGAGTGTCAATGTCATTCCTTACACTTCTTGGTGTTTTGTTACAGATGTCTCTTTACATTCATCAAATGGCAGGTGCACTGTATGGCTGCGGAAATTATTTTCAGGTGGACGGACGTGCGCAGGGGGCCTTTTGAAGTGATTGTTTGGCAATCAGATTAAAACATTGCTGGTTATGTTAATGCCACATTAAAAGGCAATACATGTTCAACAACAATTCTTTACTATTAGGCCCACAGATCCTATTAAATGAATTAGGAGTCTATATGTAATTCAATGTTTAGGCCAGACAAAAAAATTGCATAGGAGGTACCATGCCGGTTAGAAATTAAATCTACTTTAACCCCTGGTTACAACTGATGTGTRTTTGTTTGAATAACTTATCTGGCTCTTTCATTGGAGGTCTCATCGGCAAGAGATCGGAATTCCTTTCCAAAAGACAGTCAGCAGTGGTGGAAAAAGTACCCAATTGTCATACCTGAGTAAAAGTAAAGATAATTTAATATAAAATGACTCATAAAAGTGGAAGTCACCCAGTAAAATACTACTTGAGTAAAAGTCTTAAACTATTTGGTTTTGAATATACTTAAGTATCAAAAGTAAAAGTATAAATCATTTAAAATTCCTTATATTAAGCAAACTAGACGGCACAATTTTTTTATTTTTTAAATTACGGATAGCTAGGGGCACACTCCCAACACTCAGACAATTTACACACAAAGCATTTGTGTTTAGTGAGTCCGCCTGATCAGAGTCAGTAGAGATGACCAGGGATGTTCTCTTGATAAGTGTGTGAATTGTACTTTTGAGTGTCAGGGAAAATGTATGTAGTAGAAAGTACACATTTTTTCTTTAGGATTGTAGTAAGGTAAAAGTTATCAAATATAAAAATTGTAAAGTAAAATACAGACACCCCAAAAAACGACTTAAGTAGTACTTTAAATTATTTTTACTTAAGTACTTTACACCACTGGAGAGTAATAACGKCTCTTTATTTTTATCTGTGATGATTCGGCACATTTAGAAAAGGGGAACTATCAGACACAGATAAGAGACATATCTAGGTTATTATTACTATCCTATGATAATAGGAGGAGCTCCAATGATAATGGTCCCCTTTAAAACTAGTACCCCGTAGATAACATAGTAATTACATCGGGCATGGATTTCATACAGACACTTTTAAACAAAAAATGGATGACGTTACTAGTAGGCCTAATTGCGGAGTGCCCCTTTTGGATTATGGGGGTGACTAATTTCTCTCCATTTTACGTTCTCTTTTGTCTTCCTCTCACCTGTCTCCTGTTGTCTACACTTCAGCTATTTGTTGCTATAGCAGCATAATACACTGCGTCTAAATATCATGTTGCTTCGTGATTGTGGTGTTGCCTTAGTATTTGAAAAATATGCCATATAAGGGAAGGGTTATTTTGTGTAGGGCATTGAGGACATTGTGGAATTAAATATGACCCCTAGTCCTAGAGCCCTGGTCTAGTTAGTGTTAGAGAAACGACCTCCTCCTTTCCTTGTTAAAATCACTGATCTGACATGACTAGGAAGTTGACTGCAAAGTAGTAGAAACCTTACTTTCACCCATCCCGCCATGTTAGGTCAGTGATTACTTCAAGTTCAGATTAGGCTTTTGTCAAAGTACTCACATGGCCACTGTCTAGAGCTGGGAGCACAGGAAGGGTGTGTGTGGCGCAGGCTGCTGGTTTGTCTAAAAGAGGAACCCGGCCGTGTCGCTCAGTGCAAAGAGGGGTCACGTGTAGGCAGGAGTAGAGAACCCCATGTACAGGAAATGGAAAGGAAAAGGAAAGGACCTGAGGAAACGGCTTCCCTCGCTCCTCGTTCAGACGGCCTCGCTCCTCGTTCAGACGGCCTCGCTCCCTCGCTTCTCGTTCAGACAGCCACACTGTATCTTTCTTCATCTCTTTACCAAGACTATTTGATACAGCGGTCTATTGCCATCAGCTGTTATACCTACATATTGTTGATGAAATGTTGCCTCTTTTTAAATGCTTTCTACAAATCTCTCATGATGGTTTAGGCTCTAGTTTCCTGTCTGCTTGGAAGTACCAAAGCCAGGTCTTCTGATGCTTGTTTCCTTCAAATCATCTCTTTCCTGATAGTTTGTCACTCCCCTCATCCCCAACCCTTGTGCTGCTCTGAACAGATTGTCTCAGGCGTATGTTATGTGATTCAGGTCATCTCTAGCAACACAGTTAAATGGTAATGAATCCCACCATGTCTCAGAACCATCTGTGTCTCAGAATGTGTTGATGAGAGAACAGATTTACCAATATCCAAAAATGTGTGAACTAGATAGGTTTCAATCACTCATTTCAGACCATCGGGGGTTCCTAGGACTTGGCTGTCATAGGGGCTGGGCGCTATAGTTTTCATTTCAAAAACAGAAGGGCGTTTGGACAGCATCACCCGTTTATTCACCGTACTAGAAGCACAGGCAGAATGTAATTTTTTAAAACATTTTTAAGTTGACCAAATTTCTGTCCAACCACCTTTTGTGTAAGAAATACATTTTAAAAACAAAACAATGATTAATGTGTAGTTTGTCTCCCTCGTCTGTTTCTTTCTCTTCTCCTTAGATTCACTCTATTCACCAGCGGAGGAAGGTTTCTGGTCGGAGTAAAAACTTTGACCAGCTGGTGACCGAGCTGAAGACGGGTGTCCGGATCCGTGAGCGGGGGGCTCAGACCCAGGAGGGGAGTGGCTCAGGCCGGTCCCCCAGCCCAGAGGCCCACGGGGACCCCCTAGCACACCCCCACTGCAGGAGGCCCCTCACCAACAACCCTGCCTTCAGGTGGGGTACTAATGTTATCAGCTGTGGTCAAATCATAGTTAAGGTCTTGTGGTAGATGTGGACAAAATATGAATGTCTGTGTTCAGTCGGTCCAGGGCTTCTTCGGAGAGTGCTCCAGAGGAGGAAAAACCTCATCAGGAGGAGGGTAGCACCCAAGCCCCATCACCCCTCACCCATGGGCGCATTTCCAGCGATGAGAGCGAGGGAGAGGGGCCTGAGGAACAAATCGAATACCCCTCGTCCTCTTGGCACCCTAAACCAGCCGCGGTAAGATTACAGGATGTCAACAACTACTCCTAGTATTATTACTGCAGTATGTTTACCTTTTGACAGCTGTAGAACGCAGGGATGTTGCCAACACTGACAATGTTATCACTCCCCTAATTCCCCGTGCTCGGTCTCCTCTCTTCTACCTAGGGGTGTTCGTTTGGCAGTTATATGATKGGTCATGGTGTGTACACCTTTGACCGGCGGCTCCACCACCTTCGGTCGGCGCTCAATGCCATGGTGGAGCAGCACATCAGCGCACACCTCTGGAAGTAAGATTTCTTTCAATGTGTGTCCTGTGGGAGCTGTATACGAGGTCTACTGGTGTAACAGTTTGGCATAACAGCTACATAGTGCTCTTTTCCTGATTGTTTCCTCTCTGGACAAAGTATTGAATTGTAGTTTTCTGTCTGGATCTAATACAGATATATTTTCTCTCTGCAGAAAAATACCTCAAGCATCAGACCTCCAGTCCCAAAGTCCCTCAGCGAAGAGCATCTCTTCCTCTCCCTCCTCATCCTTCTCTTCCTCTCTACATTCTAAAGTCAGGACAGGAAGCCACAGAACCACCCCGTCCCTCAGGCCTTCCTCCTCTTCCTCCCACGGACCAGGGAGGGAGACACGCCTACAAATCGCCTCCCACTCCACAGCCATTAACCAATCAGAGAATTCCAGTGGCAGTGGCAGCCATATTGTAGCCCCTGCGCCCCCTCCTGTCCGCCAGGCAGGTCCAGGGCGGCCGCCAGGTCCCGGGAGGCCCAAGAACCCGGTGGGGCGACCCAGCAAGCAGCAACTGAGATTCAGAGAGGAGGAGGCGGCAGCAGCAGCAGCACTCCGTAAACGTGAAGCCCCATCACTGGAGGATGAGTACTCCGGCCCAGACAGGAACTCTATCATCCTACAGGACCGGGGACGGCCCCCCTCCACTTCCTCTAAGACCACCCCGCCCACTCCTCACAGCCAGACCAATGGTACTCTCTCCCCCAGCAGCAAACCCCGCCCCCAGCCATCCCCCTCGGAGCCCCATTCGCCAGCGGCAGCCTGGGCGTTTAAACGGACACATCCAACCTCTGGACACTCTTCCTCCCCACCCGACCCTCACAGCCGAGGTGGGGACTCAGGACTACACGGGAGGGGGGCGGCGGGGTACGAGCACAGGGGGCTGGGGAAGAAACGCAAGGGGGGCAGCAGTGAACCCTCGCCCCCCTCTAAACCGCACCGCCTTCCCTCCTCCCCTCGCTCCAATTTCTACCCCTGGAAGGACAGTAAGGGGGGGGCGCTGCCTGGTGGGTTGGAGAAGAAAATGGGCACACAGAAGGTGGGTTACTACTTAAGATTATATTAGGAATATGTTATGTACATACAGTGCATTCTGGAAAGTATTCAAACCCTTCACTTTTTCCACATTTTGTTACATTACAGCCTTATTCTAAAATTGATTATATATTATTTTTACCTCAATCTCCACACTACCCCATAATGACAAAGCAAAAACATAATGACAAATAAAAAAAACTKAAATTACATTTAAATAAGTATTCAAATCTAATTTTGTCACATGCCCTGAATACAACAGGTGTAGACCTTACAGTGAAATGCTTACTTACAAGCTCTTAACCAACAATGCAGTTAAGAAAAATACCTTWAAAAAATGAAATAAAAGTAACAAATAATTAAAGAGCAGCAGTAAAATAACAAGAGCGAGGCTATATACAGGGGGTACCGGAACAGAGTCAATGTGCGGGGGCACCGGGTAGTCGAGGTAATTATGTACATGTAGGTACAGACCCTTTACTCAGTACTTTGTTGAAGCACCTTTGGCAGTGATTACAGCATCGATTCTTCTTGGGTGTTACGCTACAAGCTTGGCACACCTGTATTTGGGGAGTTTCTCCCATTCGTCTTTACAGATCCTCTCAAGCTCTGTCAGGTTGGCTGGGGAAAGCCACTGCACAGCTATTTTCAGGTCTCTCCAGAGATGTTAGATCGGGTTCAAGTCCGGGCTCTGGCTGGGCCACTCAAGGACATTCCGAGACTTGTCCCGAAGCTACTCATGCATTGAGGAATTCTAGAGCTCTGTCAGAGTGACCATCGTGTTCTTGGTCACCTCCCTGAGCAAGGCCCTTCTCCCCGGATTGCTCAGATTGGCTGGGTGGCCAGTTCTCGGAAGAGTCTTGGTGGTTCCAAACATCTGCCATTTAAGAATGATGGAGGCCACTGTGTTCTTGGGGACCTTCAAAGCTACAGACATTTTTTGGTACCCTTCCCCAGATCTGTGCCTCGACACAATCCTGTCTCGGAGCTCTATGGACAATTCCTTCTAACTCATGGCTTGGTTTTTGCTCTGACATGAACTGTCAACTATGGGATGTTATATAGACAGGTTTGTGACTTTCCAAATCATGTCCAATCAATTGAATTTACCACAGGTGGACTCCACTCAAGTTGTAGAAACATCTCAAGGATGATCAATAGAAATGGGATGCACCTGAGCTCAATTTCGAGTCTAAGCAAATGGTCTGAATACTTATGTAATTATGGTATTAATGTTACTTTTAATACATTTGCTAAAATGTCTAAACCTGTTTTTGCTTTGTCATTATTGGGTGTTGTGTGTAGATTCATCAGGAAACAAATTAATTTAATCCATTTTAGAATAAGGCCGTAATGTGGGAAAAGTCAAGGGGTCTGAATACTTTCTGGATGCACTGTTTGGTACAAATGATATTGTATTTAATGTTGTCCAAGTATTTGTGACTATAAAGCAGCCATTTGACTGTAGTCTTCCTTTCTCCACAGCCAAAACTGCACCATTAAAAGTGCTTGCCTTACAAGCCACTATGAGGGAGACAGCCCTGTCTGCGTAGTCAGACATCACAGGACTCGAGATGTGTGTGTGTGTGTGTGTGTGTGTGACTGGCTATTCAACCCAATGTCGATGTGTGCAGGTGCATATGTCTATTGAAGCCTGTATGGGAATGAGTGTACAGGTGTATGTGGGAGAGAGTGCTTAAAGACCAATACAGTATGAGCTATGTGTTGTTCAGTTCCTGAGTCAGATGTGGAGGTGTGTGTATGTTTGTGAGTTTGCAGATGTTGGTGAGTGTGTGCAGGACAAAGGGGACATGTGAATTTCTGTGTATGAATTTAGAAATACCTCAAGACCTTCTGGTTATGCTGCTAAATTAATATGTTGGTTTATAAAAATTGTTTAAAAATATCCTTTACACTTGAAGTTGTGGCTTTTCTTTTGAGGCTGGTATAGGAAGAGGGGGTCACCAGATATCATTTTTTGCAGCCTTGATATACCAGACTATTATATACCAGACTATACCATGTTAGTCTGAGAAATTATCTCACTGTATTGTTTAATTACTGTTGTATGATGCCAGTATAGAAGTGACATAACAGTAGCCTTCACACCTTTGCACGAAGGTGGGAGAGGGAGCGTTGTTAGCCAATTATTGCTCAAAGGACAGCATTCCATGACGCCATGTTAATGAAATTGGGGCAACTCCTTAAAATAACAAAAAACAACTGGAGTAAGAAGTGTTTTGTACATGGGTTGGATAGAAAAATGTAATGTATTGTAAAGGCTATTCACGCGTGTGTCAAATTAGTGCAATACGCCCTCTTGATTCCCTAGCGCCCGTTCCTGGTTGGATAGCGGCTCGTGCTGCTGGGGATATCGCCATTAGATGACTCACTGATTTGACAGCTGACTGGCTCCTCTGTCAGTGACGTTGCTGTTTTTTYCCCGAAGCCGCTCTAAAATGGGGGGGCTCGATTAATCTCGCCCGTGTAGTCGTGTTTGCACCGGCTGAAAATTCGCATTCCATCTGGAACCGGGCTGCCTCCCGGACGTGAGCTAGCTGCCCCGCGCTGTCAGACGGCTCAAAACAAAAGTKAAATAATTAAGCGGGGCGGCAGGTAGCCTAGTGGTTAGAGCGTTGGACTTGTAACCGAAAGGTTGCAAGATCGAATCCCTGACCTGACAAGGTAGAAATCTGTCGTTCTGCCCCTGAACAGTTAACCCACTGTTCCTAGGCCGTCATTGAAAATAAGATTTTGTTCTTAACTGACTTGCTTAGTTAAATAAAKGTTAAGAAAAAGCACGTGTAGTAGTTAGTAAGATTCTGTGTTTTCCTATGCTGAAGTGATAGTTTTCATTGTGAAGACACAAAACTATTTAGAAAATTAAAACATGTATTTTATGGAAAATAGATATGTTTCTGGCCTATGACAAAGCGGCGCAATTACTGTTCGTTTGAGAGGGCGCTCCTCCCTCCCCGCTTTTACATTATTCAATCCGGGCGGGTGTAAAATAACTCCCTCATGTCACRTCCAACAAGAGATTCTATCCAGGAAGTGGATTCAAGAACCCACCTGATCGATTTAAACCAGTGGTAGTAGGCCTACAGTATATATTCCAGGTGCGCTGGACGAAAAGTATCAGCTGGTCATTATCTGCGGGATGTTTTGGAATGAAACCTGCCGGACTGGAATTTGATTTAGTCTACGTAGGTGCGTAACAGTAAAATGCTGCCGTTTTATAATCTCTGTAACAGGAAGGGATTTACTAGCTACAGACTAATCCGTTGAGACCGCACATCCATCGTTTCGCGACAATTCGTTTTCCTGTGATGTGTTGGTCAACATAGTTTGTGATACGTTTATGAATGTGATGCAATTTGATACATCCTTGCTGCGCAAGAGTCCCGAGCGCGGTCACGGATAGACAGGCGCCAACGGTTCAAGAACATTAATTTACCAAATTTATATCCAACTAATCTCCATGTATCTGCCACGGCGCTCAGCGAACACAGACCATCGGTTTATCATTGTACAGTTAGCCGGCAGGCTCTCCATTTAGCCGGCCGCGGAGAGATGCGCGCAGATGTGGAGTACAGCCCGGTCGGCGAGGGGCTGGGGATGAGCGAGTTCTGGCTATATGTGTGGATGCGAAGGGTCGCAGTGATCGCTGCGCATGTCATAGCTGTGGGTCTCACTGTACTGATTTCACTACTATCCCGCCCTGGAACAAGTAAGTTGCCTTCATCTTGTTGACCTGTAAACTATTGACAATGATTTACTTTATCTACTTCCCCAGAGTCAGATGAACTCCTGAATATTATTAATTCATGTCTCTGTAACCAGGTTTTCATTCAACCTTTTTATGCGAGTAAAGTAGCCTACTGTCGGATAAAAAAAGTCACGACGGGCCTGATAGAAACAGTACATTTCTAAGAAACATTTCAAAATGTCGACAAAAAAATACGCTAGACAAGGTGGGATCTTTTTGTGTCTGTAAAATTAATTATGCGAGAAATGGCGGTGGAAACGCATTTATGCACAAATATTGCTTAATCATCATATTGAAGTAACTTGGAGTCACGCGATGACGTGTGTTCCTCTCACTAAGACTTGAAAAGATGCAGTTTATTAGGCCAGGTCCTCCTTCCAGCATTGGGGAACGTCCCCTGCGCAAGCCAATTGTATTTCTATGGGCACAAGCACGGTTCACAACTCTCTTGTTGGCGGAGAGAACAATTAGCAGGTTTAAAGCTTATTTCCTGCAATTCTACACATTTTTGTCATGGGGTGCAGATATTATTTTGCCGTTTTAAAGCACATTTTGCCATGTCTAATGTGTATTCATGTGATATGAGTGACTCGAACATTTCTACAAAATCTATGGACTAAAAAGATCCTAGCTAAAAAAACGTTATCTGACATGGGCTAATTCATCTCAACATTTCAGAGAAGTTATAAATAGCTCTATGGTATGCAATGACTGACATGACAAGAGGGAAACCGATGATACACTACCCAATTTCGAAATTGCACCTTTTGCATTCTGCTACTCCAACTTTCAAGAGTAAATTGAAAGTCTGACTGAGTCCCCCCCGGAAAACAACTTTAATTGTTGAGGGGGAGCTTCCCATGATTTGTGAGCCACTGTGTTAGGCTACAGATGAAATCAACTATGAGGAACTTCACAGGGTGATGAAGGTGCAATGTGATGAGCTTGATGCTCCTTTCCAATAAATATTGAGGGTTTTATTCAGGTGACATGATCGATGCTTGGTTTGTCTGCCGTTTGACAAATACAAATAATCTCGCTCTTTTGTCTATAATAATCTCATCATGTAGGCCAGTGGTTTTGTTGCCAAAGTACAATCAGGATGTTTTTTTTAATGCTATATTGATAGTAAATGTACCAATTCTATGACAAGGGAACGACAGTCCCACCTTTTTCAATGTCAGTAATTAATTTTTGCCCATATTCTTGATGAAGAATGTTAAACTCACTGGTTTGAGACCACAAAAATCAACCAAATCCACTAAACAGTGCTGTTAATTACACTACATTGAAAATACTGTGATAGAATAAAAAGTTCAGATGTTAAATTATGATTAAATATAGGTTCATTATCATTTCTACACACTTTATACCTAGTTTTAGTCATTTAAAATCAAACTGGAGTATTTTTCATAAAAATTGTTTTTTTACTCTTGACACTTATGACCCATTCAAAACCCACCAGTTGAGAATTGCTGATGTAGACTATATCTGTGACATGTTGGCTAGAGTGCACATGCCAATATCAATATTTTGTTCCAGACCAGCACCTCAAGCATTGATCAAGTATCAGATGTCTAATGCTGGTCTAGAGCAAAAACCAGCACTGATCCCAAGGACTTGATGACTGCAGTAGTAACCTTCAATTGAAATGTTTTGCCCAGTGTGGACAATCACACAATGTGTCTGTGTTTCAGGTCTATTTTCCTGGCATCCTGTGTGTATGTCTATCGCAGTAAGTTATCCTGATAACATAACACACACACTATTATACCACAAAATACCATAATATACACAGAACAAAAATATAAACGCAACATGCAAAGTGTTGGTCCCAGAATTTTTCCATACTTGCAAAAAGCTTATTTCTCTTAAATTCTGTGCACAAATGTGTTTAAATCCCTGTTAACATTTCTCATTTGCCAACATAATACATCCACCTGACAGGTGTGCCATATKAAGAATCTTATTAAACAGCATGATCATGACACAGGTAACTGCCCTCACAACCACAGACCACGTGTATGGCGTCGCGTGGGCGAGCGGTTTGCTGATGTCTACGTTGTGAACAGAGTGCTCCATGGTGAGGGTGGGGTTAGGTATGAGCAAGCATAAGCTACGAGCACAATTGCATTTTATCGATGACAATTTGAATGCACAAAAATACCATGATGAGATACTGAGGCCCAATTTTTTTTAAGGTGTCTGTGACCAACAGCTGCATATCTGTATTCCCAGTCATGTGAAAACCATAGATTAGGGCCTATTTATTTGCATATTTGCATTTATTTCCTCATATGAACTGTAACTCAGTAAAATCAATGAACATGTTGCATTTATAGTTTTGTTCAGTATACTTCTACTCTTAGGTAAGGTACTTTCACATGCGAGAGATTAAGCTCTACGACCATCTTACCTCCTGCACTACATGTGGGCCCTGCCATGCCCACGGCACGCTGCCGGAAAAGGAGAAGCTGCAAATAAATTATACATCCACCCCTCTCTCACCTCTCACCCTCTGTTTCTTTAATAATGGATCGAAGTGTGGAACAGAGATGTGACAGGCAGGTTCACCCTTAGCCCTGAGCTGATGACGTAACCAGGTAACTTGACCCAGAGGACTGACTGACTGGAGGAACGTTATAGAGCCGTCTCCAAAAACAGAGCTCAGAGGTCCTTTGTTGTTGTTTAGTGGGACAATGCTGAGTATAGGTTGCAGATGAGATGCACTGTGTACTGGGCAGAACTGACCCAGCTTTCTAAATTGGCTCAGAAACATTATTTCCCCCACCACAAGAGATTCCATCTCTCTCTCACACACACACACACACACACACACACACACACACACACACCACACACACAACACACCACACACACACACACACCACACACACACACACACACACACACACACACACACACACACACACACAGAGTCTATTGAGTCTCTGCGTTAAAGTCTCTGTCTGTGCATTATCCTCAGACAGTGTTAACCCTCTGATTGTCCTCTGATGGTCTTCCACCTCTCCTCTTGCGTCTATCAGTACCTCCTGTGCCTGACCGAGGGGATCCTCCTCTTCTCTCCCGAGGGGACTCCGTTCTGCTTCAAGGCACGGAAGGGTAAAGTCCGTCTGCACTGGTTCATCCAGGCCCTGGTCATATTGGCTGCAGCCACCGGAGTTGGCTTCATGGTTGCCAGCAAGAACGTGTCAGAGCGCCCCCACCTGGCCACCTGGCACAGCCTGCTGGGGGTGGGCACCCTGGCTGCCACCTTCCTCCAGTCCGCCTGCGGTATCTGCCTCCTCTTCCCTAAGCTGCTCAAGCTGTCGCCTCCACGGCTCAAGCTCTACCACGCCACCTGTGGCCTCGTGGTGTACCTGCTGGCGACTGTGACCGTGGTGTCGGCCATGTTTTCTGACTGGTTCCAGGCCACGGTGAAGGGGGTGGTGTGGTACGCCTTCCTGCTGCTGCCGCTGTTCCCAGCCCTGGTGATCATGAACCAAATCACTAACGCCTACCTGCCACGCAAGAAGATCACCACCTGAGACTAAGTTGTAGGTTTTCACAGTACAGTAGACTATAGATCAGTGTCTCCCAAACCTCTCATGAGTACCCCCAGCCAGTCCACGTATTTGATGTACTCGACAACTAGCACAGCTGATTTAACTAACGAGGGGCTTGATTTATTAGATGATAATTTCAATCAGCTGTGTTAGTTCTGGAAACGTCAAATAAGTGGACTGTCTGTGGGTACTCATGAGAGGTTGGGGAAACTGCTATATACAGATATATGTATCTTGTAAGACTACCACCAGGAACTCAGTCTTACACAAGTACAAACATATACAAAGTACTAGTGACGGGAGTTAGTTGCATACAGACACATCTATAAGAAGACCTGGGTGTGACCGTTGAATCCTGATAAACATGTATGGGACCTGCCCTGAAAGGCTACTGAAAGCTGACCTCTGCTGGGACAGAGTGGATGTAACCCCGAAGTAGTCTCCATTCCGTCATCTGTTTCTCCAGAGGCTACTTTGCAATTTATATACAGCGAACAATAAGTCTGAGACACTGTATCTGGATGGTTTAAGGCAGGGCTGTCCAACCCTGTTCCTGGAGAGCTACAGTCCTGTAGGTTAGTTTCTAATAATCCTCATCTAGTTTCTAATAATTAGCTGGTTGATAAGCTGAATCAGGTTGGTTACAACTGGGGTTGGAGTGAAAACCTATAGGAGGGTAGCTCTCCAGGAACAGGGTTGGACAGCCCTGGTTTAAGGGAAGACAGTACCATTGTGTATCAACCTGAGTGTGGTTGTGAGCAGAGCAGCTATGTGGGTGTGTATTTTACCAACCCTTTATACATTTTGTTTTATGATTCTTCTGTCTTCAGTCAGCCTATATGTTACTGAACATTAGCCATTACGGTACGTTAAAAAAAAAAAAAAAAATAACGTTTTGATGTCTTGTCCTGAGAAGTGCGTGTGTCATTGTCATTGACACCGGAAAGTATTAGCTTCTCTGAATGAAGGTATTCGTTAGAAACCCCTGGCGCACAAAGGCCTTTTGGACGTACCAGCACGATGCCTAAACTTCTCCCAGTCTTATTCAGTAGGTAAAAACACTTGAAAGGAATTGTGACCAAATACCAGCATGTTGGCGGGCCATTTTTATACTTGATAAAGGGCAAATAAGTCAAACAAAAAGGGAATAATATAGTAAGAGACCAATAAAGTTTTTTKWTTTTTTTATCTATCAAGTCTTCATATGTATTGCCTGCTGTGGCAGCCACAGGAGTAAGGGAGTTGGTTCCTAATTTTGTTTTCAGAGCATACCTAGAACTCTGTATTTCCTGCTATGCTATAGGTCAAGTTAACCAGCAGCAGCTAAAGTAACTTGGTGTCGGACTAATAAAATGGCCTTTGGTGCCCATGTTGTAAAACACAGTTTCTTGAACTACTCAAATCTCTTCTCCGCTTCACTTGCTTGTAAAACCAATCCAACGCCCTCCTGTTTCAATAAACTCCTGTGTCCTCATTTTAACTAATGCAATGTTGTGTTTACTGACTACAACGAGTGTGGCTGAATTGAGTTTCTAAGGTGGTCTTTTTAGTGTGATTATATGCTCTAATAGTTATCTGAGTGTCGTGTTTGAGTTCCGGGAATTGGGCGAATGGACTCACACTGTGTACTTGCAGTTGGAAAATTTCACCCAGTCTGCCTAGTTTTCACTTCTGAGCACCTATGAACATAGATGTGTTGAAAAGTTGATTTCTTCAATGTTTGTTACGAGCACCTAATGAATGTAGCCTATTCTACTCAGGGCTATGACCTTCAAACTCTGTGCTCATTAGAGTAAGAAGTGGCCCCTAACCACTGATACAGGAGAAAATATTTTCTCATCCCCCTATTGGTTAGCATTGATATTGCATGTAGGGAAATCTGATCCTAGATCTGTGTTTGAGGGCAATTTATACCTTGTGTGTTCATTGGATGAGCTGAGTATTTATTAGTGGTCAGTAATCTAGGATTGTTTTAAAGAGGAAAATGCAAGAGATTGTAACTCCTAACAATGTCATCTCCCATTTTATGCTTACTGGACGTGAACCTGCTGATGTGTTGTTTAAATAAAAACCTTGAATCCCATGATTTGTTTGTGAGGAATCATTATACTGTAGGTAAAGATTATGGATTCTAAAAAGACACCAATCCTGAGGGTTTAGAGGTTACACTTTGTTGCTTAGTGTATCTACGTACACACTTTCACATCTCAATATTCACAAATCAAACAGGATACAAAACCAGTGTCCCTTGGTGTAGCATAAGTTAGTTTTATTCATTCCAAGCTGCCCACTGTTGCTAGGACAGTTCATACTTCACCAGGAAGTAGAGCCCAGAGGTTAGGGGTCACTGGCCCTCCCCACAGATGAAAGTGACGGTTCCGTTCAACAAATCCTCCATGCTGACCGCCATCACCTCTGTGCTGGACTGACCGTCCTCTGCGTCTCCCAGGGCAACATACACCTGCTGGGATTGGTCCACAGAGATCACTTGTCCCGCCACGCCAGCGGGGTCCTCCTCGGTCTCAATCACCTGATAGGAGGAATGACATGTCAATCACATTTCACTAACATAGATATACTGTATGAGATAAGAGACTAAATACAGGACAGCCTAGAGCCCAAAACCACCCATCATCCCAACCCCTACTCCCTTTTTGAGTTTGAATAGGTGTAAGCAATATGGTGAAAATTACACTAAGGGCTCTATTCAATTAAGAGTTACAGATTACGCAATATGTAAAGGACATTTCCAATTGAGCTGACATCTGCAGTGTTTACCGTGAATGCAGTCTGCTGAAGCAGGAACATTGCCTTTGAAATTCAATCACGCTGTAAAGCTGAACTTCCACGATGCAGATTGAATAGAGCCCTTGGTCTATCAGTGATGCAGCGGTCTAAGGCACTGCATCTCAGTGCTAGAGGCGTCATTACAGACCCTGATTTGATTCCAGGCTGTATCACAACCGGCCGTGATTGGGAGACCCATAGCGCGGCGCAAAATTGTCCCAGCGTCATCCAGGTTTGGCCGGGGTAGGCCGTCATTGTAAATAAGAATTTGTTCTTAACTGACTTGCCTGGTTAAATAAAGGTTAAATCAAAAAATCAGAGGGCAAGATGGAGCCATTACACATATTCACTGAGTAGGGAAGCGATTGGATAAGGGGTAGGGTGTAGGGGTTGACTTAGGACGCAGCCTTACCATCTGAGAGGTGGAGGCCTGTTCCTGCTCCTCTATCGTCCCTATGTGGCAGGAAAGGAAGTGCTCCTGGAGCTGAAGCTGGGAGGGGCAGACCAGCGGGCAGAGAGAACAGCCGAACGCTGCCCCCTCTTGGCTGAAATGCTCAGTGCTGGCGTGCTCCTGCATCTCAGCCTCGCTGGGGAACAGGCCAGGACAGTACAGGCACTTCACCACTGACGAGTCTGGGTATGGGAGAATACAGGAGGGGAGAGGAGATCAATACACATGTACGTAGAGCAGACACAGACAGAAAAAATGGATTGTTATGTACAGTACCAGTCAAAAGTTTGGACACTCATTCAAGGGTTTTTCTTTATTTAAAAAACTATTTTCTACATTGTAGAATAATAGTGAAGACATCAAAACTATGAATTACATATGGAATCATCTAGTAACCAAAGAAAGTGTTAAACAAATACATTTAAGTCATTTAGCAGACGCTCTTATCCAGAGCGACTTACAAATTGGTGCATTCACCTTATGATATCCAGTGGAACAACCACTTTACAATAGTGCATCTAACTCTTTTAAGGGGGGGGGGGGGTTAGAAGGATTACTTTATCCTATCCTAGGTATCTTAAAGAGGTGGGGTTTCAGGTGTCTCCGGAGGGGTGTGATTGACTCCGCTGACCTGGCGTCGTGAGGGAGTTTGTTCACACATTGGGGTGCCAGAGCAGCGAACAGTTTTGACTGGGCTGAGCGGGAACTGTACTTTCTCAGAGGTAGGGAGGCGAGCAGGCCAGAGGTGGATAGAACGCAGTGCCTTGTTTGGGTGTAGGGCCTGATCAGAGCTGAAGGTACGGAGGTGCCGTTCCCCTCACAGCTCCGTAGGCAAGACCATGGTCTTGTAGCGGATGCGAGCTTCAACTGGAAGCCAGTGGAGAGAGCGGAGGAGCGGGGTGGTGAGAGAATTGGGAAAGTTGAACACCAGACGGGCTGCGGCGTCTGGATGAGTTGTAGGGGTTTAATGGCACAGGCAGGGAGCCCAGCCAACAGCGAGTTGCAGTAATCCAGACGGGAGATGACAAGTGCCTGGATTAGGACCTGCGCCGCTTCCTGCGTGAGGCAGGGTCGTACTCTGCGAATGTTGTAGAGCATGAACCTACAGGAACGGGTCACGCCTTGATGTTAGTTGAAGACAGGGTGTTGTCCAGGATCACGCCAAGGTTCTTAGCACTCTGGGAGGAGGACACAATGGAGTTGTCAACCGTGATGACGAGATCATGGAACGGGCAGTCCTTCCCCGGGAGGAAGAGCAGCTCGTCTTGCCGAGGTTCAGCTTGAGGTGTGTGATCCGTCATCCACACTGATATGTCTGCCAGACATGCAGAGATGCGATTCACCACCTGGTTATCAGAGGGGGAAAGGAGAAGATTAATTGTGTGTCGTCTGCATAGCAATGATAGGAGAGACCATGTGAGGATATGACAGAGCCAAGTGACTTGGTGTATAGCGAGAATAGGAGAGGGCCTAGAACAGAGCCCTGGGGGACCACCAGTGGTGAAAGCACGTGGTGCGGAGACAGATTCTCGCCAGCTACCTGGTGGAGCGACCTGTCAGGTAGGACGCAATCCAAGCGTGGGCCGCGCCGGAGATGCCCAGCTCGGAGAGGGTGGAGAGGAGGATCTGATGGTTCACAGTATCAAAGGCAGCCGATAGGTCTAGAAGGATGAGAGCAGGGAAGAGAGAGTTAGCTTTAGCAGTGCGGAGCGCCTCCGTGACACAGAGAAGAGCAGTCTCAGTTGAATGACTAGTCTGAAACCTGACTGATTTGGATCAAGAAGGTCATTCTGAGAGAGATAGCAGGAGAGCTGGCCAAGGACGGCACGTTCAAGAGTTTTGGAGAGAAAAGAAAGAAGGGATACTGGTCTGTAGTTGTTGACATCGGAGGGATCGAGTGTAGGTTTTTTTCAGAAGGGGTGCAACTCTCGCTCTCTTGAAGACGGAAGGGACGTAGCCAGCGGTCAAGGATGAGTTGATGAGCGAGGTGAGGTAAGGGAGAAGGTCTCCGGAAATGGTCTGGAGAAGAGAGGAGGGGATAGGGTCAAGCGGGCAGGTTGTGGGCGGCCGGCCGTCACAAGACGCGAGATTTCATCTGGAGAGGAGGGGAGAAAGAGGTCAAAGCACAGGGTAGGGCAGTGTGAGCAGAACCAGCGGTGTCGTTTGACTTAGCAAACGAGGATCGGATGTCGTCGACCTTCTTTTCAAAATGGTTTGACGAAGTCATCGCAGAAGAGGGAGGAGGATTCAGGAGGGAGGAGAAGGTGGCAAAGAGCTTCCTAGGGTTAGAGGCAGATGCTTGGAATTTAGAGTGGTAGAAATTGGCTTTAGCAGCAGAGACAGAAGAGGAGAATGTAGAGAGGAGGGAGTGAAAGGATGCCAGGTCCGCAGGGAGGCGAGTTTTCCTCCATTTCCGCTCGGCTGCCCGGAGCCCTGTTCTTTCAATCAAAATATATTTTAGATTATTCAAAATAGCCACCCTCTGCCTTGATGACAGCTTTGCATACTCTTGGCATTCTCTCAACCAGCTTAATGAGGTAGACACATGGAATGCTTTTCCAACMGTCTTGAAGGAGTTTCAACATTTGCTGAGCACTTGTTGGCTGCTTTTCCTTCACAATGCGGTCCAACTTGAGGTCGGGTGATTGTGGAGGCCAGGTGCAGCATTCCATCACTCCATGGTCAAATAGCTCTTACACAGCCTGGAGGTGTGTTCTGGGTCATTGTCCTGTTGAAAAACGAATGATAGTCCCACAGATGGGATGGCGTATCGCTGCAGAATGCTGTGGTAGCCATGTTGGTTAAGTGTGCCTTGAATTCTAAATAAATCACTGACAGTGTCACCAGCAAAGCACCCCCACACCATCACACTTTCTCCTCCATGCTTCACGGTGGGAACTACAAATGTAGATCATCCGTTCACCTACTCTGCGTTTCACAAAGACACGGCGGTTGGAACCAAAAATCTAAAATTTGGACTCATCAGACCAAAGGACAGATTTCCACCGATCTAATGTCCATTGTTTGTGTTTCTTGGCCCGAGCAAGTCTCTTCTTCTTATTGGTGTCCTTTAGTAGTGGATTCTTTGCAGCAATTTGACCATGAAGGCCTGATTCACGCAGTCTCCTCTGAACAGTTGATGTTGAATTTAATTTATTTTGGGCAACAGACTAATACAACAAAATGCACAATGTGGACCCAGAGGATATCACTTGAAAGTATTCATTAAAATGCTTGTTTCCAAAGTGGTCCTCGATGGTAAAAACAATAACACATAATGATTAAAAGACAAGACAAAATTACAAACAACCATGAATACATTCATTTATATTGACAACCTAAAAAGTGGCACTATTCACTGCCCTTCTCCCTAACCTTAAAAATCAACGATATTCATTTCACATTAAAACAATCAATTAATTGCACATAAAACCGATCATTCAAATAAATACACCTGACCAGCAGTAGGGGGCACAAGTGGCAGTGGAGTGGTTTCCCATACTTAGACAACCTTGTCCAAATGAAAACCTTTGACTGTTTATTTGCTTGATCTCCATGGGAAGGCTATTCCATAGACAAATGACTGTATGGAAAAATGTGCTCCTCACAGTGCTGTTTACTCTTGGAATTTTACAAGACAACACTAACTCTGGTATTGTGACCGTGTTGGTTATAGACCATATCAATGTGGTTTTTCATGTAACTTGGGGCACGATCATTTAAGATGTCAAACATATGATTAAGTTTAAATTGGTCCACTCTGGACTCCAAAGGCAACAAGCCCACCTCCCAGAACTCCTGTACCCCTATGTGGGTCCTAGGGGGGACATTCAGCATATACCTGCTAACGTTATTTTGCATGACCTGCATTTTCAGCTTTTTTGATAGCCCACTATACCAAGCAGAGCAGGCATAATCAAAATGACATTGAATCAAGGTTGAGACAAGCAGTTTCTTAACTTTAATGTTAAAATATCTAGTGTTACGATATAGAAATGTCAAATTGTTTGCCATTTTAGAAAGAATTTTAGCAGCAATCAGGTCTCCAGAAAGGGATTGATCTAGGGACACACCAAGATAAGATACACTTGTTTTAGATTCAATCTCCTTGACTGCACAGTTTACCGTTATCTTGTCAGCCCTAAGCAATCTAAGTTTTGTTCCAAACAAAATTGATTAAGTTTTTCCCAAATATAGTGACAATTTGTTGTCAGACAACCAATCTCTAACAAAATGCAATTCCTTACTCAGGGCCTCCTCTGTGTAAACTGTATCCTTCCCTGATACCAGTATGGCTGAATCATCAGCATAAAGCAAGAGTTTGCACTTTACTGTATCTGGCACATCATTAACATATATAAAAAAATAAGAGAGGCCCTAAAATAGATCCCTGCGGTACTCCACAGGATATTTCTTTGGCCTCTGACAGAACATCACCAACATGACATACTTGAGTTCTGTTGGTCAGATAAGACCTAAACCAATTCACTGCTACATAATTTAGACCCATGCATTTGAGTTTCATCAGGAGAATATCATGGTCCACAGTGTCAAAAGCTTTCTGCAAGTCTAACATGACCATACCTGTATAGCTCCCCTTCTCACTTTCSTGCTTAATGTGGTCAAAAAGGTGGATACGACAAGTATCAGTGGAATGAGCTGTTCTAAAGCCAGATTGTAGTTCATAAAGAAGTTTGTGAAGGTATCCCATAAAGAAGGTATCCCTCAAGTTGTTTAAAAACAAAATATCTCAACAACGTTGGATAAGGTGCTGAGGATTGACACAGGCCTGTAGTTTCCTACATTTGTTTTACTGCTCTTCTTGTGGAGTGGAACCACCTGGGCTGTTTTGAGATCCTTGGGAAATGTACCACTACTAATAGAAAGGTTTACAATATGTGTTATTATTTTAGCAGTGACACAAGCAATATCCTTTATGAATCTTGCAGGAAGGTTATCCAGCCCAGTTGCTTTGATTGTGCTCATTAAGCATAGTAGATTGGAAAGGTAACTTTGGGTCTTTCTTTCCTGTGGTGGTCCTCACGAGAGCCAGTTTCGTCATAGCGCTTGATGGTTTTTGTGACTGCACTAGAATATTTTCCGTATTGACTTACCTTCATGTCTTAAAGTAATGATGGACTGTTGTTTCTCTTTGCTTATTTGAGTTGTTCTTGCCATAAAATGGACTTGGTCTCTTATGAAATAGAGCTATCTTCTGTATACTAAACCTACCTTGTCACAACACAACTGACTGGCTCAAACGCATTAAGCAGGAAAGAAATTCCACGAATTAACAAGGCACACCTGTTAATTAAAATGCAATCGAGGTGACTACCTCATGAAGCTGGTTGAGAGAATGCCAAGAGTGTGCAAAGCTGTCATCAAGGCAAAGGATGGCTACTTTGAAGAATCTCAAATATGTTTTGATTTGTTTAACTGTTTTGGTTACTACATGATTCTATAGGTGTTATTTCATAGTTTTGATGACTAAACTATTATTCGACAATGTAGAAAATAGTACAAATAAAGAAAAACCCTGGAATGAGTAGGTGTGTCCAAACTTTTGACCGGTACTGTACATTAGGAGTGCTATGGTATGTAGAAATATAACATTATCGCAGCTCTTACCTGATTGCAGGTCCGGATTCCCCACCAGCAGCCCGTCAGAATCAAACATGCCTTTAGGAGACACAAAATAAAACTATATTATTTAAAATGAAAACAAGAATTGTATTCCTTACAACAGGGATGCACAACACTAATCTGAGAATAACAAAAATTAAGACATTTTGTGATTACGGCAACCCAAGCAAAGGGGGGAGGGGGGTGACAGGACAGGCCTGGAAGCCAGGGCATTTTTTGGGTCTCTCCCTGGCCATCCTCACCTGTGTGCTCTGTCTTCTGGTGCTTAGCCAGGCTACTGGCACTGTGGAGGAACTTGCAGCACACGCTGCACTGCAGCAGAGACTTGAGCTGCCGGTGGGTCTGACCTGCAAACACTTCCGGGTGGTTGGTACGGTTATGATACCACAGTCCCGACATTTGCTGTGGACGGAGAGATATGGTAAGTAATATACACTGAGTGTACAAAACATTAACAACTTCCTAACATTGAGTTGCACCCCCCCACACTTTTGCCCTCAGAAAAGCCTCAATTCGTCAGGGCATGGACTCTACAAGGTGTCGAAAGACTCCAATGCTTCCCACAGTTGTGTCAAGTTGGCTGGATGTCCTTTGGGTGGTGGACCATTCTTGATACACACGGGAAACTGTTGAGTGTGAAAAACCCAGTAGCGTTGCAGTTCTTGATGCAAACCGRTGCACCCGGCACCTACTACCATACCCTGTTCAAAGGCACTTAAATCTTTTGTCTTGCCCATTCACCCTTTAAATGGCACACATACACAACCCATGTCTCAATTGTCACAATGCTTAAAAATCCTTCTTTAACCTGTCTCCTCCCCTTCATCTACACTGATTGAAGTGGATTTAACAAGTGACATCAATAAGGGAACATGGCTTTCACCTGGTCAGTCTGTCATGGAAAGAGCAGGTGTTCCTAATGTCTTGTACACTCAGTGAATAATTTAATATGCGCCATTTAGCAGACGCTTTTATCTAAAGCGACTTACAGCGCGCATATATTTTACGCATGGGTGGTCCTGGGAATCGAACCCACTATCCTGGCGTTGCAAGCGCYATGCCCCACCAACTCATCCTTCAATAGTAAAGGCTGAATATAAAGGTGTGTACGCTATAGGCCTATTAGTCTTTCAGAGCGATCAAGTTCAAAGAAATGTTTAACCCYGTTATCATAGACCAGAAACTCCCTTCAAGTCAAGGATAGCAGTTTTACAGGGATACTCTCTCTCTCACCTGGTAGGACTTCTGGCAGAGCTTGCAGCTGAATGGTTTGCCCCCAGCGTGGACGGCTATGTGTTTCTCCAGCAGGGTGGGGTTGGTAAACATCTTGTTGCACTCAGGACACCGGTGGTACTCCTTAGGGTGGCACTCCTGGATGTGCTTCCTGTGGTCCTCCAGCGTGGAGAAACTGAGACGACACTTCTGACAGTCATGAGGCTCAGAGATGTCTGGAGAGGGGCGGAGGAGTGAAGGAAATGGAAAGAGGGAGAGAGAGGGAGGGAGAGCGAGAAGGGTGAAAGCGAGGCGAGATTGAGAGACATTTCTAAAATGTCCTCGGTGTCTACTCACTTTGAAATATATATATATTTTAGGAGCATAAACAGGAGTATCATACTCACTGTGAGAGGTCTGTAGGTGAGCAGAGAGCCCGTTGGCCTGGCTGAAGCCTTTGCCACACTCCCTGCATACATAGGGCTTGTCTCCGGTGTGTGTGCGCACGTGACGCGTCAGCTCAATGGACTGGGCAAACAGAGCCTCGCAGTACTGACATGAATACATTTTACCTAAAAACAAACCCCACAAACACGTGTATTTTGTTTTTTGGAGAATTGGCATTGTTTTGTGAATCCTGAGATGTGAGATCTGTTACAGCTCTTCAATCTGGTGCTAGTGTGTGACTTTCAGTGTGTGTGTGTGTGTGTGTGTGTGTGTGTGTGTGTGTGTGTGTCCTACCCTCGGAGTGTTTCTTCTTGGTGTGGTAGGCCAGAGCGGCAGCCACACTAAAGCTCATGTCACAGTTTTTGCAGTGGTAAGGCTTCTCTCCAGTGTGCAGTCGCATGTGGTTCTTCAGAGACGAGTTGGCCCCAAACTTGGCCCCGCACTCCTCACACGCAAACGGCTTCTCCTCAAAGTGCTCTGTGCGCTTGTGGTACAGCATACCTGTCGCAATACAAACACAGTCAATGAAACTGGATACACATAACACACCAGGTGCTCCTGCAGAATGGTTAAGACCTGGTAGGCCTGCTATACATTAGTAGTGGGTAAGATAGTGAGCTCCTTCCCTTTCAATGCAAAGTATTTTGCTACGCAGAACCTCTACACTAACACAATCCGTTCCCAGCCCTGATCGGGCAAACTCACCTGAGGGGTGAGCGAAGGTCCTGCCACACATATCACAGGACACCTTCGGCCGTTTCTTCTTGGCAGCTTTGGACTCTGGGTGGGCCTTGTTGCGGTGGAGCTGTAGTGCCCGGGATGTGGGCAGCTCCTCTGGGCACTCAGGGCACTGCAGCCTAGCTTCCTTGGACATGGTGCAGCGCTTGGTGTGGGCCACCATACGACACTTAAAACCAAAAGCCTTACTGCACCAGCGACACAAGTACGGCCGAGAGGGGGAGGAGCGCTTAGCCCTGGATCGAGTCTTCCTCTCCCCTTCTCCTTCTTTCTCACCGTCCTCTTCAATCTCCTCTTCTTCTTCTTCCTCCTCCTCCTCCTCGGCGGTGTCTGCGTCTGCAGTAGTGGGCGACTGGGGCTGCTCCTCTGGCTCTTCAGCCTCGGAGCCTGGGGATCGATGCAACAAATCATTGAGTAGGCTAATTGATTGACCATTTGATAATGAATCGGTTGCCTGAGAAGGTGTTTAAATGAAGTCCAAAACAACAGAAGAGCGATGGATGGATCCCACTCACACACTGTAGTCAACTCAATTGTTGTTGTGCTGCCAAACATGTTGGCTAAAGCTTGAAACCATGCTGTTGTCCTTATTTCCCCTACTCTGTACCTGTAGCTCCCTGACTGGTGTCCTCTCCTTGCTGAGTGTGCTCATGCAGCTGGGTTGCCAGATTGGGGTGAAACTCCTTGAGCAGGCCCATCAGGGTGAGTAGTGTCTGGGCTGAGAGACTCCTCTGCTCCTTCACTCTGCTCTGGAGCCTCTGAAACACAGCAGGACCCCCCGGATCCCCCTCACTGCAGGACAGTATCACCTGAGATAAGTAAGGGTCAATACATGAGAGAATAATTCTGTAAACGTCGTAGAGGAAGACTTGTTCACCGTTTTAAGGAATGGAGTGTTGCATTGAATTGTGCATTCTGTCATAGCAGAGACCACCCACTGGGCACAAACTGGTTGAATCAACGTTGTTGCAACGTAGTTTGTCCACGTATTGTGCCGTGGAATCTACGTGGAAAATACATTGGATATGAAAATAGTCATGAACATAAACTGTTATTTTAAAGGTTAAATTTCATGGTAACCAAATTTCAACATATACAAACCTTGTAAAAAATATGTTGAATTTGTACCTTTAAACCAACGTCAGATCTTCAACGTTATATCCACTATCAGAAGAAAAAAACAGGCTGGGCAGCACCTCCTACTGGAGTTTGGATTTTTCTACTGCTACTCTTTGGTCTCCCATCCAGGGTTTTAACAAAGCCCTGGTGGTGATAACACATTAATCTGTTGTATAAATAAACAAAATATCTGGCATTGTATTCCCATTTGAACTTTTCTGTGCTTTTAAATGGTTGAAAGCACAGTGATAGACATTTGGGATTTGGTTGTGCTTTTAGATGGTTGAAAGCATAGTGATAACACATTGGAAATTCAACTGACTTTTGGCTGTCTTTTTGAGTGTTTAATATAGCTGTAATCTCATTAATCAACCTCTCGACCAAATATTACCCAATTATCCACATTGAAATGATGTAGTGCGCCCAGTGGGCACTGTCTTCCATCCAAAGTCTCACCTGTCTCTCCTCAGTGGAGATGCCGTCCCAGGTCTGCAGTGCTCTGAGCCACTGCCGCACATCCACCACCTCTGTATCCATTTTGACTCCTCCCTGGGACAGGGGGTCCACGTCAGCTGCAACCAGGAAATACAATCTTAGTTGACATGTCACCTGACTCACAGAAGCATCATAACAGAATTAATCAAAATAAATCAGGACATAACAGTAACAAAACATCGCAATGAGCCCATTTGAATTCAAACCCACCTGTGCTCTCTGGAAGTTGAAGGCGAGCTCTTTTAGATGGTGGCCCATCCTTCTCTTTCCTCTCCTCTTTCACATTCACTGGCTCGCTCCGTGTGGCTGCTGTGGTCACTTCACTCTCCAAACCTGCCTCTTCCACCTTTCCCTTCCCCTGGGCTCCAGAGGGGCCAATCTTCATACCATCCTCTCCCATGCTAGGGACAGCTGTCTCTGGGGAAGCTGTGTGCTCGGCCTCCTGGCTCTGGAGCTGTGGTTGGGTGGTGGTGGCGGGTGGTGGGGTAGGTGAGGCTGGTTGTGTAGTGTGTGTGGCGGTAGTCGACTGATTCATCAGGTTGGTGAGGATGTTCTTGCAGCCCACAGCTACGTCAAACATCTGCAGGCTGTCTGCGGCGGCAATGATGCGGGTGAAGTTGTGTTTCCCTGGGGGCAGCTTTCCGGTGTACACCATGTCCAGCAGGCAGGAGAACTCCTGGGACGACACCACAACCGTGTCGATGGAGATGCTGTCTGAGCCCTCCAGCAGAGACCTGAGACAGAACAGAGGGAAGTTGTGGGTGCATGTAGGCTACGCATTGTTTATAAATTACAATGTGTGTACTGTAGGCTAGGAACTTTTCATAAATGAGGACAGTGCCATTTAATTGGACAGTATAAGCGACAAAGCTGCTTGATTGAAATGAATGATTAATTGATCAACCTAAAGAGCAGACTGGAGGCAGCCAGCACCAGTTTGTGGGCGCGATGGGGTGTGTCCCCCACCAGAATAGAGCAGTCACAGAACTGACTCTCCTTCCTCAGGGCGCGGAGCTGCTGCATCAGCTGCCTGCTGTAGTTGGGCAGCTCCATCACAATCAGTCTACCTGCACAGGTATGGGAAATGAGGAAACATGGTAATGGCGACTGGCAATCTTGGTTACATTTTAGTCATTTAGAGAGGTGAAATATATTTTTTTACCCATGTTTTATGAAACAACCACACAGTATGATTATTGCAAATAAAGCCTTAAGAAATAACATTCACGCTGTACTGGTCATCACACTGGTGTGTGTGTGGCAGGGAGGGATGGGGAGTCTGTTCTTGTTTTTAAATCCATGTTGCAGAAGGCACATGAAATTATGCATCAAATCATCATGCTTATGTTGGAATTTATTTGATGTGTAGAGGAAAACACTAAGCAGTGTTGTGATGTAATCAATAAAAAATTATGTACATTATGTTATGCAACGAGGGAGATGGCAAATGACCTTGCTAGCTGGATAGCCTATAACCTATAATAGGTAACGTAACTAGATAAAGTTACCTACTCGTTCAGAGTAATCTGATGTGACAATATTGCAGACACACAGAAAAGTAACTAACTAACTTTAGCTCACCAACATTTGTTTTTTACTCTGATGTAGACCATGCTACAACCCGAAACTAGCACTGCTAGCATCACAAGCTAGCTTTGAGGACAGTGGAATTAGGTCACGAAATGTCAGAAGGAAACGATAAGCAACTACTAAATAAACTGACCAGAACACAAACGAAAACAACTCCTCGTTCTCTTTACCTTGACTGTTATTCAAATAATCCGGCTCTTTATTTAAACTCCGTCGATGAACAAACTAAACAGCGCAATAAAGCTTCGGTATTTTGAAATGGCGATTGCTCGCAAGTACGTATAGAGAAAATAGGAGATAGGAATCCCATTGGGCAATGAATGGAACGTATAATGCCTCACACAGCAGACTATCGACCAATCGAGTTCACGTTGTCATGCTGCGTCACGCAATCCCGTCTCCAAGTCAGGGTATGAGTCGAGAAACCTGCATATTTTCCTCGAAAGTATGTAATGTCGATTACAAAGCTTTACGATATTACAGAGATAAGTTAATATCACATCTTGGAAAATATTTGTCATGTTGTACTTCTTGTCGACGAAATTCATGCTTATGTTGGATTTTTGAGCTAGCGCCCAATTGACTCCCATACACTCCTTGAAGGAGAGCTCCCCTTGTCCCAGCATCGCCCAGAACACATCGCGCAGTCCATTAACGACGCATGGGAACACACAATCTGCGTCAATACGATTCCAATGCCGTTTCTTATCTACTCAAAAGCATCTATGGTATGGGTAACTGCATATGTGGAGTGTCTGAAAGTGGGCATGTCAACATAAGTAGGAGGCTCAACAGCGCTCTAATTATTTTTATTTAACCAGGCAAGTCAGTTAAGAACAAATTCTCATTTACAAAGACGGGTTACACTGTCCAAACCCAGACGACGCTTGGCCAATTGTGCGCCACCCTATGGGACTCCTAATCACCCCTCTACGGAAAGATGTGATACAACCTAGATTCGAACCATGGTGTCTATAGTGACACCTCTAGCACTGAAATGCAGTGCCTTAGACCGCTTCGCCCCTGGGGACCTCTTGGTTAGACGGTTTTGATTGAGTGTGCTATTCTGTCGTTTCTTAACCTCGTAATGTCGATGTCTGCTTCCTTCCTCTTGGCAATCTAATTAGAATACAAAAATCCGTCCATTTAAAATAGAGTTGKTTTTTTGCATTGAATGCGTCTCAATCCACCACATCCGTCTACGTAACAATTACGCAGCTGCGCTGAAAGGTGACAGAGCTAGAGCGGTGTTTGTCAGACCATGAGACACCCCAAAAATCGGTCTTCTCACAAAATCGACTGTAGCGTTGGCCTACAAACTATAATGACCCCTCTACAGAAAGATTGGTCAACTGTGGGAAGCATTGGAGTCCACATGGGCCACCATCCCTGTGGAACACATTCGACACCTTGTTGAGTCCATGACCCGACAAATTGAGGCTGTTCTGAGAACAAAGGGGGGTGCCACTCAATATTAGGAAGGTGTTTCTTCATCTGTGATTTGATGTGTTATGTATGATAGGGACACCTGCAATGTTTGTTGTTGAATGTACTTTGTATTGTTACTGTATGCAGCAGTTGTGTCCAAGACAAATTTCCACTTAGGGACAATAAAGTAAATCTTGAATTACCTTTGGAAACACAATGGTCGGTCCTGAATGATAGGCCTACATGTTATTCTGATACATAGCCTATTCATCTTGGCATCTGTTTGTACATAATATGTTTATACTGTATGTTCACCTGCCCGGGGACTGCAGATTTACATTTGCTGTCATCCAAATCTGGTGGAATGGATCACTTCTCATATTCTGAGACTTATATTGTTGTACATTGCCCCTGCCATATATAATAGTATATATATATGTATAGTAATACATATATACATATTGCCTATTCCGCTCAAGCTAAACAATCCTGAAACACAGATTTGACATGCAATGCAAGTACTAATAGATGGACTCTCAAAATCACACAAACGTTTAGCCTGGGCTGATTGTTTCCCATGTGAACAGCATCCAAACTTATCACGCAGGGGAAAAAATTAAAGACCTGAAGGACATTTTCAAAAAGGCCATTGATGTGTATGTTATGTTTGGGTCCACAAATGGGAAAACATTCCCTCTAAACATGAAGGATATTAAAGAAGAGAACAGTAACTAAAATCTGGGTTTATAATTGCAATTGAACTTTGCCATGGTTTGCTGAGCTAGATGCAGGTAACATTAGCCTATAGCCCCTGAAAGGACAACATCTCATTTCAGGGAAAAGTCCACAATGAAACTGACATTGAATGTGGAAAATGATACATTTGCTATAGAGCTGTGACCATGATCCCAATTGAGAACTTCCAACTTAATTAACTAAATATGACCATTAATAATTGCATAATAACAAATAAGGCTACAACAACAAACTGAGTAATATGCTATTTATTAAACCCATTTGCCAGCTCCAGGTTGGCTACACAAGTGGCACAAATTGACTTGCAATGACTCCAGTGATATYGTCATTTCAATATATTTATTGTATCAAATGGTAGGCTACAGTAACCTGCTATGGCATACAAATGAATAGCCTACTTGATTGCCAACAGATGCAAATGTAGCCTATCATTCTCCACATTTAATGTAATTTGAATCAGCTTTTTATACACTTCTGTTGACACACCCACTTCCAGACACACTGCTCGACCAACAAACTGCGCATTCTCCAAAAGGCATTTCGTTAAATCATTACATTAAAAAGACACAGATCTGGGATCAGTTTACCCTCTTTGGCAACAAATACTTCAAGATCAGTGCTTAGGGAGAACTCAACTGTGCTCAATGTTTATTCACTTATGAGAAATTTAAATTAGAGTGAAATAATTTTCTTCAATTGCAAAAATAAATTATGCAAATAGTAGTACTAAAACTACAAACACCAACGATCGCCTCTTGTAGTTGCAGTACAATACATCCAGACTTGGTTTACTGTGTATATTAGAGAATGAATTACAAAATGTGAGTATATACTTACTTAATCCAATATCAGTGGTCAGAGGGGCGGTTTCCAGGACAAAGGATTAGGCTTAATCTGTGTCGGGGAAACCGCCCATTGTATTTTCCTACAGTGCACAAACAAGTCCAAAACAATGTGTGAGAATCTGTACATTCAAATTAGAAGAAAACAACTTTATATGAAATAGAGAAAAGAACAGCTCACACCAAGGCCTGCATCTGTTTCTGACTGCAGCACAATCTAATCTAAATTTCCTATGTTTTTTTTTAACTCATTTAAGAAATATACATATTTTCTTCTCCTAAATGTCACAAGGGAGTATTTTGTTAACTTTGTTGAGGTTGTTCAACCACCAAACAGTTACAATTTTCAATATTTAACATTTGCATTCTTTAAATATGTATTATGCATTCTTTAAATATGACCACAAGCTTCCATTGAACAAAAAAATTTCTCTTGTAAAATTCAAGGAAAATTTTGTCCTACAATCGAAATAAAATGGGCACCTTCTACGACTGGGCCTATCCTCTCAGAAGCCTACGGAAGCAGACAGAAGAGAGAAGTTTGGGCTCCATATTGGAAGATGCCACTCAACTAATGACCCGTTTCTACTCACAGTCCGGGCAAAGAGAGCGTGACCACAAAGTCCCAGAGAATGCATAAACGTCTTTAAATATTAAAAGCCAGCCGCTACTATTGTGATAAAGAAAGGGTTTGCAACATAGTCACAGTTTAAAAAAGAAAAAAATTAAAGCACTTTTTCCTCAATTCATGGACACTATTTCAAGCATTTTATTCTTGCTGTCCAGCTTCAGTCCGCTTCGAGGGCAGCGACTTGTGTTCTCTTCAGTGGCCAAGAAGCCCAGTCCCTAAATGGATACATACGCATGTTTTACCAACATTGACATACAATCAATAAATCTGGTCAAATTTAACATAGCTCCACATACTGCAGGTCAAGCATGTAAACATTGGCCATGTCCAAATACCCATACCAGCGTACCACATACTTAATCTGCATACTATGTACTCATCGTCGCATACTATTTAGCACATACCATTTAGGAAAAAGTATGCCACGGCCGCAACGCAGTAGCGGCTCCTGACTGGCTGAGCAGGTGGGGCGGGGCCGAGTGCAGGTGGATTTTTCTAAATTCAACAGGTATGTATCGCATTAACCAGCCTGATAATAGCTCATTTCCAATTCGATTCATTTCTCCAAACTCTGAATAGAATAAGCTGTAATAGTCTACCTATAACCAGCCTGAGAAGGATTATCACATTTGACCTATACCGTAGCCAATCTATCCTATTGTAAAAAAGACTGAAGACAGAAACAGATCATTTGGTTCCATTTCAACATATTTATTAGTGAAACCAAAGTGCTGTAACATATACACACACATACATACATACATATATATATATATACACTGCCTCAAAAAAATAAAGGAACACTTAAACAACACACAATGTAACTCCAAGTCAATCACACTTCTGTGAAATCAAACTGTCCACTTAGGAAGCAACACTGATTGACAATAAATTTCACATGCTGTTGTGCAAATGGAATAGACAAAAGGTGGAAATTATAGGCAATTAGCAAGACACCCCCAAAAAAGGAGTGATTCTGCAGGTGGTGACCATTTTCATTTTTAACATTTAAGTCATTTAGCAGACGCTCTTATCCAGAGCGACTTACAAGTTGGTGCATTCACCTTATGATGTCCAGTGGCAACCCACTTTACAATAGTGCATCTAACTCTAAGGGGGGGGGGGGGGTTAGAAGGATTACTTTATCCTATCCTAGGTAGTGACCACAGACCACTTCTCAGTTCCTATGCTTCCTGGCTGATGTTTTGTTCACTTTTGAATGCTGGCGGTGCTCTCACTCTAGTGGTAGCATGAGACGGAGTCTACAACCACACAAGTGGCTCAGGTAGTGCAGTTCATCCAGGATGGCACATCAATGCGAGCTGTGGCAAAAAGGTCTGCTGTGTCTGTCAGCGTAGTGTCCAGCATGGAGGCGCTACCAGGAGACAGGCCAGTACATCAGGAGACGTGGAGGAGGCCGTGGAGGGCACAAACCAGCAGCAGGACCGCTACCTCCGCTTTGTGCAAGGAGGTGCACTGCCAGAGCCGCTGCAAAATGACCTCCAGCAGGCCACAAATGTGCATGTGTCTGCTCAAACGGTCAGAAACAGACTCCATGAGGGTGGTATGAGGGCCCGACGTCCACAGGTGGGGGTTGTGCTTACAGCCCAGCACGTTTGGCATTTGCCAGAGAACACCAAGATTGGCAAATTCGCCACTGGCGCCCTGTGCTCTTCACAGATGAAAGAGGTTCACACTGAGCACATGAGCACATGTGACAGACGTGACAGAGTCTGGAGACGCCGTGGAGAATGATCTGCTGCCTGCAACATCCTCCAGCATGACCGGTTTGGCGGTGGGTCAGTCATGGCATTTCTTTGTGGGGCCGCACAGCCCTCCATGTGCTCGCCAGAGGTAGCCTGACTGCCATTAGGTACCGAGATGAGATCCTCAGACCCCTTGTGAGACCATATGCTGACATATGCACATTTGTGGCCTGCTGGAGGTCATTTTGCAGGGCTCTGGCAGTGCACCTCCTTGCACAAAGGCGGAGGTAGCGGTCCTGCTGCTGGTTGTTGCCCTCCTACGGCCTCCTCCACGTCTCCTGATGTACTGGCCTGTCTCCTGGTAGCGCCTCCATGCTCTGGACACTACGCTGACAGACACAGCAAACCTTTTTGCCACAGCTCGCATTGATGTGCCATCCTGGATGAACTGCACTACCTGAGCCACTTGTGTGGGTTGTAGACTCCGTCTCATGCTACCACTAGAGTGAGAGCACCGCCAGCATTCAAGTGACCAAAACATCAGCCAGGAAGATAGGAATGAGAAGTGGTCTGTGGTCACCACCTGCAGAATCACTCCTTTTTGGGGGTGTCTTGCTAATTGCCTATAATTTCACCTTTTGTCTATTCCATTTGCACAACAGCATGTGAAATTTATTGTCAATCAGTGTTGCTTCCTAAGTGGACAGTTTGATTTCAAGAAGTGTGATTGACTTGGAGTTACATTGTGTTGTTTAGTGTTCCCTTTATTTTTTTGAGCAGTGTAATATATATAATATATATATATATATATATATATATATATATATATATTATAAACACATACATATATATATATATATATATATATATATATATATATGTATGTGTGAATATATATATATATATATATATATATATATATATATATATTATAATAATGGTGTATGTATATAATAATTGGTATATATATATAATATATATATATATATACATATCTATATAAATACACATACATATATATATATATATATATATATATATATATTAAATAAAATAACCTAGTACATACAAACGTTTCAAATCAAAAGGCTATTGCACAGAAGGAAAAAAATGTGGACTCTTGAATCGCAAATTCAGAACCACTGGACAGCAACATAGTAAACTAAAGCCCTGATCATTGGGAACAACATAAGAATGACTGCTAAGTAGCCTAGTTGTGTTGTTTGGCTACTTGAAGAGAAGTTAGGGCCTATGATAAGCCGCCTATCACTCGCAGCCCACCTCTTCCAATGAATCGTGGAAAAGTGTGCATCAAATTCTACTAGATGAAAAGCCGAAATGAGAATAACATCCAGGCTTTTAAAACACTATTTTCGACAATACTAAAACTTTCTATTTTCGCATACTGAGAATGCGTTGTGCGCGATTGCTGTTTCAGGTTATTGGTGAATTTCGGTAGCACACCCCCATACCTGATTATCAGCTGTTGTCAAAGCCAAAATTAGTATGACATCCGGGCATTTAAAGTACTCTCGATTTTAGAAATGTCACATACTACTCAAACGGACTAGGACGCAAGTATGGGTACTCAGTCACGACCATTGTCTAAGCATAATAGTGATCAGAAAATATCCTTACCTTTAAATCCTTCTTCAGGCATACACACTGAGAAGAGAACACAGAAACAGTTGTTTGAAAATAGGATCTTTCTATTCATAGTCAAATGCGAAAAAGGAATTTCCGGGTGTACGATAGTAAACAAAAAGGGAGAATTTATTTTATGGAAAGAGACGAAAATAAACATACCCTGATAAACATCATCCATTGCTGCAAAATCTGCTATGGGTTCATCAGCCTGAAAGAAAAAGGCAAAACACAGATTCAGGAATGAGCAACTGCATTCGCTGATCGTCTCCAGTAATCACGTGACGACGTGTTCACTTTCCCATTAGATACCCATCTGTCCAACGCCGGGCGCATCTTTAAACAAAAAGTTCAAGTTCATAATCTAAAATGGGGAGTGTTCGTACCTTCAGACAGATGACGCTCTCTGGGATGACTCCTAGGCTGCCGAGGGTGGCAGAATCGTCCGTAAGACACCGGCCGTCGATCGACAGGTTTTGATCAAACGGGGCCACGGAGAAGGCGTGCATGATCTGAGGGAGGACCATTACAACACACCAGAGTTAGGATCAGGAATGAATAGATTCAGTGTGGTGCAAAGGCAAGGAGGATATATTAGGAATCCCTCGCCTGTATTTTGAGCTCCTTGAGCGTCTGATTGGCTGAGACGATGAGTGCTTTCTCTCCCCGGAGCTTCCTGTGCCTCGTGCTCCTCCTGATCCCCGATTTGCCACCACTGGCCATGGGGGCGGGACTTGCGGCAGCACTGACGGTGCCGTCACTCAGCTTCTGACGCTTTGCCCCGTCCTCTGACTGGACAGAGGGTCATGTGACCAGGAAGCAAGGGCAACATTGGGCAATATTCCATGTCAATCATCCTCTAAAGGGCTTCTCACTTTTACATTATTGGTAAATGGAGTTTCCACAAAACTACTCAAACATTCGATTCTTAAAGAGACTTATGAGCCATAAAAAGTGTAACTGAGGCGAGCGGTTTGTATCCTACCTGGCTGAAATCAGGGTCTCGCTCTCCATCCACCTTAGCAACAGGCTCCTCCCTCTCATCCTCTGCCTCTGACCCGCTCACATTCATCTCAGGAGCTGCATCCTTCAACTACAGAGGAAGACACGAGTTGTATTCTTCTCTGGAGATTCATACCATTTACAGATTACACTGACAAGAACCATTTACTACAGAGAGAAAGAGGGAGAAGGGGGAGCGAGAAAGAGACTCACCCTCTTGTCGTCTATGACCTTGCGTACATAGACTGTGGCTTGTGCATACTCTCTCATGTCCCTCTGCTGCTGGAAAATGAAGCCTTCTCTGCAGTCCCTACACAACTCTGGACACACAAACACACAGTCAACTCACACAACACAGTCAAACAGTTCCTCTGCAGAGCTCAAAGAATCAAATCACAAACACGCAGTCATGTGGGCTCAAATCTCACCAGGCTGGGTGGTGTACTCCACACTGGAGCCATTGGGCGTAGCCTCGCCGATCCGGCAGATGGAGATTGGCTGATCAACCAGGAAGTGTCTGCTGATCACCTCCCATTCGTCGGGCCAGAGAAGAGCTATACTGTGCAGAGGGAACACCACACAACATGAGACCAGGAGGGATGGATGATAAAGACCAGAGAAGTGCTGTATAAAACACAACAACTTGAGTCAAGAGGGGTCAGAGGTCGGTGAAGTCACTCACTGTTGGGCGTCTCCCTTTAACATGGAGTCGAAGGTGAACATGAAGCCTCTATGTGGACATAGGAGCAAACTGTTCCCTACGCTAGACACTGGGGTGGTCTTAGTGGGCCTCCTATAGACAGACACAGAAAGACAGAGTCAGAGACAGAGAGAGAGACATTCATGCCATCTGACTTTTTTTGGACTGCTTCACCATCCAAACTGTTGGATTTGGAAAGAACTTACCTGATGAACCTTCTCCACTCGTCCACAAAAAACAGAGGAACTATGTAGAGAATATCTGTCTCCTAAAACAAAGATGGGGTTCATCAGTATGTCAGCAACATATTCAGTAAGATCCAATAGTATATTTACTCTAAGAATTGAAGGAAGGAATTGTTAGCCATTTTATTACCAGCGTCCCAGCAGTCGTTAGCCATTTTATTACCAGCGTCCCAAGCAGTCGTTAGCCATTTTATTACCAGCGGCCCAGCAGTCGTTAGCCATTTATTACCAGCGTCCCAGCAGTCGTTAGCCATTTTATTACCAGCGTTCCCAGCAGTCGTTAGCCATTTTATTACCAGCGTCCCAGCAGTCGTTAGCCATTTTATTACCAGCGTCCCAGCAGTCGTTAGCCATTTTATTACCAGCGTCCCAGCAGTTATTAGCCATTTTATTACCAGCGTCCCAGTAGTTATTAGCCATTTTATTACCAGTGTACTAGCAGTTATTACTTGTTATTAGCCATGTACTACCTACTGTTATTACCTGTGGCCACTTGGTGAGTGTGGGCCTGTTCTTCTCCTGGAAGAGGTTGAGTAGGGAGCTCTTCTGTTCTGACGCCATCATCCTGTTCAGAGCCTCATTCTCCTTCCCCTCTCGCTCCAGCCTCTACAAGAAAACACAGGGATATCACACAGTTAACACATTCACATTTTAGTCATTTAGCAGACACTGTTATCCAGAGTGACTTAGAGGAGTAATTAGGGTTAAGTGCCTTGCTCAAGGGCACATCTGAATTCCCACCTAGACGGCTCTAACCAGCGAACTTACGGTTAGTGACAATGCTCTTAACCGCTAGGCTATCTGCCGCCCATTAATCGTTTTTAGTTATTTTTTTCTTCACAAGGCTAGAAGACACGAGTAGGGAGAGATTTTTTATTTTATTTATTTTTTTACAGTATCTCTAATCCCTCCCACCACATCCGTCCGTCCGTCCCTTCTTACCAGGCACTGCTGACAGGGCTCCTGTAGCTGGGTGAACTGGGGGGCTTTGGGGAAGTACACCCTCAGTTTGGACCACACCTCCTCAGTCACCAGCCGCCGCTCGCTCTCCAGGATACTCAGACCGCCGTGCCGACAGAGGATGTCCTCATTGAAGGTCTTCATTTCCTCCTCGTCTCCGTCCAGGTTCTCCGTGCCGTACTCTGGAAACAGACAGCAATAGTCAAACAGTGGGCAATGCTTTGATAAAGACAAGAATGTTATTTCTCACCTGACTCTAATAATAATAGTGGAGTTCTCTACTCCACCTTCAGTCATCGTGATAACTGGTCGTTTTCCAAGTTGTACGATTTGTGATCTCTGCTGGTTTGTGTACCTTTAGTAGCAGTGATCTCTGGTCCCTCTCCGTTGGTTTTGCCGTTGCTGTGTTTGGTCTCCTCCTCATCCTCCTCCAGCTGCTCCAAGGCCAACTGTCTCCAGCTCCGCAGAGACGTCTTGCCCGCCCAGTACCCCTCATCACTGTCGGACAGGGGTGAGACGTAAGAACACACACTTGCACAGGATACAATTACTAGCTGCAGTATTAAAACTTTAGTATTTTTTAAATAAGTGCATTCCGCTTACTTACAAAGTTATGGTTATTTTGACCAACTGTTTTACGGACACAAAATGTTGCCATGAATCTGAGGGAGTCAGCGGTTACCTTTTGGGCGGGCACTTGACAAGGTTGGTGACTTCTTTGTAATCCTCGGCCAGCTGGTTCTTTAGCCGCAGCACTCTGCATCTCTGCCCCACACATTCCTCACAGAGAGTTGAGCCTGGACACACAGGGTCACACACAGAAGAGGTCAGAGGTTGCAGAGAGGAGCTGAGAATATCCACTGCACGTCAGCCATTGCAATGGCTCTTACAATCTAGCCTGGGTCCTCCTCCATATTTGTCGAAGAGAAGCTCTGCAGCTTTGACGGAGATCCTCTTGGCCTCCCCCACCTTGTCGGGGTGCAGTTTACCGTGAGAACACAGGAAGTTGCCGTTGTCGATTTCTTTGGTGACCGTCGAGTCATCCAGCCATTTCTTCAGCCACTCCAGAGGCACAAACTCATACTCTTGGCCTGGAAGAAAAAAACACAGAAACATGCAGGGTCTGACATTAACAACGGGCCACAGGCCCGGGGCCAGTAAAAACATGTTAGGCTGGTGGATTTCGTCATTCACTGGCCCGACCGGACCAGTAACTTCAACGCATTTTGCGTTCCAGTTCGACATCAAATAAAAATTGTCACATACACAACATATTTAGCAGATATTTATTTTCCACCATAATTTGCAAATAAAATCATAAAAAATCCTACAATGTGATTTTCTGGATTTTCCCCCCTCATTTTGTCTGTCATAGTTGAAGTGTACCTATGATGAAAATTACAGGCCTCATCTTTTTAAGTGGGAGAACTTGCACAATTGGTGGCTGACTAAATACGTTTTTGCCCCACTGTATGTGCTATAGTAGTAAAGGACAAATTCAATGTTTTATCAAATACATTTTTTTCTAAAAAAAAATGTTATACCTAAAGGGGTCCTACAATTCAAAATAGCTAAAAGATCCATGGTATATCCATCTCAAAACAATTCCATATTTATTTTTGCTATAGAATAACAACTCGCACATGCTCATACTTTTTCAGTTCGCACATTTATTTTTAGGCACATAGGCGGGTAAAATGGTCACACTGTAGAGTCTTGAAATTCACTCACAGAGATGATGAAGGAGCATCATGCTCCCCCCTCCTCAGTGTAAAGAAATTAGACTGCAACCATCCACAGCACACACAAATCACACTGCCCACAGGTACTGGGAGGCGGGACAGATAGACTGTCAAACTAGCAGTCTTTCCCTTGTGTCGCTCACTTTGTGACTGACAGGCGCCTGTCCTATCAATAGATCGCTAGAAGATGCATATCGTTCATTCTTGCGAGAGGGCTTGGCTGACTTTTTTCTGACTAGCGAATTGAAAAGTAGCGTAGTTAATTTAAGTGGAAAAAGTCGTGGGCTGAAAATTAGTCGGTTTAGCCAACTGCCAGCGCTAGTGGAAAACACTAGCATTAAACATCATCATGAACATAGAACTACTTCCATATTGCAATATTGTGATATGTCTGGGGTAATGTTTTTACCAACCGTCTTCCGCAGGTAAAAGCTCGTAGAGTTCCTTCACCTCTTCGTGCTTGGCCTTGCCCTTGTCAACGCTCTGCTTGCGCATGTCGGCCATTTCCAGGCACCACTCTTCAAACTTCCTGTTGTCTCGGTCCACCAGCCTCCCCAGAAAGCCTGGCACAGATAGAGGGCTCCCACTGACATCACAGCTCCCATCGCTGGGTTCAAAGGTCATACAACCACAACATTCTAACCAGGCCTCTGCAGCAACAGGTAGTGTACCATGCACATTTAGGCAATTTTACAATAGCAGGGAATATCGAACTACACAGTTCACTAGGGAATAATCTTACTAGAGAATAGCTTTTACCACCTATACATTTATTCTTAACTATTATTATCTGGGGTGTTGACTTCTTGACTATTTGAATCAAGTATGTCAAAGGTCTGTACACACTGCAGCCCTTTAGCTAGCTCAATTCTTACCTTGCACATAATGTATTGTACTACAGTAATCATCAGGTGCAGTACAGTAGTTAGATCCTCACCTGGCACCTCAACGTTGGTCTCCATGGGGTCAGTGTCCTCCTCTCTCTGGCATTTGTACACCAGCATGTAGGCGTTTCTGGAGCAGTGATATCCTTTACTGCACTTGGGCTTACGGGTCTGGGACTTCACCGTTTCGGCTGGAGAAAGACCAGAAGAACAGCAGAGAATGCGTATAAGAGAAAAAGTGATCAAGAGTGGAAAGGGTGGGACTTTTACCACTAAACAACTGTCCATTTTTAACCAAGATGTATTACAAAACAATACTGCTACAATTCAGGGAAGTGAAGGGAAAGAAAAGGGAGGAGAGGTGAAGGGGGTGCATATGGACTAAGGAAGGGAGGAGCAGGGACTCAGGGAGGCTCACCGATGTCCTCCTCGATGCCCAGCTGTAGCTTCTTGCCTTCCATCTTCTCAATCTCCTCGTCGTTGAACTTGTACCAGTCGCTGGTGCGGGCGTCTCGCACGTGGGCGATGTAGTGACCCGAGTAGGCGCTGACCCCGCGGTGGATCAGGACCGCACTCAGCTCGTACACACACTTCTCATCTTCTGGGGACGTCACCCAAAGAGGCCCAAAAAACAAACAAACACACACACACACACAGACTAACCAACTTTCCACAGCATGGATTATGTGTGTCTGCAGCCTTTACCATGGGTCATTCCATTTGATTCCATTCACTTTTTGACCCCACCCTACCATGAGACATCCATGTCTTCATAACTGGAAAAGATAAATGGTTGAGTTTGATATATTTAAAAAAGCACATCTTACATCTAAAAATGCGTAAAATCTGTTTTACCATTTTCACATATGTAGCTTATTTGACATTTGAGGCGTTTGGTGTTGTGCCCATCATCGGTTGAGGCACAGCATACTCTTGAATTCAGGATGGGTGTCATTTCAATCATAGAAATATAATTGATAGAATGGAGATAACCCTTCAGACCACCACAATTTAGCTAGTAAATCAATTACATTATATTTGAATTACATTTTTTTACTTCCAATTACTACCACAAAGATGGCCGCCGTTCCACCCACCATTGAATGTAGACCTAAATGGTCATGTCTATTCGATTGTCTATATTTTTATGATTTCAATTGTTTTCCTATGGCAGATTGACAGTGTAATTTTAAACAAATTATATTCCCATTCAAGTCAGTATGTCTGATGCGTGGGCCTCCAACCATCTTTGTGCTACCATTTGAAAGTTGAACATTTGAATTGTATTCCCATTTTAAAACATTTATCAGCCAAAACATGACACCCACCCTGTATTCAAGTACATGCTGTGTCTCAACCGATGGCGGGCACAACACACTTCAGATGTCAAATAGGATCCAAGTAACATATGCAAAAATGAAAAACAAAATTGACTTTACGCATCAAATAGTTTATGTGAAAGGTAAACAAATGACTTGATTTAAAAAAAAAAAAAATTACATTATCAAATTGATAATGTCAATCGTTAATTTTTTTCCAGTGATGAAGACATGGATGTCTCATGGTATGGTATGCAAAATGGGTCACAAGTCTAAAAAGTAACTTTTAGACCATTTGTACCACAGGCAAAAATGCATAGAAAGTTTCATTCAAATCAAAAGGGGTGCAGTAAAAAGTGATTTAAATCAAATGGAACAACCCTCACACCATTGTCAAAAATACTTTCTCACAGAACTTCAGTCATGTAGCGCAACATGGGCTATTCTCGGATGACATTTAAGTGCAATCAAAGAAAAATACATTTAAAAAAAATTACGCTCTTCACTGCCCAACTGATTGTTTAGCTGAAGGTGTCCTATAAATAACACTGTGCCAAGTGACAAGTCTCTGTTGTGGTATTTTCTTACTGTATTAACATGTGACACGAGGTCTCTAGCAGCGTTCTCCAGTTTTCATTTCATTAATGAAATGTGTTCCTGGTTACAATTGTGAATTGAACTGACCTGAGGGTGTCAGCTTCCCATATTAGGTCAATACTGCCATCTACTGGTCATTTTTAAAGGTAAAATATGTCTGTCTCCTGCACCATAAATGGCATTTAAACAAGAGAGAATCAATTAAATGGAAATCATTTGTAATACAACAAAGTAATGCATTTAATTTGTATAGGTTTAATGTGTCAACATTTATTGATCTTGAATCCATTTATCTTGAAATGCAATGTCTGCAATATGATTCCAAATCAGCCAGCTAAGAAACTTATTTTCTCATTCAGCTAAAGGTCTCTACCAGCAGGAAAACACATTTCTTCATTTGATCCTAGTTGGCTTTTGTATGTATGGGTGTCATGGCAACTAAATAAACAAATGCTAGCCTTCATGACCTAAATTGAGAGATTTTCGAAGAAGTGACAAGCCAGTCGGTCGTAGCTAGAATAATTAAAGAATGTAAACAGTACATTTGGTCACATGTAGGAAGTAAGGCAGTCTTTATATATCACCAAATATGCACGTAGAGTCATGAAATGTTGTATTTGTACTCTTGAATGTGTTACAATGTATGATGCCTACATTTTTTGCCAGAGGGATTTAAATCGTCACGAGAAAAGAGGGGGAAATAGGTCACGGGTAAGCGTGTCCGAGCTTAGAAGATGACGCGCTATCCATCTTTATCATTAATTATTTGGTCACAAGTATAGATTGAGGACAGCGTGTTCTGCCATTGAGAGGCTGGCAATACCTTTTTCCTCCAGAAACGGGCCCATGTCCAGCTGCTCTGGGAAACTGATGAAGGTGTTGAGCTTCTTCTTGTGACCCGTTTGTCTGGAAACCAGAGGAGGAAAGACAACATTCAGCAACACCACCTCAGTATATGGCCACTACTCAGGGTAGGTAGTTAAGAGTGGCAGACATGAGACTACAAAACTACAGACGGAATGAATGAATCAAACTGACCTGTCGAAAACGAAACGCATGAGCTGCAGGTTGAGTACCCGTGGGAGGCTGTGCAGTTTGATGCGTCGAGCGGCGTTCTGTTTGCTCTGGCAGCTTTCACAGAAGTAGCGGTTGTCACCATCTAACTTCTCCTCCTGCAGAGAGAATTCACAGGATAATATAAAAAAGTAACTCAAATCAACAACTCACAAATGTTGTTTTTTTAACTGTAAGATGCTGTTGAAACATGCTGAATAGATTTTTATGAGATGCCAGAAGAGCGCTTTACTTAGTTGTCAGGTCCTTGCTTATTTTGAGAGCTGTGTTAGCTAGCAAATGTTGTGATATCTTTAGTGTGGCTAGCAGGTAAGAGCAATGACGGCCCTTGTAGGCTAAATACAGCTGGCAAAATGTCTTATATTAACAGAGAAAATCCATGTACATGGTTGAAACATATTTACTAGTTTCGGGGTTCATCTGGATCTGTGAAGGTAACGTGTTGGTTGAGCTGATGTAAGGACGAACACCGGACGCACAAATAGTTCTGTGCGTCAGCGTGCAAAAAAAGGAACCATGATGAAACATAGCAACGTCGGAGCACATGTGCTGTGATTTGCGATGCTAAATATCATAACTTTTTGGGGCCTCCCGAGTGGCGCAGCGTTCTAAGGCACTGCATCGCAGTGCTAGAGACATCACTACAGAACCGGGTTCGATCCCAGGCTGTGTCACGACCGGGATACCCATGAGGCAGCGGACTATTAGCCCAGCGCCGTCAGGGTTAGGGGAAGGTTTGGCCGGCCGGGATGTCCTTGTCCCATCGCGCTCTAGCAACTCCTGTGGCAGGCCGGGCACATGCATGCTGACATGGTCGCCAGTTGGACGGTGTTTCCTCCGACACATTGGTGCGGTTGGCTTCCGGGTCAAGCGAGCTGTGTCAAGAAGCAGAACAGCTTGGCAGGGTCGTGTTTCGGAGGACGCATGGCTCTCGACATTCGCCTCTCCCGAGTACGTACCGGAGTTGCAGCGATGGGACAAGACTAACTACTAATTGGATATCACGAAATAGGGGAGAAAAGTAGTAAAAAAAATATATATATATATATATATACAGTACCAGTCAAAAGTTTGAACACCTACTCATTCAAGGCTTTTTCTTTATTTTTATTATTTTCTACATTGTAGAATAATAGTGAAGACATCAAAACTATGAAATAACACATATGGAATCATGTAGTAACCAAAAAAGTGTTAATTGAGATTCTTCAAAGTAGCCACCCTTTCTTTGCCTTGATGACAGCTTTGCACACTCTTGGCATTCTCTCAACCAGCTTCATGAGGTAGTCACCTGGAACGCATTTCAAATACAGGTGTGTTTTCAAAAGTTCATTTTTGGAATTTCTTTCCTTCTTAATGCATTTGAGCCAATCAGTTGTTTTGTGACCAGGTAGGGTTGGGATACAGAAGATATCACTATTTCGTAAAAGACCAAGTCCATATTAATGACAAGAATAGCTCAAATAAGCCTAGAGAAACAACTGTCCATCAATACTTTAAGACATGAAGGTCAGTCAATTCGGAAAATTTAAAGAACTTTCTTCAAGTGCAGTCGCAAAACCATCAAGCACTATGATGAAACTGGCTCTCATGAAGACCACCACAGAAAGGAAGACCTAGAGTTACCCTGCAGCAGAGGATAAGTTCATTTAAGTTACCAGCCCAAATAAATGCAGCCCAAAAAAATGCTTCAGAGTTCAAGTAAAAGACATATCTCAACATCCCCCCTCTGATAACCAGGTGGTGAATCGCATCTCTGCATGTCTGGCAGACATATCAGTGTGGATGACGGATCACCACCTCAAGCTGAACCTCGGCAAGACGGAGCTGCTCTTCCTCCCGGGGAAGGACTGCCCGTTCCATGATCTCGCCATCACGGTTGACAACTCCATTGTGTCCCCTCCCAGAGTGCTAAGAACCTTGGCGTGATCCTGGACAACACCCTGTCGTTCTCAACTAACATCAAGGCGGGTGACCCGTTCCTGTAGGTTCATGCTCTACAACATTCGCAGAGTACGGCCCTGCCTCACGCAGGAAGCGGCGCAGGTCCTAATCAGGCACTTGTCATCTCCCGTCTGGATTACTGCAACTCGCTGTTGGCTGGTCCCTGCCTGTCGCATTAAACCCCTACAACTCATCCAGAACGCCGCAGCCCGTCTGGTGTTCAACCTTTCCCAAGTTCTCTCACGTCACCCCGCTCCTCCGCTCTCTCCACTGGCTTCCAGTTGAAGCTCGCATCCGCTACAAGACCATGGTGCTTGCCTACGGAGCTGTGAGGGGAACGGCACCTCCGTACCTTCAGGCTCTGATCAGGCCCTACACCCAAACAAGGGCACTGCGTTCATCCACCTCTGGCCTGCTCGCCTCCCTACCTCTGAGGAAGTACAGTTCCCGCTCAGCCCAGTCAAAACTGTTCGCTGCTCTGGCACCCCAATGGTGGAACAAACTCCCTCACACGCCAGGTCAGCGGAGTCAATCACCACCTTCCGGAGACACCTGAAACCCCACCTCTTTAAGGAATACCTAGGATAGGATAAAGTAATCCTTCTAACCCCCCCCCCCCTTAAAAGAGTTAGATGCACTATTGTAAAGTGGTTGTTCCACTGGATATCATAAGGTGAATGCACCAATTTGTAAGTCGCTCTGGATAAGAGCGTCTGCTAAATGACTTAAATGTAATGTAAATGTAACATCAACTGTTCAGAGGAGACTGACAGGCCTTCATGGTCGAATTGCTGCAAAGAAACCACTACTAAAGAACACCAATAAGAAGAAGAGACTTGCTTAGGCCAAGAAACAAACAGACAGACCGGTGGAAATCTGTCCTTTTGTCTGAGGAGTCCAAATTTGAGATTTTTGGTTCCAACCGCCGTGTCTTTGTGAGATGCAGAGTAGGTGAATGGATGATCTCTGCATGTGTGGTTCCCACCGTGAAGCATGGAGGTGGTGTGATGGTGCTTTGCTGGTGACACGGTCAATGATTTATTTAGAATTCAAGGCACACTTAACCAGCATGGCTACCACAGCATTCTGCAGCGATAAGCCAACCCATCTGGTTTGCGCTTAGTGGGAATATAATTTGTTTTTCAACACGACAATGACCTAAAACACACACCTCCAGGCTGTGTAAGAACTATTTGACCAAGAAGGAGAGTGATGGAGTGCTGCATCAGATGACCTGGCCTCCACAATCACCTGACCTCAACCCAATTGAAATGCTTTGGGATGAGTTGGACCGCAGAGTAAAGGAAAAGCAGCCAACAAGTGCTCAGCATATGTGGGAACTCCTTCAAGACTGTTGGAAAAGCATTCCAGGTGAAGCTGGTTGAGAGAATGCCAGGACTGTGCAAAGCTGTCATCAAGGCAAAGGGTGGCGACTTTGAAGAATCTCAAATATATTTTGATTTGTTTAACACTTTTTTGGTTACTACATGATTCCATATGATGTGCTATTTCATAGTTTTGATGTCTTCACTACTATTCCACAATGTAGAAAATAGTAAAAATTAAGAAAAACCCTTGAATGAGTAGGTGTGTCCAAACTTGACTGGTATATATACCATAACTTTGATTAAATAAAAATGGGAGAATTTGACGTTTTGAATCACACAGTATTCATGTTCATAACATTATCTACATAGTGTAGCCGAAATTTTGCAATTCCGTTTTCTGGGTCACGGAACAACACATTTTTGGTGGGTGGCCCTTGGCCTATGCCGGACGCCATCTTTATGCAGCTCCGCTATTACCAGGGGATATAACCCTGATATCATAATTAATTGTTATTTGCGGAACTCTGATGTCAAAATGCATTAATACCATCGGGAACACTGATGTCATTATACAATGTTTCAAGTTTCAATGTCACGTGCACAAGTACAGTGAAATGCCTTTCTTGCAAGTTCTAAACCCATTAATGCAGTATTCAATATAAATGTAGTACTAAAAATAACATAAGGTAGAACAAAAACACAAATAAAAAAAGCCATGACTAGCTATATACAGGGTCAGTTCCAATACCATATTTACAATGTGCAGGGATACTGGAGCGATAGAGGTAGATGTGTATAGGGGAAAGGTGACTAGGCATCAGAATATTTGATAAACAAAGTAGCAACAGCGTATATGATGATTGTATGCGAGTGTGTGTCTAGAGTCAGTATAAATGTGTGTGCGAGCAAATGGAGTGTGTGTGTGTTGAAGTGTCAGTGCGCATGAGTGTGTAGAGTCCTGTGAGTGTGCATAGAGGCCATGCAAAGATAAAAAATGTAATCCAAGGGTCAACTCAGATAATCTGTGTAGACATTTTGTTAGCTATTTAGCAGTCTTATGGCTTCATTGTTACCTTGGGGAACTGATGTCATAATGCATGGTTACCTTGAGGAACTCTGTGACACATTCTGTAAGGTTCTTGTGACCCTGGATGTTGAGCTCCAGTTCGTAGAATCGGGACGGCAGAGGAGAAGCACGACCACACTGGTTACACCTGTGATGTAAAGCCAGACAGAGAAACACTCAGGGACAGGTTTACTCAGTGTCCGTACCAGTGCAAAGTCTGCACCTATTATTTTTTTTATTTTTTTTGCAGAGGTTTGAAATGTATCGGTGCTGTGTAGAAGTCTGGGTTGATTTAAGGCCAAAAAAAACAAGGTAGTGCAAATACGTTTTGATCTTGATCCAAAAATCATACATGGCAAAAGCGTGGCCCGGATAAAAGGATAACCTTTGCAGCCACAAAGCCAGAACCTCTAGTTAAAAACCCTAGTGTCCGGCCTGACACGGACAGTCCAGTTAACCTGACACAGCACTTTTCCATCTGCCTTTATGATGCTAATAAAAGACTGTTAAATCCTGTTGCATTTCTGACTGGCACCACCACTGATATCAAAGTACAAAATAGTCAGACACTTGACTTTATAAAACCCAGCCATAAAGCAAGAAAGGACAAGGACATCTCTCGTGGCAACCTGAAGATTCCAAATTCTAACAAATAAAACTACAACTAGGTTGTTAGAATGTTATTTAAGTCTGATTAAAGTTGATGGCTGAATGTAGTCCTGGCTTACACAGTGACGTAAGACATCTGGCCACAGAACTGCTGCTGGATGACATTATGCAGGTTTGGATTCTTCTGTTTGGATAAGGTGTCCTCCAATAGCGAGAGGAAGAGCTTGGAAAACTCTTGAGCGTCCTGAAAGTGAAGGGAAAGAAGACAGGCAGGAGAAAGAAAGAGTAAAATAAATACGGTTTAAATTTTGTATTGTATTATTTGTTTTCCTCCTATAGCCACTATCAAAACAAATAAGCTTCTTCCAAACATTGTGAACTCTTCACACAGACTTTCCTGTACATGTAAAAAAGATCATTGGGCTCTACCTGCTGTTGTCCTGTGTCCAGCCCCAGAGCCTTGACCAGCCCTGAGGGGTCGATGTACCTTCTGTTGCTGTTCTGTAGCAGTGCAAACAGGTACTGCAGGTGTTCACATATGCTGCGAGGCTCGTAGTCTGAGAAAGGGAAAATTGTGTTTCATCTCTACAATTTGGGTTTACCTGAGGTCATCTATACAGTTGGGCTGATCTCTGAGGGCTTGCACACCTGAGTCCATGTTGTGCTCCTCTGCCCTGGCGTTCTGACACAGGTACAGGGTCCTACGCAGCTCCAGGTTGTGGAACCACACCTGCAGAAATGTGTTGACGTAACACGTGGCACCCAGGTTTGTCAGACCCACAAACGTGTTCTAAGAGGGAAAAAGAAAGCGATGGACAAGTACAAACAAACTTTTCTCTTACTTAGCCAGTGTTTCCACATCAGTGCAGATCAAAAGGCAGACATTTTAACTTGAAGAGGAACTAAGTAATGTGGATTCACAAACAGGCAGGAGCACATCCTTGCAGATGTGTTCATGGTGAATGTTGTGGAGGTATGCCTACCTTGTCCCGGCGCTCCGAGTTTGGATCGTCAATGTTGTGGAAGGTGTTCTCGTCGATCTCTCCCAACCAGGCATGTTCACCAATACCAACAAGACAATTTGGGTTCCCTTTGCAATTCCTCCTGTAAAAGCAGTCAGCGGGAGAGACGTCAGTAGCCTAACAACTTCTTTCACACATTTTTAATCAAACATACACTACCGTTCAAAAGTTTGGGGTCACTTAGAAATGTCCTTGTTTTTGAAAGAAAAGCAAAAAAAAAATGTCCATTAAAATAACATCAAATTGATCAGAAATACAGTGTAGACATGGTTAATGTTGTAAATGACTATTGTAGCTGGAAACGACTGATTTCTAATGTAATATCTACATAGGCGTACAGAGGCCCATTATCAGCAACCATCACTCCTGTGTTCCAATGGCACGTTGTGTTAGCTAATCCAAGTTTAATCATTTTAAAAGGCTAATTGATCATTAGAAAACCCTTTTGCAATTATGTTAGCACAGAGGAAAACTGTTGTGCTTATTAAAGAAGCAATAAAACTGGCCTTCTTTAGACTAGTTGAGTATCTGGAGCGTCAGCATTTGTGGGTTTGATTACAGGCTCAAAATGGTCAGAAACACAGATCTTTCTTCTGAAAATCATCAGTCTATTCTTGTTCTGAGAAATGCAGGCTATTCCATGACAGTAATTGCCAAGAAACTGAAGATCTCATACAACGCTGTGTACTACTCCCTTCACAGAACAGCGCACACTGGCTCTAACCAGGAGTGGGAGGCCCCGGTGCACAACTGAGCAAGAGGACAAGTACATTAGAGTGTCTAGTTTGAGAAACAGACACCTCACAAGTCCACAACTGGCAGCTTAATTAAATAGTACCCGCAAAACACCAGTCTCAACGTCAACAGTGAAGAGGCGACTCCGGGATGCTGGCCTTCTAGGCAGAGTTGCAAAGAAAAAGCCATATCTCAGACTGGCCAATAAAAAGAAAAGATTACAGAAGGGATAATCGAACCAAAACCAATCATTCCTTATTTACCGTGTTAAATAACACTAATATTAGAGCAATATTTTCTGTGAACAAATGTTTAATCTTTCCGTTATAATAAGGTTGGTAGCAAATTGGAAAATCGTTGTGGAAATCAGCTCAAGTTGACTACAAAATCCACAATGCTATGCTCTCTAGATGGGCTGGCTGGCTAGCAAGCGAACGTAGCCACACACAATAATACCAAAGACAATATAAAGTAGCTAGCTAGCTGTAAAATCACCAAAACACCCTGCACTATCAATTTAGAAGTCTACAAACTCAACATGTTGAACTTGCAGATCGATGTGGAGAGTGGAGTGGAGTCTGACATTCGCAACGCCAGATATATTTTTGAGGAGATGGGAAACGTTGCCCATGCTACGTCAATGTGCCGCGCGTAGCATTCTGGGCGATTCTGGGACAAGGCGCGCTCTTTCAAGGAGTGAATGGGATTCTATTGGGCGCTAGCTCAAAAACCCAACATTTTATGAGATGTGAGATAATTAACTTGCCATCTGTAAAATCGTATAGCTTTGGAAACGTGACCCTACATACTTGAGGAAAATAGGTACGTTTCTCCACATATACACCGACTTTGAGAAGGGATTGCGTGACGCAGCATGACAACTTGAACGCAATTGGGAGACTGTCTTCTGGGTGGGGCGTTAAAAGTTCCTTCATTCGTTCTTTGGATTCCTATCTCCTTTCTATAATATCATATCTGGCAACGGCACCATGCAATACACCCTGGACTAAAGAGGCTAGACCCTCCGATAAATTACATATTTCTCGTGGTAGGAATATCGCAAAAAATTTGATCAATGGCTCATTCCAGAGAAGACATCCTCCTGAGTTATGACATTTACTAGTATTGAAATCTGAGATACAGCCTGGATTCGAACCAGGGACTGTAGTGACGCCTCTTGCACTGAAATGCAGTGCCTTAGACCGCTGCGTCCATGTGGTAACTATTTAACTGTACTAGAATGCTTAAAGGGCCACTAAAATTTGAAATATCGGTATCAGGTTTTTTGGCAAGGAAAATATTGGATCATATAGGCCAAAAATGTAATATCGGTGCATCACTATTATTTGTCAAACTGCAACCAAGCACCGATGATCATGTCACCAGAATAAGACCCTTGATATTTATTGGAAAGGAGCATCAAGCTCATCGCCTTGCATTTTCACCACCTTGTGAAGTTCATATTTCATCTCTAGCCTAATAAACTGCATGCTTTCCCGATGAGTCATAGTGGGAGGACCACACAACATGTCAATACGTGACAAAGTTTACTTCGGTATGATGTTATATCAATAATTGCACCAACATTTTTTTGCTTAATTGTCTTGTTTCCATCAGGCCTGTCACGGTTACATTTTTTATCCAACATCCACTTTACTCACGTAAAAAGGTTGGATGGAAACCTGGTTAATGAGGTCAACATTTGTCTCTTGTGATGCAGTTGACATGATAACAGTGTCAGAGTTTTGAACGACCCCCCCCCCCCCCTTTTGTTCCATGCTAGCTGAAGACCTAACTAGCCAGTAACTAGCAAACACCAGACACAGATGAAAGGGTAAACAAGTATCTTTGCCATAGACGAAGTGTAAACTTTTAATTATATTTGCTGACACCCTATAGTCAAATTTTGGCACCAATAGAGTAGCTATATAAAACCACACCCCTCTGCAAACACCTCCTGTTGGTTACATGGGGGTACTTATTTAAATTAGGTAAGAGAATATCATGTTACCATTGGTGTATTAAAATTAGCATTAGGGGGTCACTTTATCCACTTAAATAATCTTGACCCCTTAAATAATCCAGCCTCCCGAATACAAGTGTTTGACATGGGGGAGGGGACCAGTAGGCTAACTTTACGATCAAACGTTACTAATGTCTTTTTTCATACTTTGGTCATCATATTTCTAACTGTTTTTGTCCAAATTTCATGAAACATGATTTTGACTGTTCCATGGCAAGTAGTCCTTGTGCATAGAGTTCTATGGTTTGTTAAACTTGAAATCAATGGTTTTTGTTTGGTATACATTTTAAAGTAAAAAAATAATAAGTATTAGCGTAATTCCGTTACCAAGGAATTGTCTATACCATTCAGTAATGTGAATATCAAAATACTACAGGAAATGAAAACATGTCATGACAAGTGTCTCGCCTATCTTTCCATACATAGGCTACACAATGAGATTCTATGTATACACATGATATTCAACCGACTAGTTAACTACAAAATAATAAAATAGCAAAAGATAGTTGTGCAACACAATCAATTCACCCTTAATGTTCTCGCAACATTATAGCAGTTGAATATGACATAAAGGATACGTTTTGACATTGGGAATTGAAGTAATTAGTTAGGGGGAAAAACTAGGTAGCTAAACTTGCACATTTACCTGCATGCTCCCCTCTTGCACGCCGGTACACAGATTCGGTAAGCTATCTCAATATGTTCCCGTTGTATGTCCTCTGGTCTCACAGACTCGACCCAGCGCCAGGCTGCTTTCTCAAGCTGTACGCGAGGCGCCATTCTGCAAGAAAACAGAGCCTACCATGGGTACCCTGACAAAGAGGTGCCGAGGATGCTGCGGCCTAACTCGCGCTGCTACTGGCACAGCTGCAGTCACTCAACGTCGTTAGCTAGCTAACGTTAGCCAGTTGGCTAAATGTAGGGATCTAGTCGTCGGCGAAAAAAAGGCCAAACAAATACTGTACCTATAACGTTAATCACATCAGGCAAGCAGTTTAAATGCCATAAGACTTGAATTACACACTCTAAACATCCTTCCAACATACATAGGCTAACACTAGAATCATATCAGCTGATGCTTGTCGTAGCTAACTAGCTACCAATCATAATGTTAGCTAGCTTGTCAGATATTCCCCACTGCGAATAACTGCGTAGCTAGCTAGCTAGGTGTCAAGCTAACGTTAGCTAGCTAGCTACCCATCATTTCTTGTTAGCGAATATAAATATATTTTTTATTTTTTTWAATTAAATGTACATTCGAACCTTTCGTGCGTGTATCACAAACTTCTGATTGTGCAGCTGCATATATTTTCATATTTTATTCAGTTTGTTTTAGATTTAGCGCCCTTGCGTCAGTTTTTAAATAAATAATTTCCTCCTTCAGTTTTAGGCGCAAGTACTAACGCATGACATGCGATTGATGTCGACGCAGCTACGTAGCCACTTTCAAAGAAAATGCGGGGGACTCCATAAAAATAGAGAGGACGAGGCGAAGCGAGAGGTTTTACCACAGATAGAACAATGAGACAGATATTTCACCGGATGTATAAATGTGAAGCATCCGCTTGTCGTTTCTACTCATTACCAAATATGACAGTGAGAGGCCCACTTGCCGGGAGTGGGAGAAGATAGAACGAGATGGATTTTGTAAGACATTCTGCAAATGTTGTCATCGATTAATAATTTAATGTCAACACAGTGTTCCCAAAAGTAGAATATGTTATGAACATAGTGAATTAAAGTTTAGTAGACTTTACCCTTTGTAAAAAAAAAAAAAAAAATCGCGTTGTTTAGGAGTGCAAAGGCTTATTGAGTTATTGCACAGGCGCACTTCACAGAGGAGGCGTTCCCTAACGGAAATATGCAGACGCATGCGAGAAGGCGCCAATAGGATCTCGCTAGCTCGGGCTTGGCTCTGCCCATCACCTTGCTTGTTCTACCCACGATGACTCTTTCTTCCCATTGGAAACGATAGGGTGTAGTCTATCTTGGTTTAGTTATAAGATATCTTTGGTTTTACTCTGCCTACGAAAATAAGCCCACGAAGTGAAGAAATCTTTGTATGGAGGGAAATGAGAGACTGCCATATTGGCATTCCATTCCATAGGAATTAATGGATTTCTTTATTATTTCATTCAGTTAAATGTTTTAAGGACAAAATTACATGTATTTAAGTAATTTTCTTGTTGTAGTGGGGACAGCAACATTAGTAATGTTTTTAGATATTTTTATTTTTATGCTTAGCTCACATAATATAATTTTGAAGTATACATTAAGGTATCTGTAATAGAATAAATGTGTCAAACGAATGTAGAAATTAATAAATGCATTTCTATAGCTTCCAAAATATTGTTTTTACAACGTGGGGGAGTGCCAAGATGGAGGCATGGTGGCTTCAACTCAGAGCCCCTATATAATATATTGGAGGTAAGTGGAAGCACATGGCATTTCGGCAACTTTGAAAAAACAACTTTATAGGATTTGTGCCTGTTGTCATAGAGATAGATAGAGGACTCATCATGGATATAGTTTCAGCTTGGACATTTGCCATTGAGGGCTTCCACCATTTAAAGGTAGTCAACTGGGTAGGGATTCCTATAAATTGGGGGCAATCAGCCAATGAGGAAAAAAATGGACTACTTTAAAATGGAGATTGCCCATGGTATCACAGACACTATAACGGCACAGATACAAAGATGAGTCCTCTGTCTATCTCTATTGCCTGTTGTGTATCTGCCCTCTCACTGGCTAGAATAATCCCACCTGATCTTGCCTCCTGCCTGTCTTCCATCTGAGGCTGTGTGTTTGCATTGTTATAGTGGTCACTTGACTATCTTGTCAATATAATATAGTACCACAGTATGTCATAATACCAATAAAACCTAGCTGTCAAACAAGGAAATGGTTCCAATTGTTTTTCCACCATTCATTTTTCCTTCAGGGATTTTATAAAGACTTAAAATAAGGGCTGTGTTTCATGTAGGCTTACCCTGGCGTGACGTTTTGAGAACCGTGTAAATCTCAGTAGGACACGGTCACTTTTATCAGTATATTTGCCTGTATTTACCCCACAAAAATGAAATGCTAATTAGCTGCTAATGTGGCTGTCATAAAGAACTACAAATGCCAGGATGATCTGGATGAGACTGCTGAATCGAGGCAAAGGTAAGAATCTCTGGATGAACTATCTAATGTTAGCCAAATTTTGTAATAAATAAATTGGCTACATATCTTTAAATTGACAATTCTGTGAACTGTCTTGTGCAAGTTTTAAATTGACACAATACCTGTAAGCAAAGGTGTCAGCTGGAGATGATGTGCAGGAGCTTGTAGGGATTTGTAGTCTTGCATGATGTCTACTTTGATGCTAATTAGCATTTGATAATCTGAGAGTAAATAAAGCAGAATATATATATATATATATATATTGAGAGAAATTTACATGGTTATCAAAACGTCTCGTCAGGGTAAGCCTACACGAAACACAGCCCTTATTTAGAGTTTCTAAAATTCCCTATGGGAAAAAATTTATGGTGGAAAAACAATTGGAACATTTCCCTGTTTGACTGCTAGGTTTTCCCTGTTTGACCGCTAGATTTTATGGGTATTAAGACACCTCCACAGTGGGGCTCTGCTAAAATCCTGCCACTTTGATACAGCTACGACCGAAGTGACTTGTCGTAGGAGGTTAGGAGGGTCCTCACTAGTTATTACAGCCACAAAGTCATGGCTTAACCCCTCCTATTTCTACAGTTTATCTTCTTCAAATCTGATTATAAACCTAACCACACTGCTCACCTTATGCCTATCCCTAACCACAAAGTTAATTGTTGTTTTCATGAATTTGTACAATAGAGCCAATTTTGTGACAACCAGTTAGAGAGCATTTTCCCAACCCCTTTCCTACTTTATTTATTTTATTTAACCTTTTTTTAAACTAGGCAAGCCAGTTAAGAACAAATTCTTATTTACAATGACGGCCTACACCGGCCAAACCCGGACGACTCTGGGCCAATTGTGCACCGCCCTATGGGACTCCCAATCACGGCTGGTTATGATTGCTAATCTTAACCTAATTCTCCTTGCCTGCTACATTAATTCTCATAATCATCTGTTATGGAAAAGTAATGTCCAGTCTAGCTGTATCTAAGTTTTTAGGGAATCTCAAAAAGCAAGCGGCTGAAGTTTTTTCTCCTCGATTTATTGGAGGTTGTGACTAGATAGAGTATAGCTACGACTGGAAGTGTATTTTGTTAGCAGATTAGGAGAGCAATTTAACTAACCCTAACTCTTTTCCTAACCTTAACCTCAGTCTCCTGACCTGCTACGTAAGTTCTCCTAACCTACTACGAAAAAGTAACTTCCGGTCGTAACTGTATTCCACCTAGTCAGAACCATTATTGGACGCATTCGTCCATGATTGAATGAAACCTTGATTAGTGCTATCCGGAATTCTTGGGACGTCCCTACCCTTAACCTAACATTAACCATAATCCTTACATAACCCTAACCTTAATCCCTACCTTAAAGGTAGCCTCAGCTAAATATAGCACCACATATATTGAGATGAGCAAGATGCAAGACTTCGCTCTCACACAGCCACACACAGTATCTATCTGCGCATGTTTAATGTAACACACATACATTATTCATTTCGGTTGTCTATCCTGATGTGAAGTTTGTTCTATAGAAAGTATTTGACTCTGTGTGCCACAGAAAGTATTTGACTCTAGCCACAAAATTAAGGAAATTAGAAGGAGGGGAAGAATTTCGGCAGGCAAGAAAATTGTCTTGTCGAACCCCCCCCAGGCAACCGAAATGAATAATGAATGTATGTGTGTTATATTAAACAGAGGAGGGAGTAAAATGTAGGCAAGCAGTAAAAATGTTAGAACAACTACTAGTCGAATAAGACATGGGAGAGATGACGAATTTTGTCAAAGAGATTTATTTATGGACTAATACACTTGAGACAAATAGCCAAACCGAAAACTGCAGACATTACTAGTGCCACCCCCGCGATCAAACCGACATAAAAAAAACGAATAAAAGGCAGCCTAACGTGATCAGAAATCGCAACTAGCAAGCAAGTGCCAGCATATGCCAGAATTGAGTGCGTGCGCATTCACGCGAGGGTATGGGGGGGGGGGGGGGTGTATTCTCGCGAGGGTATGGGGGGGGTGTATTCTGGTAGGGGTGAGCTTTTCGGCACAGCACCGGGACATCCCAAGTTTAGACTTAGAATACAATAGATTGCGTCTCTTATTTCATTAGCTGTAAACTTCATATGCGTTTCCAATGGAGGAGAATATACTGTACTGTATAACTCCACTGTTTCAACCTGGGAAATACCATGCAGCAGTTGTAGGATAACACTGGTGATATAGGCTATAGTTCAAATCAAGTTGTATTGGTCACACATAGTTAGCATATGTTATAGCGAGTGTTGCGAAATGCTTGTGCTTCTAGTTCTGACAGTGCAGCCATATCTAACAAGTAATCTAACAATTCCACAACTACCTAATGCACACAAATCTAAGTAAAGGAATGGAATAAGAATATATACATATAAATGTATGGATGAGCAATGAATGAGCGGCATAGGCAAGATGCAATAGATTGTATAAAATACAGTATATACATATGAGATGAGTAATGCAAGATATGTAAACATTATTAAAGTGACAATTGATCAATTTATTAAAGTGGCCACTGGTTTCAAGTCTGTATGTAGGCAGTAGCCTCTCTGTGTTAGTGATGGCTGTTTAACAGTCTGATGGCCTTGAGATGTTGTTTTTCAGTCTCTCGGTCCCAGCTTTGATGCACCTGTACTGACCTCACCTTCTGGATGGTAGCGGGGTGAACAGGCAGTGGCTCGGGTGGCTGTTGTCCTTGATTATCTTTTTGGCTTTCCTGTGACATCGGTGCTGTAGGTGTTCTGGAGGGCAGGTAGTTTGCCCCCGGTGATGCGTTGTGCAGACCGCACCACCCTCTGGAGAGCCCTGCGGTTGTGGGCGGTGCAATTGCCGTACCAGACAGGATGCTCTTAATTGTGGATCTGTAAAAGTTAACTTAATTATTGATTAATTTCTTATTCTGAAAATAACAGGTGCTCAGATTTACACTCAGTAAATAATTAATTCAGTGCGAGTGTCACTCCATGGTTCTCTTGTGAATCTCTTTTATGAGCCCCCCTCATCCTTGACCTTGAAGTGGTGTCAGTTAGATGGCTACGTGTCACTGTAAGGCCATGGATGAAATGGGCTCCTTACCCTGTAAGCAGTTTATGGACAAGGTATGACCGCAATCTATGCTTTGGTATATTTTCCCTGGCACTGCGATTTGTGCCACAAATGTTAAAACGTTAGCACGTGGAAACGGTGCCAGATAACTAAACCAACGCATAAATTGCTGTCATACCGTGTCCATAGACAGTTTAGAGAGTAAGGAAGTAATGTCATTTGGGTAAACTATCCCTTTAAGCAAAACAACACATCTCAGCATATGTCCATTTAACAATTAGGCAAGTAAGAAAAACGTTTTTAAGTGCACCAATCCCTTAAACTAAATCAAGTCTTTCAAGTGCAAGTGAAACTACCTACGTAAATCTTTTCGAAAGGGAGACAGATGGAGAGCCAGTCGGTCTCGCTGAATGCGCCCAACTTGAGTGTCGGTGAAAGGGTGCGGATAGAGGGGCCCGCTCCCCTCCTACTTAGGAAAAATTGTATTGGGTCTGTTGTCATGGAAATCGCAGGACACTTAGATGGATTCGACAAAGATGGGGGTTCAAAGGAACAAAAGCCAAAGTGTAATTCTCCCAAAGGCGTCAGAAACATTAAAAGGGAATATTCATCGTGCGTCCCTCATTTGAAGACCGCGCTTCTCTTGGCACACCAGCAACCGAATGTCCACAAAGTGCATTTTGCAAAATGGTTACTTTCCGTGAAGAACATAATTTTACACCGAAACAGACACACAAGCAACACATTTGAGGAGTTGTGGGGCTTGGGATACGTAGTCCCGAGTGCGCACCAGAGTGGAACAACAGCCTTTGCGCTTGGGAGTAGACTACCTACCGAGATGGCCAACAAGGGGACTCAACTTCAGAGCCTGTCAAAGGTGTTTGTTCTGCTCAGCATAATGACAGTCAAGACCAATCCACTTGAGACGGGTAAGGAGATGGAAGGTCAATTTCAGATGTATTCCGTCGCGGATTCAGACACGTTTTTCCATTACCGTGACGCACTGCCTTGTGCGCGTATTTATTTGTTGCTCCTGGATCGCTCATTGTGCCACTGGGCTTTTGTAAATGAAAACAGTGTGTCTTTCTGAGTCACTGTAATGAAGCATCAATATTATATTCGTTACCTAAATACCCGTTGATTTGAAGTCTGTTTTCTGAAACAAATTGCCATTCAAACAACCAGAAACCCTTGGATGACCAAGGAGCCAGGGGTTACGCCCGCAGCTGAATGATAATTTGTCATGTGACAATTCTTAATTTGTGAAATAGTTTACACAGGGGTTTGAATTAGTTTTAATTCAACTTTAATTCATGAAATATTTATTCATATTTTTGTTCACCTGTATTCCACAGAAATAACCTACAGACTTTTGACATTAAACTTAATGAACTTTTCATAAATCTATGCTTTTATCATTATCAACAACAGATAATCATTGAGAAAGAAACATCAGGAGTTGCCCCATGTCACCTTAGTTGTCTTTTCCCTACTGGACCTCCTCCCAGTGAGAACTTACACTAGTACCAGAGCTGTTTATTTTTACCTGTAAAATGCTTTATTAGGGACTCAAGGATATACTTTTGTCCATGTTTTGGACAGTGCTTCTCTTGCGGGCAATGTTTTTATTTGGGTAGTGTTGTGGGACCGGTGATTTTCCACCAGCGGTGGCTTCCCAGTCCCCTTTCTTGGGGCACTCTGGTAGGTCAGCGCAGGAGGATCCAGTGGTTGCCTAGGGAAACAGAGCTTATAAACCCATGAAGGGGTTGTAAATCTTCCCATTATCTGGCTCACTGTCCAGAGTGGGTGTGTGGAGTAGCATCAGTTGGCCCCCAGCCTTAGACCCTCACTGTGGCTTCCATGTATGTAAATGTATTACCACCCAAGCCAAGAGGTCTGGACTTTTACATGGCACAGGGGTAGTGCACTTGACCTGTAACTGCAAGGTTGCTGGTTCAGGTCCTGTTCTGGCTACTTGTTTCTTCTAATCACCTGTAACAAACTCAGTTGTTTTAGTTTGTCATAGTTTTTAATATTATGCTCATAATTCAGTATCGGTCAGGAACTCAATGGGACTGTGGAGAAACAGAGAGAAAGTCGATTTTTGTTTACACATCACATCTTCACAGACAAGTAGTTTGCTCCTTTATGCTACTTACATGTATACATCTGTGGGTTTTCTTCCAGTCAACGTGGTGGACTTCTGTGGCCAGAACATCCAGGGCGATGGGATGATAGTCAACTCACACCAGGAGTCCAAGAAGTACTACTTTGTCACCATGGGAACGGACTGCCATCTCACCATGCAGGCCGCATCCCCCAAGGACAAGGTGCCCACCACGAGCCACACCCCCTCCCTTTTGTGCTCACTATACACATGTATGCCCAATATTCCAAATTGACTCCTGGCCCTTGTATAGATCTGGATAGGTATATGCAATATGATAATATTTCACATTGACTTCTTACAGCTATCCACTCCTCTCAGTTCCAAGGCAAGGGTTAGGGGTGATAATACCAATATTTTTAACTTTATATTCCTTGCCATGTCCGTCAGCTAAACGTTCCTCCTCTCCCCCTGAAGGTCCAGTTCCATTTCCGCTTCTTCCTGGTCTACAGCCTGCTTCGTTTAGCACCCCAAAGTCCATCCCCCCTCTTCCCTGAGTCCCCTGAGTCGACTCCAGTGGTGGAGCAAGGGGACCCATGTCATGCGGGATCATACATTCAGTTCTATGACGGGCGGGACAAGAACTCGCCTCCTATTGGACCAACGCTGTGTGGGAAGAGCCCACCTCGCCCGGTGCTGTCCACAGGGAATCACCTGACCCTGCGTCTGGTGACTCAAGGTACCCTGCCTCGAGTGGATTTCGTGGGGGACTTCACCTCCTTCAGACTGGGTGAGACATGACGCCAGCCACCCAATCAGATTGAGCCCAAAAAAATAAACACTGTTCCAAAATGGGACATTATTTGTCTTTTTACCTAAACATGCAAACACCATCAGATAGAATTCATAGCAAGCAGTGCACTGGAATGACATTCACTCTCATGGGAAAGGTGGCCAAAAATTACTAACTGAAACCCCAATAAGCGACGAATATGACTGCATTGAGGCATGTCACTGTGCTTCTATGGCTATATACACCATGCCACTGCCTACTTCATTTGTTAATTTAGCAAACAAGACAGCTGATAATCTAGTGCCTTTATCACACTCAACACAACTATATTTTAGCTTTAATTAGCTTTAAAAATGCAACATTTTCCTCTCTGCCCCATGACAAAATGTGTAGAATTCTAAAAAGTTCGCTATAAAACAGCAAAAATGTATCTCCGCCTCATGGCAAAATGTGTAGAATAGCAAGGGATTAGCTATACAACTGCACTTTTTTTTCTCTTTGCACATGGCAAACTGTAGAATTGCAGGAAGGCCACAACAAAATTGTAGCCTACTCACGAGCTGTAGTTTGTGCAGTTCGTAACAAATCAAATGTACCATCTTTCTCTATCCATTTTCAGGTTTTAACCAATCAGCGTGCAGCAGTGAGCCTTACTTCCCATGTCGGAATGGGAAGTGTATCCCCATGAGTCTGGTGTGTGATGAAAAGGGCATTGATAACTGTGGGGACGGGAGTGACTTGGAGGATCACCTGCCCTCAGGGTGCAAAGGTCACTCAGGTATCACACCTGTGCAGCTACCTGTTCAACAGGCCTTTATTTAAAGGTGGTCTATGTGGCCCCCAACAAACTTCAGACTAAGTCTCGCTATTATTACACTATTACACAGTTTATACACTTTTAAAGGAGTGGGGCAGTCCCTCTCCTCACTTATTTGTTAGGTCACAAGTAGAGAGGAAACAGGAGAGTGTGCTGAAAAAGTGGTAGGCCGGATCCGAACCCATACTGCAGCAGTAGACAGTATGTGCACCAGAAGCAGCAGCTTAGATCACTAGACCACCTTAAGCCACCCAATTTGTATTATTCTACCGTTCTTCTAAACTGTACAACTTTTTGTTACTGTAAATTGGAATGTGTTCTCAGTCACCTTACCTAGTAAAGAAAAGGTAAATAACATTTAAGTCATTTAGCAGACGCTCTTATCCAGAGCGACTTACAAATTGGAGGTAACACCTTATAACACCTGTGTCATCTCCTCAGCAGGTCAGCTGGCCCCAGCCCAAGCCCCTCCCCCAGCAGTGACCCCACCACCCCCTGTCTTAAACGCGCCAACTTTGCCCATGTCCACCAATAGGGACTGTGGCACTCCAGACGGCGTACCCCATCACGACTCAGTGACAGGTGAGTGACAACTGGTACAATGCAGGTTATTGTTTTCCTCTTTACCAACTAGGAGGTTGTTATTATAAAATGATCAGTTCCCAATGTCTTACCTGGTTGAGTAAAGGTTAATAGAATAAATAGCTCAACTCAAACTGCTTTGCTTTGTACTACTGTATATAGTGCATTCGGGAAGTATTCAGACCCCTTGACTTTTTCCACATTTAGTTATGTTAGAGCCTTATTCTAAAATGGATTAAATAGTTTTTTCCCTCATCAATCTACACATAATACCCCATAATGACAAAGCAAAAACTGTTGAAAAAAAACAACAAAATATCACATTTACAGTACCAGTCAAGTTTGGACACACCTACTCGGTTTTTCTTTATTTTTACTATTTTCGACATAGAATAAGACAAAACTATAAAATAACACATGGAATCATGTAGTAACCAAAAAAGGGTTAAACAAATCAAAATATATTTGAGATTCTTCAAAGTAGCCACCGTTTGCCTTGATGACAGCTTTGCACACCCTTGGCATTCTCTCAACCAGCTTCACCTGGAATGCTTTTTCAACAGTCTTGAAGGAGTTCTCACATATGCTGAGCACTTATTGGCTGCTTTTCCTTCACTGCGGTCTAACTCATCCAAAACCATCTCAATTGGGTTGAGGTCGGGTTATTGTGGAGGTCAGGTCATCTGATGCAGCACTCCATCACTCTCCTTCCTGGTCAAATAGCCCTTACACAGTCTGGAGGTGCTCAAACCAGATGGGATGGTGTATCGCTTCAGAATGCTGTGGTAGCCATGCTGGTTAAGTGTGCCTTGAATTCAAAATAAATCACTGACTGTGTCACCAGCAAGCACCATCACACCACCTCCTCTGTGCTTTACGGTGGGATCCACACATGTGGAGATCATCCGGTCACCTACTCTGCATCTCACAAAGACACGGAGGTTGGAACCAAAAATATGAATTAGATCATGAAGGCCTGATTCACGCAGTTTCCTCTGAACAGTTGATGTTGAGATGTGTCTGTTACTTGAACTCTCTGAAGCGTTTATTTGGGCTGCAATTTCTGAGGCTGGTAACTCTAATGAACTTATCCTTTGCAGCAGAGGTAACTACGAGTCTTCCTTTCCTGTGGCACTCCTCGTGAGAGACAGTTTCATCATAGCTCTTGATGGTTTTTGCGACTGCACTTGAAGAAAGTTGACTGACCTTCATGTCTTAAAGTAATTATGGGCTGTCAATTCTCTTTGCTTATTTGAGGTGTTCTTGCCATAATATGGACTTGGTCTTTTACCAAATAGGGCTATCTTCTGTATACCACCCCTACCTTGTCACATCACAACTGATTGGCTCAAACTCATTAAGAATGTAATAAAGTCCACAAATTAACTTTTTAACAAGGCACACCTTTTAATTGAAATGCATTCCAGGTGACTACCTCATGAAGCTGGTTGAGAGAATCCCAAGAGTGTGCAAGAATCTAAAATCTACAATATATGTTGATTTGTTTAACACTTTTTGGGTTACTACATGATTCCATATGTGTTATTTCATAGTTTTTATGTCTTTACTATTTTTATGTCTTTACTATTACTACTTTACTATTATATAATGTAGAAAATAGTAAAAATAAAGAAACTTTTGAATGAGTAGGTGTGTCCAAACCTTTGACTGGTACTGTACATAAATATTCAGACCCTTTACTCAGTACTTTGTTGAAGCACCTTGGCAGTGATTACAGCCTCAAGTCTTCTTGGGTATTAGGCTACAAGCTTGGCACACCTGTATTTGGGGAGTTTCTCTCATTCTTCTCTGCAGATCCTCTCAAGCTCTGTCAGGTTGGATGGGGAGCGTTGCTGCACAGCTTGGGTTCAAGTCTGGGCTCTAGCTGGGCCACTCATGGATATTCAGAGACTTGTCCCAAGCAACTCATGCATTGTTTTGGCTGGCTGCTTAGGGTTGTTGTCCTGTTGGAAGGTGAACCTTCACCACAATCTGAGGTCTTGAGCGCTCTGGAGCAGGTTTTCGTCAAGGATCTCTCTGTACTTTGCTCCGTTCATCTTTCCCTCGATCCTGACTAGCCTCTCAGTCCCTTCCACTGAAAAACATCCACACAGCATGATGCTGCCACCACCATGCTTCACCGTAGGGATGGTGCCAGGTTTCCTCCAGACGTGACGCTTGGCATTCAGGGCAAATAGTTCAATCTTGGTTTCATCAGACCAGAGAATCTTGTTTCTCATGGTCTGAGAGTCCTTTAGGTGCCGTTTGGCAAACTCCAAATGTGCTGTCATGTGCTTTTTACTGAGGAGTGGCTTCCGTCTGGCCACTCTATCATAAAAGCCTGATTGGTGGAGTGCTGCAGAGATGGTTGTCATTCTGGAAGGTTCTACCATCTCCACAGAGGAGCTCTGTCAGAATGACCATCGGGTTCTTGGTCATCTCCCTGACCAAGGCCCTTCTCACCCAATTGCTCAGTTTGGCTGGGCGGCCAGCTCTCGGAAGATTCTTGGTGGTTCCAAACTTCTTCCATTTAAGAATGATGGAGGCCAATGTGTTCTTGGGGACCTTCAATCCTGCAGAAATGTCTTGGTGCCCTTTCCCATATCTGTGCCTCGACACAATCCTGTCTCAGAGCTCTACGGATAATTAATTCAACCTGATGGCTTGGTTTTTGCTCTGACATGCACTGTCAACTGTGGGACCTTTATATTGACAGGTGAGTGTGTCTTTCCAAATCATGTCCAATCAATTGAATTTACCATAGGTGGACTCCAAGTTGTAGAAACATCTCAAGGATGATCATTGGAAACAGGATGCACCTGAGCTCAATTTCGAGTCTCATAGCAAAGGGTCTGAATACTTATGTAAGTAAGGTTTTTGCTAAAATTTCGAAAAACCTGTTTTCGCTTTGTCATTATTATCAGGAATCAAGGTAAGACCCAGATGCAGACTGTCGAAGTAACAATGTTTATTATAGCAACAGGGGCAGGCAACGACAGGTCAAGTCAGGCAGGGGTCGATAATCCAGAGTATAGGGGCAAAGGTACAGGACGGCAGGCAGGGTCAGGTCAGGCAGAGTAGTTGGGCAGGCAGGCTCAGAGACAGGACAGGCAACGGTCAAAACCAGGGGTCGAGAAAAGGAGAGACTGGGGTAAAAAGCAGGAGCTGAGAAAAACGCTGGCTGACTCGACAAACAAGATGAACTGGCAACAGACAAACAGAACTCAAGTATAAATACACAGGGGAAGATGGGCGAAACCTGGAGGGGGGTGGAGACAATCACAAGGACAGGTGAAATAGATCAGGGTGTGACAATTCTGCGGTATTGTGTGTAGATTGATGAGGAATTGTTTTTATTTAATCCATTTTAGAATAAGGCTGTAACGTAACAAAAGGTGTAAAAAGGGAAGGGGTGTGAAGACTTTCCGAATGCACAGTGGCTTTTTTTCAAAGATCCCTTATTTCTTAACTGCTGGGTAAGCCACAAAACTTGTGTAGGGGATGGTGTATTGTTTGTTTCTGTAAACTCTATTTCAGCACAAAGTAACAGGAACCTAATTGGAATGCAAAGCACATCAATGACAGGGGGCATAAAACTAATTGGGATGCCCATAGCTCTTAATTTCCACCTTACCGGTTGTAAACCAATAAACTGTGATGGATTCTCAGTGGTGAATATGACCCCTTTGAGTTCCCAGTCACTATTGTTCCTTTTCTAATGACACTGGTGCAAATAGATACTGAGGCTAGATTGCCTTTTTGTCTTTGCCAAGCCACCAGATGTCCAGCCAAGACCACAACCATTATTTTATTCATTCCAATTCGTCTGGCGAAGGAGAGAAGAATTGGCTGTGGAAATTGCCAGACATTTGTCTTAAATTGAAGGATGATTTGATCATCAAAGAATAACAGGAAAAGTCTTTACTGTGATTTGACAACAAAGTATTTGGATGGTTTTACTATTACAAGCAAGCAGACCCCATTGCTAACTGTACTCGACTCTCATCTCTCCACACTCCCCCAGATTCTCCTCCCTACCTGTCCCTTTTGGCTCTCTACATCGCCTTGGGTGTGATAGCTGGCGTGGTCCTGCTGTGCTGGTGCTGCTGGTCTCCAGGCTGGTTCCTCTGGAGGATCAGCATCTGCCGCTTCTTACCATGCTGTAACTCAGCCTGTGCCTCCTGCCAGCTCTGTGCCCGTAGCTGTGCCCAGAACAAGGAGCACCGACCAGCTAAGGTCTCACCACAAGGACAGGTCCCAACCAACGGTGCTGCCTTGTCCACCCTCACCACATCCACTGCTAACGCCACCACTCTCGCTGTGTAGGGGGGGGCAATGCAGTCGCTATGTAGCGCAGGACTGTTGTTGCTATGAAGCATAACCTCTATGATAGCTAACAGTGAGATAGATGGACTCACGGACATGATGACCCAGACTTCCTGTTTTAGACTGATGGATTGAGATGATACTTGTCTTTTTGCTGGGTTACAAGGACTCTTAATGTGATGGAAGAATGAGTGCTGCAAAGCTGAGACCGTTCTTAAAACGGGGAAAGGCTTTACATTTATATTGTTTTAGTCACTGTAGGTTCTTGTTTTCTGGTGCTTTACACAATGAATGACTGATGCTACATTCTTCGGACTGTTTTGTATTTAAAAGTGTATTAGATTGGATTCAACAGAGGGTTCTTCTCTGAGTGTATAAGTAACCCAGGKTCACCTATTCAATTCTATCTACAGTTGAAGTCGGAAGTATACATACACTTAGGTTGGAGTTATTAAAACTCGTTTTTCAACCACTCCACAAATTTCTTGTTAACAAACTATAGTTTTGGCAAGTCGGTTAGGACATCTACTTTGTGCATGACACAATTTTTCCAACAATTGTTTACAGACAGATTATTTCACTTATAATTCRCTGTATCACAATTCCAGTGGGTCAGAAGTTTACATACACTAAGTTGACTGTGCCATTAAACAGCTTGGAAAATTCCAGAAAATGATGTCATGGCTTTAGAAGCTTCTGATAGGCTAATTGACATCATTTGAGTCAATTGGAGGTGTACCTGTGGATGTATTTCAAGGCCTACCTTCAAACTCAGTGCCTCTTTGCTTGACATCATGGGAAAATCAAAGAAAATCAGCCAAGACCTCAAGAAAAAATTGTAGACCTCCACAAGTTTGGTTCATCCTTGGGAGCAATTTCCAAATGCCTGAAGGTACCACAATCATCTGTATAAACAATAGTATGCAAATATAAACACCATGGGACCATGCCACCGTCATACTGCTCAGGAAGGAGACGGTTCTGTCTCCTAGAGATGAACAGACTTTGGTGCGAAAAGTGCAAATCAATCCCAGAACAACAGCAAAGGACCGTACAAAAGTATCTATACCACAGTAAAACGAGTCCTATATCCACATAACCTGAAAGGCCGCTCAGCAAGGAAGAAGCCACTACTCAAAAACCGGCATAAAGCCAGACTACGGTTTGCAACTGCACATGGGGACAAAGATCGTACTTTTTGGAGAAATGTCCTCTGGTCTGATGAAACAAAAATAGAACTGTTTGGCCATAATGACCATCGTTATGTTTGGAAGAAAAAGGGGGATGCTTGCAAGCCGAAGACACCCTCCCAACCGTGAAGCACAGAGGTGGCAGCATCATGTTGTGGGGGTGATTTGTTGCAGGAGGGACTGGTGCACTTCACAAATAGATGGCATCATGAGGATGGAAACTTATGTGGATATATTGAAGCAACATCTCAAGACATCAGTCAGGAAGTTAAGCTTGGTCACAAATGGGTTTCCAAATGGACAATGACCCCAAGCATACTTCCAAAGGTGTGGCAAAATGGCTTAAGGACAACAAAGTCAAGGTATTGGCGTGGCCATCACAAAGCCCTGACCTCAATCCTATAGAACATTTGTGGGCAGGACTGAAAAAGCGTGTGCGAGCAAGGAGGCCTACAAAACTGACTCAGTTACACCAGCTCTGTCAGGAGGAATGGGACAAAATTCACCCAACTTATTGTGGGAAACTTGTGGAAGGCTACCAGAAACATTTGGCCCAAGTTAAACAATTTAAAGGCAATGCTACCAAATACTAATTGCGTGTATGTAAACTTCTTGGCCCACTGGGAATGGGATGAAAGAAATGAAAGCTGAAATAAATCATTCTCTCTACTATTATTCTGACATTTCACATTCTTAAAATAAAGTGGTGATCCTAACTGACCTAAGAGGGAATGTTTACTAGGATTAAATGTCAGGAATTGAAAAACTGTGTTTAAATGTATTTGGCTAAGGTGTATGTAAACTTCTGACTTCAACTGTATGTTGCCATTAGATTCCTAGTTACAAAAGCATGAGAAATCCCACTCAGCCTGCTCCCACTGAAATGTTCACTTCCCACACATGTATGCCCCTTACCCAACAGGGACTATATTTTTGTTAATAAAATAAATCCCACTCCTCAGTTTTTTAGGTACTTTATGTCCCATGTTGGGGACACCACATGTATGTCGGTGCTCATGTATGCCATGTAAACTGACCCTGCCTCGAGTAGACACATAACCTTTCTTAATTTACCCTCCGTGCTTGTTGTGTAACTACACTACAGTTCAGAAGTTTGGGGTCACTTAGAAATGTCCTTGTGTTCCATGAAAACATACATGAAATTAGTTCCAAAATGAATAGGAAATATAGTCGAGACGTTGACAAGGTTATAAATAATGATTTTTAATTGAAATAATAATTGTGTCCTTCAAAATTTGCTTTCGTCAAAGAATCCTCCATTTGCAGCAATTGCAACMTTGCAGACCTTTGGCATTCTAGTTGTCAATTTGTTGAGGTAATCTGAAGAGATTTCACCCCATGCTTCCTGAAGCACCTCCCACAARTTGGATTGGCTTGATGGGCACTTCTTACTTACCATAAGGTCAAGCTGCTCCCACAACAGCTCAATAGGGTTGTGATCCGGTGACTGTGCTGGCCACTCCATTATAGACAGAATACCAGCTGACTGCTTCTTCCCTAAATAGTTCTTGCATAGTTTGGAGCTGTGCTCTGGGTCATTRTCCTGTTGTAGGAGGAAATTGGCTCCAATTAAGCTCCTTCCACAGRGCATGGCATGGCGTTGCAAAATGGAGTGATAGCCTTCCTTCTCCAAGATCCCTTTTACCCTGTACAAATCTCCCACTTTACCACCACCAAAKCACCCCCAGACCATCACATTGCCTCCACCATGCTTGACAGATGGCGTCAAGCATTCCTCCAGCATCTTTTCATTTTTTCTGCTTCTCACGAATGTTCTTTGTGATCTGAACACCTCAAACTTAGATTCCTCTGTCCATAACACTTTTTTCCAATCTCCGTCTGTCCAGTGTCTGTTTTCTTTTGCCCATCTTAATATTTTATTTTTATTGACCAGTCTGAGATATGGCATTTTCTTTGCAACTCTGCCTAGAAGGCCAGCATCCCGGAGTCGCCTCTTCACTGTTGACATTGAGACTGGTGTTTTGTGGGTACTATTTAATTAAGCTGCCAGTTGAGGACTTGTGAGGTGTACATTAGACACTTTAATGTACTTGTCCTCTTGCTCAGTTGTGCACCGGGGCCTCCCACTCCTCTTCCTATTCTGGTTAGAGCCAGTTTGCACTGTTCTGTGAAGGGAGTAGTACACAGCGTTGTACAAGATCCTCAGTTTCTTGGCAATTTCTCGCATGGAATAGCCATCATTTCTCAGAACAAGAATAGACTGACGAGTTTCAGAAGAAASGTCTTTGTTTCTGGCCATTTTGAGCCTGTAATCAAACTCACAAATGCTGATGCTCCAGATGCTCAACTAGTCCTAAAGAAGGCCAGTTTTATTGCTTCTTTAATCAGGACAACAGTTTTCAGCTGTGCTACCATAACTGCAAAAGGGTTTTCTAATGATAAATTAGCCTTTTAAAATTATAAACTTTGATTAGCTAACACAACGTGCCATTGGAACACAGGCGTGATGGTTGCTGATAATGAATCTCTGTACGCCTATGTAGATATTCCATTAAAAATCAGTCGTTTCCAGCWACAATGGTCATTTACAACATTAACAATGTCTACACTGTATTTCTGATCAATTTGATGTTATTTTAATGGACAAAAAATTTGCTTTTCTTTCAAAAGCAAGAACATTTCTAAGTGACCCCAAACTTTTGAACGGTAGTGTAGATTATACTGTTCCCCCACCTCTGTCTTGAATGATTTTGAGAGGTGCTCTCGAGGCTTCGTAAGGGTGACACATGCTTGACTAAATGCTGTTTCTCTACTCTGAGTTGCCAAGCGACAATTGAAGGTATGCTCCCCCAACCACTCAACCTCTCTCTCTCGCTCTCTTGCTCTTTCTCAGAGACTTAACGCATATGGATATAACCGTGACTTTCCTCAGGAGGTCATGGACTGAGCTGAAAGAGATGATAATGAATAATGAATCAAGTGCATTAGTATACTTTTCTACACTAGGGCTTCTGMCTACCTTTCAGACATGATATCAAAAACATGTGTTGTCAACATCACAAATAAGAAGACATGGGGCTWTGGTTCTGTCTCATTGACCAAAATGATTTGTGTCCCTAGAACTACTATTGTGTAAATACATTATTTCTCATATGTTTCAGATGTTTTTATTTTTTACTTATGGTTTATTTTTATTCAGAAGGCTAAATAGATTTTCTACCACTGCCTTTGTACTATTGACACAACCTCCATATTCAAAAGCAAAGTGTGTGTTTTTTAAAGCTGATGTTTGTTTGCCTGAAGTGTCATYATCCGACCTGGGTTCAAAATGTGTATTTGAGTAGCTGGTATTTAAAATCCATTTTAATATTTTTAAATACTCAATGCAGCCCAAAACAAGTAAAATAGTATTTGAATTGTTATTTGAAAAAACAAATAGTCTACCAAATTGTATTTTCAAATACTTATTTCAAATACCATTTTCAAATACCTGAGTTAAATGCACGGAAGTGTATTTGAGTCAGTGTATTTGAGTATTTTCAAATACTTTCCAAGTGTGTACTATATGTGTACATATTAAACTACTTTTCTTTTCTTTTCAAATATAAGATATTTGAATACTTACTTCTAAATGTTATGTGTAGATAATTGAGGTATTTGAACCCAGGTCTGGTTATCATTATCTATGTATACTTATTCACTCCATGGTATTTGAACTACTTTTCTTTTCTTTTCAAATATAAGATATTTGAATACTTACTTCTAAATGTTATGTGTAGATAATTGAGGTATTTGAACCCAGGTCTGGTTATCATTATCTATGTATACTTATTCACTCCATGGTATTTGATCCACAAACAACAAGGAAATTGTTTTCGTATTCACCACTGTCTGATATGTAAATATATGTTTGACAATATTAAACTTAGAACATTAATGATCGATTTGACATTGCCTCATGTTATAGGGTAAATCCATTTGAATTCAATCACTTTTTGACAGCAGCCCTTTTGATTTGAACAAMACCTTCCATACATATTTGCCCATTGTAGAAGTGCTCAGAAAGTGACYTTTTGGAYGTGAATGTCAAAACATTCATGAGATAAAGGTGCTCAAAGTTGACCTATTTTGCATACCCCGCCATACCATGTCTTCATCACTAGAAAATATAAATGGTTGAGATTGATATAATTTCAAAAGCTTACAAGCAGGGTTGTCAAAATATTTTTGAATATATTGAAAAAAAAATATCCTTAAATGTCAATTATCAAAAAATGCGTGAACTCCAGTATTTTTTTGTAGTTTAGACTGTAGTTTACATAATCATATTTTTTTGTTGTAGTGCCTGCCATTGGTTGAGACACAACTTGCTCTTGAATACTTTGAGCACCTTTATCTCCTGAATGTTTTGGCATTCAGRTCCAAAAAGTCACTTAGTGATCATTTCTTCCATGGGCAGACATTTATGGAAAGTTGTGTTTAAATCAAAAGGGATGCTGTCAAAAAGTGATTGAATTCAAATGGATTTACTATATAACCGTTCAAATAGTCTGATATTTTGCAGAATAACACATAAGACATTGAACTTAGACTGGTCTGTCTCTCTCTCCCGACTCTGCCTCTGCTGCTGTCTTCCCTGTCTCTTTCTCCGTCTCCTTGTCTATCTCTGCTTCTGTTTATATTATAAAATGAGGGTAGGTAGGGTATTCATCTGGAGCTGGATATAATTGCTGCCTAGTTGGTTGTTCATCCTCTGAGAGCCTTGTTGACAATGGTAAGCTCTTGGCAAGGTCTCACAAGTCTCAAACTGTGGCTGTTGCYGCTGTAACTACTGGTAACCTTTCAGGACAAATCCCTCTCCTTCCACAAAGAGAACCCTCTGCTGTTTGAATGGTGTTTAATCCCTACCCCTGTATGCACTACAGCCTGACATTGATTCTGGGTTTATTGTTGCCTTGGTGAAACATGACTTCTSGATTAGTCTATTTTTTTTTCAAGGTGCGTATTCAGTTGTTTGAGTGTTCTCAAGCAAATATGCCCAATGGACTCAGAGTCTACAGGAATAACATTTCTTGGTGCCACATGAATCCAAATGTTATTACCGCATCTGACTATTTAGATAAAGACAAACATGTTTTGCAGCTCAGGGACATATCTACAGTATCTCTCTCGATTCAGGGCACTTCCATCTAGTAATGTGTCATGTCTGTCTTTGGATAGCCAAACATTATTAGACACGTTTACAGAGGAGGAAGACGTATTTCTYTCTGTTCAGCTCGGCCCAGTATCTGGTGTGAATTACTTACATGTGATTATCTTTGAGCTAAAGCTGCCACATTGTTTGTTCGGTATCTCAGTCGGCCAAGCCACAGGGAGCGTCATCTATGATGCACACCCACAGCGTGTCAGCCTCATGACCCTTTTAAACTAGGCCAGGCCTCAATGGACATTGACTTTATGGGGGAAAAGGTCAACACACCAAACCCAATGACACAAAACTATTTCTTCCTGTTGCAGGGGAGACTAGAATCTTGAGCCCAGACCCTGATAGTGATGATTGCCGGCACACAATGGAAATAACAGATGCCATTTATGCCCTCCCCTTTACACTGTAAGGAGAGGGCAGGCATGACCTCATCCAACACCAATGTGTAGAACCAACCTGGATGATTCACAGCAGACAAAACACAGATATTGGGAAATGGAGTTGTTTCACCCAAATTCCTTTGTCATGCTGCAAAGTGCATGGAATCCATTGAATCGTGGATTTCTAGATTAGCTCATTCCAGTCTTAATAGCAACCATTCAACCCCAGCAGTTACCATCTTACTCAAAGAGCAAGCAAAGTTCAATGATCACGTGTAGTCCAATTATTGGTCTCAAGGTGTGGAAATAGCGGGAAGGAAGAATGGCAATAGGGATCATTATAGGCTACTTTTGGGWCCCTCTGCTTACCCAGTATGAAGGCGCCCTCTAGTGGCTATTGGTGTGGTGCAAGAAGGAAAAAAGAGCCGCTATTGATAGGTATACTACTCCTACTGTGTTACAAAATTAATCGTGTTCATAGTTGGGTGCTTATAAATAATACATCCCTCTCTACGGAAAAATGCCAGCAGACAATGTGAATACAAATATTAATTTATTGAGTAGCAAAACATTAATATATTTACAGCACTGACAAAATAGCACTTTTAAAAGTCTTAGAAAAATGTAACTTTTGGGAACACGGATGGAACCCGGGCAGCTTGAGATATGCCATTGCCTGCACAGCAGCGGCCCTGTGAGCTCTCATTAGCCGACAGTGAGTCTGACAGCGGATCTTTCGCCTTCCTTCCACCGGGGACTCAAACTTGTGGGATTCCACCTGACCCGTCAACGTGGGCTACCCAAAGCAGCGCAGCGAAGCGCAGTTAAACACAGACAGTCTGACCACTTTTCTGTTGACTGCTTGAGGTTGCCATTCATTCGTCTTGTGAAGCTATTTCGAGTGCGTATGTAGCGCACCGTATTTGGCGTGGCAAGGACTAATACAGTTCCTTTTAAATATGTAACAGTGTTTTGACGCTGGCCCTGGGACGCTCATTACCCGGCGTGCAGTCGGTTGACAGCACCAACGCATCTCTGAACCCCCGTCGCCTGTTGCAGCTTCTTGGGAATGGTGATCTGCTCGGTGGCTGAAACTACTGCTACCTCCTCCAGTCTCCTTTCCTCCTCCCGTCTCCTTTCCTCCTCCACCTCCAGTGTCTTCTGCTCCCGGGCTATCAGCAGAGCCAGCTCGGCGTCCAGCGGCTCCCCGGAGGAGAAGGGCTGGCAGACTGTTTCCACCAGGCCCAGAACCGTTCCCAAGAAGGCAATCACGGAGCCCACCAAGTACACCTTCAACATGCGCCGGCTGGGCTTCTGCGCCAGCATCTCCTTAGCGAATGGGATGATTTCGTGCATGGTGTCCATTTCGGATGGATTATGTTGTCTGATTTTGACTGGGGAGAGAAGAGAGTTTTAATCACAGGTGTTACCTTTCACGCATGCAGTTGTAAATTKTAACAAATAAGCACTTTTAATGACCACAACGTCAATGCGAGAAAAAGCAGGACAATCACGTGCAATGGTGGGCTACTTACTTTATTCAAGTGGGTTGATCTTGTCTTTTTGTATTTATCAGTCCAGGGCGTCCTGTGTAGCTTCAGCACTAATCAATGGCAGCTTCTCGTTTATAAAGACCTGGTTCTTTTAATCCACGCCCACTCGGTGACGCGTTATGATTATTCATTGAGCACGAGCTCAATCTTCTGCCAAACCAGAAGGAGCATGGGTCCAGCTGAACGTGAGCTACGTGTTACAATAGTGATGCAAACTCCTCTCAAACACGCTGTAAAGTATGGCTTATTTATGTGTGTAGCCTGTATGTGTCTCTGTGCCCTTTGTAGCAGTTGGTACCAAATTATGCCAAGGGGTGCTCGTTTCGATGAATCACATAGAAATAAGCWAACTATTTTCATCGGTTATTATTAGGCTACTGTTTAATTATCATCGTCAAAACCTGGTCGTTTATCCACTATAAAATAAAGTACTACCCCTGCCTAATCTTTTTAGAGCAGAATTCAAATATGTACAACAACATTCAGCAAAATATTGTACACGCTAAAGTGCTTAATTGTTATGTATAAAATTGTTAAGCTTGACAAATGTGGGCCAGTTTCAATTAGGTCAAAGGCCATATAAAACCAGTCACTCTATTGTCACGTCCATCACGTCTGCATACACCGTGAACTCTGTTTGTACTGACACACACTCACACACAAACAGGACTTGCTGAGCAAACTGTGACTCATTTGGGACTGCAGCTGATTGCAGCTGACCAATGTTATTGTTGCATGACTTTGAYTGGACCAGTCATACATAATTCCCWATGAATTTGARCAATGAGTGAGTTTTGGGAACCAGAAATGTGGAAAACGAGAGGACTCTTTGCCAGTGTTAAGCATGTGAATGTTTTTTTTCTCGCTCCACGACGAGGGGTTTAATGAAGACCTTGTATTAGTGGCCACTTACACTTGTCGTTTATTTCCAAAACGCTACATCAATTCTTTTTTTACATTTGTGTTTTTTCATCAGAACTAATTGCTTTTGGGTACCTTCAAGTGTGTGTAAAATATTACTGTTCTCAGATTTTTTATGAATAGATTTTAGATGTGTATGAAAAACACTATACAGTATATCCAATGTTTAGCTGGAATAGAATGTTCATATCCTGTATATTTGACTGTGATATGTGGTTGTCTCGCCTAGCTATCTTAAGATGATTGGACTTACTGTAAGTCACTCTGGATAAGAGCATCTGCTAAATGACTAAAATGTAAAATGGACATGTTTTACATACAGATCTCATATTACCGTACAGAATTTTGTAAAATATATTTATATATTAATGTCACAAATGTATAATTTGTACATTTCTTTCATAAAACATTTCCGTTATTTGTTACATTTGACTGTGTAAAACCTAGCAGTGCTACCTATTTCTCTGAGAGTGAGGCGGATATATAGCATTTGGCCAAAAAAAACATGATTATTTGTCTGTCTGAAACGATCAAGTGATTTTAAACAAATACATGTCTGTCATTGAACAACCCCATGCCATTATTAGATAGTGAAAAAACACACCATTCTTGTTCAGAATTTTTTWAACAATAGAATCTAATTTAACAACATTTCAGAACATTTATAAATAGCAATTTGGAAGGAAACTCTGCAGTTTGTTCGTTTGTTTTGAACCGTGAGACCTGGGCCATTTGGCAATTCTGACCTGTTCTCCCATTACAAGGGSTTGGTGACTACTGATGTAATTTGGTATAGTATGTAGTCATTTGAGGTGAGTAGTAGTTTTTGTTCCGCACAGTAACACCCTACTGCTGTTTSTGTGTATATAATCACAAGGACACACTGTCTCTCATTATTCAGACCTTTACAGCGTGTTGTCTAACCACAGATAGAGCAAGGTTCAGGGCACATTAAACAGAGACAAGTATATGCAAGTCTAATATATACCGTACTGCATTCACTGTACTAAGGTAGTTCTAGACTGAGACTACTACTATGTGCTTTAAAAGTGGCTATAGCTTTGGTTGTGATAAAACTGCACCTATAGGCTATTGTAATCTTCCCAGGGTGAAATCTGCTTTGTAAACACAACATTCGACGTGTCATGACTACGTTGCCAATTTTATGTAGAGTCGTGGGGTGGGGGAAGGGGGGCTAGGACCGTCACGGTCTGTGGTCTTTAGTCATTAGAACCCCTCACCCCTCTAAAAAAAACATTATACCCTGTTGTTGCCACGGACACCTTACCTTAGGGATACGCGGAAGCTATGGGTGTGGCTGCGGCCGCCTGGAAGTTGTGTGTGTGCGTGCGTGTGTGAGACGGAGGTGAGCCACAGAACACACCCTGGTCTGGGGATGTTAGTCAGTGGCTATGGAGAAAAACAGTGTGTGTATTCAGCAGCCTTGAGTATAGGTTTTATTACACACAGGTGGTGATCAGCATTTATGCTGCAGTAGTTTATGTGTCGGGGGGCTAGGGTCAGTCTGTTATATCTGGAGTATTTCTCCTGTCTTATCTGGTGTCCTGTGTGAAATTAAGTATGCTCTCTCTAATTCTCTCTTTCTTTCTCTCTCGGAGGACCTGAACCTCTTGTACCATGCCTCAGAACTACCTGGTATGATGACTCCTTGTTGTCCCCAGTYCACCTGGCCGTGCTGCTGCTCCAGTTTCAACTGTTCTGCCTGCGGCTATGGAACCCTGACCTGTTCACTGTGATTATATCAGCTGATGTAAGAAGGGCTATATAAATACATTTGATTTGATTACTATTATTTGACCATGCTGGTCATTTATGAACATTTGAACATCTTGGCCATGTTCTGTTATAATCTCCACCCGGCACAGCCAGAAGAGGACTGGCCACCCCTCATAGCCTGGTTCCTCTCTAGGTTTCTTCCTAGGTTTTGGACTTTCTAGAGAGTTTTTCCTAGCCCCCGTGCTTCTACACCTGCATTGCTTGCTGTTTGGGGTTTTAGGCTGGGTTTCTGTACAGCACTTTGATATATCAACTGATGTAAGAAGGGCTATATAAATACATTTGATTTGAAATTTGATATACCGCCACACGCCAAAACACACAGAATGCCAGGGTTACCACACAGTGGTGCCAATCCGTTTTACTGCCTGCAGGATATACATTTAGAGGTGTGTATGTGTGCGGAGACACTGATTCAGATGGGCATGTCAAAGATAATAATACGGATAATGGCTTAATTTACAATGGTTTTCAACAGACAGATGAGCAGAGTTTTTGTTGCACGTTGTATCTTAAACAATCGTTGCATACCTAGGCTAATCTCCTTGTTGAGACAAGCTGCTGACCCAACCACTGATCCACAACTATATTTTACCACATCGCTACAGAGAACTGTTTATGTTCTTCAGTGTGGTTGATCGCTCCACTGTTAGTTTTGGATGAGCCTCCCTTTTTTGAAGAATATGTTGTCGATAGATGTCCGACGAGAAATTCTATCCCGCGTGTGTATGTTTTCCAGTGGAGGCTGCTGAGGGGAGGACGGCTCGTAATAATAGCTGGAACGGAGCGAATGGAATGGCATCAAAACGCACGGAAACCATATGTTTGATGTATTTGATACCATTCCACTGATTCCACTCCAGCAATTAGCACATACAGGTCCTCCCCAATTAAGGTGTGATGTATTCATCCCAGCAGGTTGGGGTTGCGGAGGGGAGGCGTGTGTCTGCCAGCTACCTTTCTGACACTGTATCGCGAGGCCCAGGTGAGACAGTGTTTAAAAGGATACAGCCAAGAACCCACACACACTTAGACAGATTCTGAGCAGCACTCACACACCCGCGTCTACGTCCATACACCTACAACTGGTGAGTCCACACTTCCATTGATTAACATTTCACTTTCACCGGTTATTTTACTTTTTATTTTCAATGTAATTCAAAATGTTTTGTGTTCATGCAGCCACCTACTGTATTGGTAATTTCTCCCAATTATTCAGTCTACCAATTATCTAGTCTTTGAATGTCTGACCTTTGACATTTTTTTGCTGTATTGTTGGCTGTATTGTTTATTGACCTTTTTGTCTTTAGAAKAATTTCTCATAGTAGGAACCAAAGATGTGGATTTTATTCCAGTTAGCAGGTATGTGCCCACGATATTTGTGTTAGCACGTCATTGAGTTGTTACAGTTATATCAACTATTCTTTGATTTAGTCTTAACATTCAGATTGTGGCGATAGTTTCGTGTAGGATGTGAGGAAATGTGTAATTGGGTTCATACTTCTATCTATGATGATAATGATGAATTGGTTGATKAATTTATCTCCTCCCCCAGCCCTGACAGCAGTGGCTGCGACCCAGAGGGACTGTTCTCGGGGGGCCTGTTACCCCCCTATGGGAGACCTGCTCCTCGGTAGGGACCGTCAGCTTCATGCCTCCTCCACCTGCGGCCTTGCCGGCTCTGAGGTCTTTTGCACCTACTTTGGACAGGTAAGACYCTACTCTTATTGCTATGAAAGACACCGGAGGCACTGTAAGAGATGGGAGAAAAGTGGGGCAATAGCTGTTAATTGTTATGAGTTGTTCACCAGGGTTTTAATGTGTAACATTTCAGGTTTGTAGGGCAGCTATAACTTTATGGAGTTAAACATGAGTGACAGACAGACAGACAGACAGACAGACAGACAGACAGACAGACAGACAGACAGACAGACAGACAGACAGACTTGCATGTATAAAGACAGAAGACCGAGAGACAGACAAAACATTCTGGCAGACACAAATGCAAGCACACACACGCACGCACACAATGTCCAGATTGGAGGTGCATGACTGTTGGTCTCTGTGCTGACCATGCTCAGTAGGAGACCAGGGGCAGAGGGTGCACGGATGGTATGGGGAGAGGGAAAGGGTGGATGGATAGAGGGTCAGGGGAGAACTGGTTGGTGTAATTTGTGAAATTGTCTGGATCTGGTGCCAGAGACACACAGATGCCAGATGTTGCAACTACATTTGACCGCAGTCTTGGAGTTCCTGCAGAGAAAAACGTTGGATGGGGATTTATTTGTTTGATTTGAGAGAGAAAAAGAAAATCAAATATAATATGTGGACAGGGAAAAAAATACATAAGCACATTTCTTTTCTAAGAATACTTTAGTTATTGAATTACTGTAGGTGTATTATTGTAGTTTTATTTATGGGACAAGTTTGAAACATCCTTTTGTTTATGACAAACTAGGAGGTAAAACCAGGTAAAAGGACAAGAGAGGAAAATATTTATGTTTTAATTTGTGTTGCTGCCTGTTTGATTTACAGTCGAGCCTTTCATCTGAGCCACACCCTCTGGTGTTGCTGGGCAGGGCAGGTATCAGTCACTCTGCTCTTAAAACTCACAATTACAAGTATGTATCTGCAGGCACACACAGGCACACAGACACACACACACACACACCAGACTGTAGATCTTTTTTTGCTGTCTGCTGGTTGTGGGTTCTGCCTTGAGTTTTTGAAACTTCACCACTTTTGTGTTTTGATATTTACTCAAAGTGATTGTGTTTCACTGGATGATTGTGCTGATCACACAAACATGAAAGATGTTTTAACGTTGGGCGTGTGGAGAGAGGTGCCCCAGGCCATAGAACCTTGTCTAGACTGGATGTACTGTAACTGTACGACTGTGTGTGTTGAATCATGTCCGAAGGGTGTGGTTGTGCATTGACTATCTCTCTGACACGCTCTGTATAACTCAGTACAGGGGAGATAGCCGTAGACCAGGGATGGACAACTCTGATGGAGTGGGCGCCACAAAACATCTGAACTCATCATGAGGGGCCGCAGTTGCTCGCAGGTTTTTTTTTGGGGGGGGGGGGATCGATCTAAAGGTCTTCAAAAGGGGGGCGGCCCTGGTGATGTGATCTGTGGAATGTCCTGACTGAAGATGAGCTAAGTTGCAGACAGAGGGGGAGTTGGGCAGTACAGTTTGCCAGGGSTTTATCACTCTGTGTCAAGGGAGTGGCACTTATGCCAGTGACCCTTTAATGGCTGGGCCGGGTGTCCGTCATGCCCCCACAGAGGGTACTGGAAGACAGAGAGAGAGGGGGACAGAGGAGAGGCAGGGAGAGGGATAGAAGAGAGAGAGAAAGTATCAGACCTCAGGAAAACCCAGATGCAGACAGTTCGAAGTAACAAAAGTTTATTATAAAAACAGGGGGCAGGCAAACGACAGTTAAACGGCAGGCAGAGGTCAGTAATCCAGAGCGGTGTCACAAGGTACAGAACGGCAGGCAGGCTCAGGGTCAGGGCAGGCAGAATGGTCAAAACCGGGAAAACTATGAAACAGGGACCAGAGAGAAAAACAAGAGTACTGGAAAAACTCTGGTAGGCTTGACGAGACAAGACAAACTGGCAACAGACAAACAGAAAACACAGGTATAAATGCACAGGGTAAAATGGGCGACACCTGGAGGGGGGGGGAGACAAGCATAAGACCGGTGAAACAGATCAGGATGTGACAGAAAGAGGTATAGAAGAGAGGGATAGAGAGAGGGGTAGAAGAAAGGATAGAGTAGGTGTTAGAGTGGATAGGAGGCTTGGCCTTCCTGTCCAGTGCTGACAGATCTATTCTGGATTTGGTGTGAGACTGCGAGACTCCTCTCTCTTGCCCAACACTCTCCTCTACCCTTGACACGCCCTTGGCACTGGCAGTTGCCAGAGAGTTGCCGATAGCAACAAGCCAACATGGCTCAAAGTGATTTTCTGTCAGGGTTTGGTATGAACTAATCAGAGATGAGAGAGGCAAGGCTGGTCCCATTTTCCTCAGGGATGGAGGGGATCTTAGCCAATAGCTGACTCTTGTTAATGGCTGAAGCAGAATTGGTGGAATTGTATCAAATGCATMAAAAACACATGGTTTCCAGGTGTTTGATGCTATTCTATTTGCTCCACTCTGGCCATTATTATGAGCYGTTCTCCCCTCAGCAGCCTCCTACAGTGAGTGTAATGCAGACATTTAAAATGGGGAATCAAATATTGTCATCAGTCCACCCACCATGGAAATCTGATTMAATTTGGATGGCTTTATCATTTAAAAAAAGGTACCAATAAGGGGCTACCAGAAGGAGGGCACCATGAGTTGCCCAGGCCAGAACTCTCCCTGTGGTACCATGGTCCATGCCTCCGTGGCGTTAGTGTCTGTCCTCTGGTCCAAAAAGCCAGCCAGCTGGCCATACAAACACACTTTGATACAGGCTGCTWCATTGGCAGACTAATCTATTCTGGTCAGATTCCAGTGGTCTGGCAGAGTTTCTCCATATTATCCTTAGCAGCCTGCAGCCCAAGGGGCACTGATTGGCTGGACACTGACCAGGTCCAGGGAGTCTTGTGCCTGAAGCAGACTATACCAAACTGTATTTAAAAAAAGGCTGTGTTTACACAGGTAACCCAAATGTAGTTTTTTTCTAACTAATTTGTCTTTTGAGCAATCAGATCAGATCTTTTGCCAATAATTGGGCAACATATCAGAAATGGGCTGCCTTTGTAAGCTATAACGCTAGAAGCCTAAGCTAGAAGGATTCATGCATTTATCTGAATTCTCCAATATGTGGGATTGTTTTAGAATTTTTTTACAATAATTATAATTTGTGTTCCTTCTAATGCTGCTGGTTGTGTTCTGACGAATTGGGAAGTTGTTTCTGTAATTAATGAATAGCCAGAATGCTGTTCACTACCAACGATACATTCACTCAAAGTCTTAGAAAGTCACTCAAACAATGAACAGTGCTGTCCTTTCAGCATCTCTGTCTTGTGGTCAATCTCTGAGTACTGACCACTGGTGCAGAAATAGACACACTGACAGACCAGGGTCAGGGCTGATGCYAGAGCATATGGGTTGTTCCACAAAATGAGGCCCTTTGATATTTKAATTAGAAATTGTGTAGCAATATTTGAAAAGCCTATTATATTCAATGAAGTGCTCTTTAATATAGACCACATGGAGAATTCAATAAATCWGATTTTTGATATGAATAAAGACTTGCTAAAGTGACAATTCTGCGTTTCGACATGTCCCTCTGCGCACCCTCTGTGACTGGCAGGAAGATTTGAACCCACTTAACACCAACATTTCTCCACGTTTTCACCATGACTGTAAAGCCCTGGTTCTTTTCTTGCTTTGACAAAGTATTTTCTGAAGATTGTTATTTATTTAACATGATTAGTGATTCAATTTAAAGTTTTTAAAAAACTGTCCCTCATTTTAAGGTCAACCCTGTTATGTGAACTGAACTCTAGTTTTAATATGGTGAAACTATCAAATGTTTCAAAAGAAGCGTTGAACATCTAATAGTMAAATCATAGTGTAAAAGCTGGTGAGCTGGTTCTACTCTTTTTGGCCATTTTCTGGTGTTTTGTGGTGGACAACTGAGTGGGTTGAGCACAACATGTCAACCCTGTAACCCATAGATAGACAGGCTAGAAATATTTGAAGCTTGCATGCAATTGCCCCTCCCTGTTGCACACAAAAAACTTCAATTTCCCCTGTCACAAGGGGATTTATGGCTGATTTTAAAATTAAATCGTCAACCCTGTAACAGTTTTAAAACCTCTTGAGTTGGGAAACACTTTTTTTATGACAAAATGTTCAAATGAGGTGAAATCAAACGTTTTKTTACCCCCCGCACATGTCAAAAGGGTMCGAATCTATTTAGATAACACAGTGGTTCTGATGGCCGGAGTTGTTGGTTTGAAAGTGGATTTGTTTTTTGCATGGCCATCTCAGTCTCCGAGCTTCAACCAGAGTATGTGAGCTGAGTGGAGCGGTCGAAATTCCGCTCATCAGTGCTTGCACACCACTCCTGTTTAAAAAAAAAAAAGTAACCTTTATTTAACTAGGCAAGTCAGTTAAAAATAAATTCTTATTTACAATGACAGTCTACCCCGGCCAAACTTGGACCAATTGTGCGCCGCCCTATGGGACTCACGGCCGGATGTGATACTGCCTGGAATTGAACCAGGGACTGTAGTGATGCCTTTTGCACCGAGATGCAGTGCCTTAGACCACTGCTCCACTCGGGAGCCCTGTGCTCCAAGTCCTTTCCATTCGCTTCATTCATTAAAATCCCAATTTAACCAACACCCATCCATTTTTGTGACCTGGACCTACCATTGGTTTTGAAGTATTTAAACATGAAACATGAAAACATGAAAAGGTGAATGTTAGAAGCACTCATAATTTCAAATAGGCTACACGTCATATTAAACAGCTTATAAACACTCTAAATAGGTCAGAAGGAACTGAAATGAATTATTTATGTCATATTATTTCAATTATTTCAAGACTATAGCTACAAAGAAATACATTGTGAAGCACTTGCGAGTGCGACATGCTAGGCTGGTCAGGGAAATTAAGCACTCAGCATTTAAACAACATTTCATTGTATTAAATTAACCCTGTGGAAATCGAATTAACATAATAATWAAAAAAATCMCATCAAAATCCACTGCTTCCGCCATTATTACCCTTCCCTCTTCCACATCTGTGGTGACAGAGCTAGAGCGGTGTTTGTCAGACCATTTAATTTGTATTTTTATTTAACCTTCATTTAACTAGGCAAGTCGGTTAAGAACAAATTCTTATTTACAAATGACGGCCTACCCCGGCCAAACCCAGGCGACACTGGGCCAATTGTGAGCCGCCCGAAAGGACACCCAATCACGGCCGGATGTGATTGGGAGTCCCATAGGATACAATATAGATGAGTATTTTAATTACTTATTGTATACTAACGTTGTTATACAACAAGGACTATACTTCAAACATTAGTGAACATATTTATGTCTATAACAGTGTATTAAAAATGTGTTTATACACTGTGTGTGTGTGTGTGTGTGTGTGTGTGTGTGTGTGTGTGTGTGTGTGTGTGTGTGTGTGGGCGGGCGCATATGTGCAGACAGATTTTTGTTTGTTTGACGAAATCAGCAGCTTGCCTCTCGACTTTTGAAATCGTGGTTTGGAGGGAGAGAGGGGGGGGGGGTCGGCAGAACGAGAGAGAAAGAGAGTGAGTAAGCAAACGAGAGAGAGAGAGCAAGAAAGATCGACTTTTGAAATCGTGGTTTGGAGGGAGAGAGGGGGGGGGGGTCGGCAGAACGAGAGAGAAAGAGAGTGAGTAAGCAAACGAGAGAGAGAGAGCAAGAAAGACAATGTTTCCTCCAATAATGTTGTAATATTTTCTTAGAGTCTTAAAATTCAAAATCAAATAGCTAAGAAATCCTTGGTATGACCATCTTCTAACAATTCCATATGTTAACCTAGACAACATTTCGTTGTATTAAATCATTATAGTCTATAAATTGCGCATATAGGCTGTGACTTATAACTAAATATAAATGAAATGAAAAAATGCCTTGTTAGGCTCAGTCTACAGTGCCTTTGAATACATTTTTAGAAACTCCAGTTTGGCCAGAGTCTGTGGCTACAGGCTCATGCGATGTGCCTGGAGAGGGAAAACAAGAGTAATAAAAAGAGAACAAGCAAGCTGAACAGATTGACAGTGGCCATAGCTGATGTTGAAACGTCCAGTGTAACCTTTCACCCGGTGGGGTACAAAGCCATGGCCTCGGTGACAGACTAGAGAGCCCAGCCAGCCTGACTCAGGCCAAGTAACTGCTCCAGCCCCAGTCCCAACCCGCTCCGACCAGGGCAAGCTGAGGTGGAGGTGTAGGGTAGTGGAGACAAGGGGGTTGGAGGGGAGAGCAATTGGCGGTATAGGTAGTGGGGTTGGTGGTTGTTCTAGTAGAGAGGGGAGGAGTTGCTGTTCTATATTTGTTTAAAACAGGTGATCTTTTGATTGCAAGGGGTGGTAGAAGGATGTTGGCGGATGTTGTGTGTAGTACTTATTATAAAACATTGTAATATACTGTAAAATACTATAGTAAATACTAAAGTATTGTAAAAAATAAAAATAAATAAAAAGATAATACACAACAGTCCGCAAAAACGACACTTTCTTTTTACTATAGTAAATACTACAGTATCTTATTTGCAAATACCCTGCCCATTACCCTCCCCAATATCGCAATATGTGACAGCAGTTAGTGGGAACCCTACAGGTTATAGAAAAGAAGCAAAGCGCTGAACTAGCTGTTCAGACCCCTGTCCTACATACCTACAGGTTATGGAAAATTTGCTCTTTTAGTATTTTTCCAGTAGGTTTCCTGAAATTATATGTCAAAGATTTTTTTTAAACACTACAGTAAATATTACAGTATACTACAGTCTGCAAAAACACTATATGAATTACTATAGTGTATATACTACAGTTTTCTTTTACAACAATATTTATACCATAGTTTACTGTAAATACTACAGTATTCACTGTAGTGTTTTTTTGCAGACTTTAGTCCTGTGTGTGGACCAAGTGATCTTGGGTCACATAATGCGTGTAGAAAAACCACTTCACTAGTGTTACACAAGAGCCTTCCCATCAGTGCTGTATTGATTYGAGATATCATGGCTTTACCTCAGTGTTATCTATGGTGTCTGTGGGAAGATCCACATGAACATTTACTTGCACATTGGTCGTTGTGAGTGGTTCCAATGTGTTGGAGGAGGAACTGATACCTTGTTCTGTCTTGTTGCTGTGTGATTGCTCTCACGTTCCCTCAGTCCGTATTTGTCTGAAATKAGGATTTCTTGTCAAAGTAAAGGCATATAAACCTCCCACGAATCGTGTGCTGTTTGAATGTGTGCTGACCAATAACTCACATTCTCTACAAAGAGGTCAGGGGGGGACACACACGTACGCATGCATGCCCAAACACAAACACACACTGTGTGTGTGTACTGTTACAGTTCTGGGTTATATTGCATAAGACAAAGGGCAGAGCACAGCTTGAGCACAACCATTAGAACACAACCATTAACGTTAATGATAAACCAATCTAATCTGGTTTAGATGTATTTAAATATCTTTAGATTATTTTATTTTTTATCCCCCTTACGTTCTAAAAATCAAACATGCTTTGTTTGCATAACCTTATATACAGTAAATTATGCTAAGTAGTATGAACTCTCTCTCTCTCTCTCAGTGGAGGATAAAGTGCTGTACCTGTGACTCCAGGAATCCATCCAGTCAGTTAGCTCACACCATCCAGAACGTTCTATCCACCACTGGACCCAACAGGTGGTGGCAGGCMAGGAAAGGTGAGGGGATTACAGAGCTACAGGACACATGTTGTGAGTGACCCATCCTAAAACTTTCTTATTGTGACCCACCAAATAAAGACAACCTATGTTTCTTTAGATGTGAGTCCGGTTACCCTACAGTTGGACCTACAGAACCTGTTTCAGCTGGACACCATCATTCTGACCTTCAAGGTAAGACCCAGCTGCCAGAGCAGCATGGTCAGGGCTTTTCCAATGTGCAAGGGCAGAATTGTCTTTTTTTAAATGCTGTACAATCTTATGGACTGATTTTCCAGTTGCCTCTATACACAGGGTCCCCATCCTAGTGCGCTGGTGGTGGAGAGGACGTTGGATAATGGTCAAACCTGGCAACCGTCCCACTACATGGCCTCAGACTGTCGCTCGGCCTTCCCTGGCATTGCCATGACTATGCCACGCTCTCTGGACCAGACCTACTGCTACACCCTACCCCCCGTCCCCGCTAACTCTTACCAGGACCAGACCGTAAGGGAGTAGTCTCCCTAGGCAAGGGAGTAGGGAGTAGTCTCCCTAGGCAGACAGTTGCCTCCCACAATGTAGGGTCGGGTTTATGAGATAACGGGGTAACAACGTTGGAAACTGGAGGAAATTCCCATGATATTTTGTGTTATCCAGAGATGAAATGTTCTGCTGTTCCCCTTTTTGATTTTCCTCATTGCATTACACAGATTCAGTTCAGCCCCTTGCGTCAGTTCTCTAGCATCAGCGTCCCCAATGGGCAGAAGATTCAAGGTAAGATAAACATAATCAACCATATTCACTTACCCATCCATTACCTTTGTTACTCACCCACTGTTACTATGGACAACACCCACTGTTACTATGGACAACACCCACTGTTACTATGGACAATATAATGTCCTTATACATTATATTTGAGCCATTTAGCAAGTGCTCTCCTCCAGAGCCACTTACACCTTTCATGATTGAACATTCCTGATCCAATGAGATGCTTTGCCCAGTGATTGACAGCTCTCTCTCGGTCCCCAGAGGTGTCAGGATTGACAGGCCTGCGGGTGAAGTTGACTGAGCTTGGTGCTATTTCCCGCTTGCCCGGCCGCACCCCTTCGCTGTTTTATGCCCTCAGAGAGATGAGAGTGATGGGCACCTGCCTCTGCCACGGCCATGCCAACCGCTGTCTGCAGGATACTACTGCCTACCAGCTACCTAGCACACAGGTATGATACCACTGCCAACCACCTAACACACAGTTCTAGTATACCTAACACATACAACACACATCTACAGGCCAACCGCTGTCTGCCTAAGACTATTACCAACCGCCTATACCCAACCAGAGTATGTGAGCGAAGCGAGGAGCTGAGCGTGCCCAATTTGACTGGAGCGTGGAGCGAGATTCCCAAAGGATGGAGCATCGGCCTATTCGCCCACTCCAATATCACTCCAATAGCGCTCACTTCATGTGCTCAGGTCATGCCCGGCCCAGCATGCATTTGTAGTCTACTTGTGTGCTGCTATAGCCACTTTCTTTAGCTAGTCATGGAGTTGAAAAGACACCTATCCCAAAAGCATGATGGTRTACTTACTACGTGCACACGGTAAAAGAAAGGAACAAGGTGGGTAGCTAATGAAGTGTGTCATTGTAGCAAAGTATTTATAAACATAAAATCAGAGCCCTTAAAAGTTTCTTTAATTTTGGTTCTATTATCATCTATACAATAAGCCATCATTGATTTTGGCCCAATAGGCCTGGCATGTTCCAACTTTTAAGGAGCTTTCCGTTTCAAATGGGTTATGTTGCCTAAAAACCTTTTAGACCTACCTATAGAAGAAGAAAAAAAACTCTGCATCCCTGCCCAGCCTGGCAAGAGTGGACAAAAGGGTGTTTAGCGTCCCTAGTGGTTCTGCAAGCGTGGAGAGGATATTCTTCGCAACTGGCCTGCTCTCCAGGCACCATCGCATGAGCCAGAAACCACAGACTCTGGCCAAACTGGTGTTTCTAAAAATGAATTCAAAGGCACTGTAGACTGAGCCTAATAAGACATATTTAATTCTAAGTAGGTCACAGCCTATATGCACCATTTATAGATTAAAATGATTTTATACAACAAAATGTTTAAATGCTGAGCGCTTAATGTCCCTGACTCCCAACCAGCATAGTGTGTCGCACTCACAAATGCTTCACAATGTATTTCTTTGTAGGCTATAGCCTTGAAATAATTGAAATAATATAGCCTAAATAATTCATTTCTGTTCCATCTTAGGGTCCTAACCTATTTAGTGTTTATATGCGGTTTGTATTTATATTTATTTATATTTCTTATGGATCCCCTTGGCAGCAGCTACTCTTCCTGGGGTCCAGCAAAAATGATGGCAGTAATATACATTATAATACACATTTTAAACATTAAAATACATTTTCCAACAGATTTCACAATACATTAAGTGTGTGCCCTCAGGCTACTACTCTACTACTATGCACAATCCAGGTGTACGTGTTTATATAGTGTGTATGTTATGTGTGTTTGTATGTGTGTTTGTACCTGTGTTTGTGACTCTTCACAGTCCTCGTTGTTCCACAAGGTGTATTTTTATCTGTATTTTTTTTTTAATTAGATTTTACTGCTTGCGTGAGTTACTTGATGTGGAATAGAGTTCCATGTAGCCATGGCTCTATGTAGTACTGTGCGCCTGTCATAGTCCGTTCTGGACTTGGGAACTGTGAAGAGACCTCTGGTGGCATGTCTTGTGGGGTATGCATGGGTGTCCGAGCTGTGTGCGAGTAGTTTAAACAGACAGCTCTGTGCATTCAACAAGTCAATACTTCTTACAAAAACAAGTAGTGATGAAGTCAATCTCTCCTCCACTTTGAGCCATGAGAGATTGACATGCATATTATTAATGTTAGCTCTCCGTGTACATTTAAGGGCCAGCCATGCTGCCATGTTCTGGGCCAGTTGTAATTTTCCCAAGTCCCTCTAGGGCCTGTAGGACCTGCCTTGTTGATATTGTTGTTAAGAAGGTAGAGCAGCACTTTAATAGGGACAGGCCTCTCCTCATCTTAGCTACTGTTGCACCAATATGTTTTGACCATAACAGTTTACAATCCAGTGTTACTCCAAGCAGTTTAGTCTCCTCAACTTGCACAATTTCCACATTGTTCATTACAAGATGTAGTTGAGGTTTAGGGTTTAGTGAATGATTTGTCTTAATATAATGCTTTTGGTGTGAAATATGTGGGACTAAGCTATTTATTGCCACCTAATCTGAAACTGACTGCAGCTCTTTGTTAAGTGTTGCAGTGATTTCACTCACTGTAGTAGCTGACGTGTATATTGTTGAGTCATCCGCATACATAGACACACAGGCTTTACTCAGAACCTGTGGCAGGTCATTAGTAAAGATTTTAAAAAGTAAGGGGCCTAGACAGCTACCCTGGGGAATGCCTGATTCTACCTGGATTATGTTGGAGAGGCTACCATTAAAGAACATCCTCTGTGTTCTGTTAGACGGGTAACTCTCAATCCACAGTGTAAAGGGGTATAAAGCCATAACATATACATTTTTCTAGCAGTGTACTATGATCGATAATGTCAAAAGCGACACTGAAGTCTAACAAAGAAGCTCCCACTATCTTTATTATCAATTTCTCTCAGCCAATCATCAGTCATTTGTGTAAGTTGAATGTGCATGTTTGAAAGCACTTCTCTATAGGCGTGCTGAACGTCTGTTGTTCATTTATTTCCTGTAAACTAGCATTGTAGCTGGTCAAACACAATTTTTTCCTAAAGTTTACTAAGCCTTGGTAACAGGCTGATTGGTCGGCTATTTGAGCCAGTAAATGGGGCTTTACTGTTCTTGGGTAGTGGAATGACTTTTGCTTCCCTCCAGGCCTGAGGGCACACACTTTTTTGTAAGCTTAGATAGAAGAGATGGCAAATAGGAGTGGCAATATACTCCGCTATCATCCTTAGTAATTTTCCGTCCAAATTGTCAAGACCCAGGTGGCTTGTCATTTTTGATAGACAACAATCATTTTTTCACCTCTTCCACATGCACTTTACGGAATTCAAAATTACAACACTTGTCTTTCATAATTTGGTCAGTTATACTTGGATGTGTTGGTTCTGAATTTGTTGCTGGCATGTCATGCCTAAGTTTGCTAATCTTGCCCATTAAAAAATCATTAAAGTTGGCAATATCAGTGGGTTTTGTGATGAATGAGGCATCTCATTCAATGAATGAATGATTGAGCTGAGTCTGCCTTTTTGCCCAAAATGTAATTTAAGGTGCTCCAAAACATTTTACTATAATTCTTTATATAATTTATCTTTGTTTCATAGTATAGTTTTTTATTATTTTTGTTCTGTTCAGTCACATGATTTCTTAATTTKCAGTAGGTTTGCCAATCGGTTATGCAGCAAGACTTATTTGCCATTCCTTTTGCCTCTTCCCTCACAACCATAACATTTTTCAATTCCTCATCAATTACTGGGATTTAACAGYTTTTACAGTAATTTTCTTAATGGGTGCATGCTTATTAGTAACTGGAGTAACTCATTTCATAAATGTGTCAAGTGCAGCGTCTGGTTGCTTCTCATTACACACCACAGACCAGCAAATATTCTTTACACCAACATAGGAATCACTACAAAACCTCTTGTAGGACCTTTTTATACACAATATTAGGTCCAGCCTTTGGATCTCTGGTTTTTCTAGATATGGCTACCATATTGTCATCACTACATCTGATGGATTTGGATACAGCTTTACAGCAGATTTCTGCAGCATCACTAAAGATGTGATCAATACATGTGGATGATTTCATTCCTGGGCTGTTTGTAAATACTCTGGTAGGTTGACTGATAACCTGAACCAGGTTGCAGGCACTGGTTACAGTTTTAAGCTTTTTCTTGAGTGGGCAGCTTGACAAAAGCTAGTCAAKWTTTAGGTCACCCAGAAAATATACTTTTCTGTTGATATCACATACATTATCAAGCATTTCACACATATTATATCCAGATACTGACTGTTAGCGCGGTGGTCTATAGCAACTTCCTACAAGAATTAGGTGAGGCAGATGAACCTGTAGCCATATCACTAACAGTATTWGACATGAGATCCTTTCTAAGCTTTACTGTAATGTGGCCCTGAATATAGACTGCAACGCTACCCCCGTTGGCATTTCTGTATTTTCTGTATATGTTATAACCATGTATTGCTACCACTATACCAAAGGTATTATCTAAGTGAGTTTCAGAGATGGTCAGTATATGAATTTTATAGATTTCATTAACCTTATTTATTAGGCTACATATGTTAATGTGGGCTATTTTTAGCACTTTTCTGGGATGCTTGATTGTTTTCATTGCTTTACTGGGAAGTTTATCAGAACTAGACATGACAGTGATATTTATGTTTGAGCCGATAGTGCAGGGTGAGCTGCACACAGCAAACTTCCTACTAGGGCACCACCTCAGTGCTAACAGTATAATGCTAGTTCATAGACACATGATTACTGCATACAATAGCTATAGGATCGATAGAGGCATTCAGGAGACTTAGAGTGACATAAATTAGGTTACTTACATTAGGACTTCCAACGCTCCTGGGACAATGTACATTTGCAGCAGCACTACGACAACTCAGGGACACAATGGTAGGGGTTATCTAAGCAGGGCTTGGGTGATTGTCTCAAAGCAACCTTGAAATGCGTGGACAGAGTCCAGGAGCCAAGATGATTTGGATGGACTCCGTCATTCCTGTAGAGTATCTTCTGTTTCCAGAAGGTGTCAAAGTTATTTATAAAAGTTATGGCAACAGAGTGGCAGTAGTCTTTAAGCCAGATATGAYGTGATAAGAGCCTGCTGAACCTTTCGCAGCCGTGACCCAGCGACGGCACTGGACCAGAGATAATTGGATGCTTTTCAGAGCCTTTTAGGGTGTTGATCAGCTCAATAAAATCCTGTTTCATTAGCTCTGATTTATCCTTTTTTATGTCATTTGATCCCACATGCACTACGACAGCAGCAGCACTTGGCGCCCGGGAGGCCTGATRTGCGAGGGAGCCCGGGAGGCCTGATGTGTGAGGGAGCCAGGGAAGTACGGGCCTGTGGTAGAGACCTTTTGAGCTGTACCCTCAGAAGATAGGGTAGAGGATGAAGGRGCAGCAATCTCTGGCAGGTGGGAGAAACTGTTGGGTCAGCAGGATGGGATCCCCCAAAGCCATTTCAGCCCCATTCAGCAAAAGACAGCTGCCTTGCGCTGGGCTTGGTGTGTGTGACGTGCCTCCACTGGGATGCAGGATCGTTAACCATGGCATCCGCCAGGTCCTCATAAAGCGTCCTTGCCCCTTTATTCTCCAAGGGGGGTGAGGAGGGGCGGCCGGGATGGGAGGTCGGGGTAGGATGGGAGGAGTGGGTGAGATGCGAGGGGAGAGGTGACTTCACTAGGGAGGGGTCTTTGCTGGGCAGCCCAGTCAGTCAGAGAGTGGCAACACGGTGGCGAGGTAGTGGCATGACGACCAGGCTGAGGAGTAGAAAAGGAAAAGGTCTTAGAGTGGGACCTATCCAGGATACACTGMAATGTCTCAATTTGCTTACTCTGGACGTCCAGCTCAGACAATATTCTGACAGTTTCCACATTGGAAATTTGGCCGGCCAATATTACCCCGTAACTGTTCAAAATAGTTGCAGCTCCTACCTGAGATTAAACGTTCACTGTAGTCTCTAAAGGTGGTTGCTGCCAGTCTGGTAAAAGTCAGTTTCCCCTTATGGGGGAAAGTGGTAGATGCCATTTAAAAAAAAAATGCAGTTAAAATCCATGCAAATAAAATAGGTTGGCGAGGAATCAGCTAAAAGTCAATCAATCCACACAGTGTGATAATTAGATTAAATCACCCCAGTTATAGGCAGCAAGCCAGAACCCAACCACAGACTAGAAATCCGCCAGCACTAGGACCCACAATAAATACAACGAAGGCACAAAACACAGGAGCAAAGAGAGAACTATGACTTACTCAAGGCGATTAAATGCTGAGGACCATCAAAACAGCAACGCTGTATGATAGCCAGGGGAGAAACGCCTGGAAGGTAGTTTTCAGTACAGGCCGGTAGAAGCTGGGAGGGTGGCAAGCGCTATACCGGGCCAAAGAAGAGTCCACAAACATCCAAGGAACATTGACTCTGTATGCAATATTGTACTATTGTCCAGTGTGTTTACAGCCAGATGAACCATAGGTAGATGGAGACCAACAAAAATCTGTACAAATCTTTTCAGCTACAAACTGATGAGACAAAAGACATGCTTGCCGCCATCTTAAAAARTGGGTGTGGCTTCAGTTTAATATGACATGTAGCCTAATTGAAATGACGAGTGCTTCTCACGTTCACCTTTTCATGTTTATTAAAATACTTTTCATTCAAATCATATGGTTTGGTTTCAATACCTCAAAACCAAATGGTAGGTCCAAGTAGTCACAAAAATAGATGGCCGGTGGTTCAATTGTGATTTTAATGAATAGAGCGAATTTGGAGCGGCAGTTTCCCCCCCCCCTGTGAGCACAGTGGTTTTTAGAAGAGCAGTTCGAAAAGGAAGTGCGCTTCGATGAGCGGGATTTCCAACCACTCAACTCTGCTCACATACTCTGTACCGAAAACACATAGGCACATACACGGAGTGTACACAACATTAGGAACACCTTCCTAGTATTCAGTTGCACCCCATTTTGCCATGAGAACAGCCTCAATTCGTCGGGGCATGGACTCTACAAGGTGTAGAAAGCATTCCACAGGGATGCTGGCCCATGTTGACTCCAATGCTTTTTACAGTTGTGTCATGTTGGCTGGATGTCCTTTGGGTGGTGGACCATTTATTATACACACGGGAAACTTGACACCTACTACTAACCCGTTAAAAAGCATTGAAATATTTTGTCTTGCACATTCACCCTCTGAATGTGTCTCACTCTCTCTGTGTGTTGCAGGTTAGTGCTCAGTGTGAGTGCCAGCACAACACAGCAGGTGTAAACTGTGAGCGATGTGCTGATCTCTACAACGACCTGCCCTGGAGATCTGCAGAGGAGGGAAACACACACACCTGCAAACGTACGCAACCACTAATGCCTTAATTCACTGACYGCATCTTTTTGATAATTTGCATGTGTGCAGGAGTAGGAGGACTTTGCTAAAGTAGCGCATAATCAGCAAAGATAAGTCATCTTCCTATGAAGACTGAACACTCAGCACAGTTGCGAGCGAGTGKACGGAACACATGCAGTCACAGATGCCCGTGTTGAATATTTCATCTGGTACTGCCCCCTGTAGGTTGTGAGTGTAACAACCACGCCCAGCGGTGCCGTTTCGACCCATCTGTRTATGAGGCGAGCGGATGGAGGAGTGGGGGGGTGTGTGAGGGCTGTCTGCACCACACAACCGGGCCCAAATGTGACCGCTGTGCCCCTGGATACCAACCCAACCACCGGAGCAGCATAGACCAGCCTGATGCCTGCACACGTGAGTGATCTTAAGACCGGGTTTAATAATATATATTCATCAAATACTACTGCCTTTATTCCTCGTTCTCTCCTACTATAGGTTCAATCAGCACCACAATATGCTGCAGTGTTCTAATATCTTTGTTGTGTTTCTGTTTTGTTTCCTGTGTTTTGTACAGGCTGCCATTGTAGTGCAGAGGGGGCAGAGAATGGGGGTCGGTGTGATGATGTCACAGGGTCGTGTCGCTGCAAGATGGGATACTATGGCCTGACCACCTYCAACCCTCTGGGCTGCACGAGTGAGTCGCCTTTCACCCTTGACCCTGAACCCGTTCATAAACTCTCCCTGTGTTATGATTACTTACAACTGTATTCGCCATACTGTGGTGGTGTCCAGAGTGTATGTGTATGTCTATCCCCATCTGACTGTCTGTCTTCTCCAGAGTGCTTGTGCAGTGCAGAGGGCTCCCTGTCCAGTGTGTGTGACCCTGTGAGCGGTCAGTGTCCCTGTCGACCTTACCACCAGGGGCTGACCTGTGAACTCTGTTCCCGTGGTTACTGGAACCCCTCCTCCTTCCGCGGCTGTGAGCCCTGTCGCTGTGACCCCACCAACTCCCATGGTGACRYCTGCGACCGGAATACGGGTCAGTGTCAGTGCAGGTCAGGGTTCGGAGGTCGTACCTGTACAGAATGCCCTGACAACACTTACGGAGACCCCCTCATTGGCTGCAGACGTAAGTGACCGGTTGTGTTCTGTCATAGAAAGGTTCAAAGGTTCTTAGACATGCTTTGTTCAATGCTTTGATCAATTCAGTCCAAATGGACAACTAAGTCAAACWATTTCTTTCCTCTTCATCTCRCCCTCCCTTTCTCYGTCTCCCTCTCTCTCCATCTCCTCCCTCTCTCCCTCTATCTGCAGCGTGTCAGTGTGCTGCTGGAGGCATGGTACCAGGAGGCTGTGATAAGCGTACAGGGGCCTGCCGGTGCCGTATTGGTGTCATAGGTATTCGTTGTGATGCCTGTAGCCGTGGCCATGTTTACTCCTTTCCTGACTGTGAWGTCTGCCCCTCCTGCTTCTTCTCTCTGGACTCCTACATCCAGAACCTCACCCTGGGCCTAGAGAGACTCTCCACCAGAATCCCCTCTCGTCCTGGCGGCTCATTGCCCACCGGTCTCGGTCTCCGCATCCAGGCCTTGGAGGCCACTCTCATCCAGATGCGTGACTCTCTCCCACTCCCAACTCCCTCTACGAGACAAGTCAACGACGCCCTCTTTCAGCTACGCAGACTAAGGTAGGGAGATGTTCAGATGTCCCCGGGAAAACTTAGAATGTCCAAATARAAGTGGGCATCAGATTCCATAACCTGCAATACTTTGCTTTCAAAATTAGATATTGTTGTTGTCCAAATGTAAACACCCCTAGATCTGAAGGCCACAGTCCTTCATTGCCTAGCTCACTATCCCTCATCCCCATTGTAATCGTCCAGGGACCAGTTAGATCAGGTGGATGGGGATCTGTCACCCCAAGGCAGAGGCCTCGAGCTGGGCTCACAGCTGGACGAGTTGCAGGCTCTCCTGGGCGGCCTGGGTCTGCTGTACAACGCCAAGAGAGATGCTCTCAGGAACCCTATCAACTCCAACAATGCAGGTGAGAGAGATATGCCACCGCAGAACTGTGAGCACCATCCGTGTGTGTCCACAAAAATGCTGAGTGAGGAATTTAGGATCCAGAAATCAGAATTAGAACCATATCGACTTGAGACCAGTCTGGTTTTGTTTTAGCTCACTTATGGCTGCTAACACAGCGGTTTGTCTGTCGTCTTGGTTGGTTCGCTCTCAGGGGCCTTCTCTTCTATAAAGAATGCCTATGACGAGTCCACGGATGCGGCGAAGATTGTGGAGGCTAGTGGGAAGACTGTAGATCAATCTTCAGCGGTCAGAGAGGATTCTCTTGACCTCCAGAACCAGGTTCAACCAGCGAACACCAGAGACCTGGAGAAACTCAACCAGCAGCTGAACACCAAACCTGACCTCTCACCCACTGCCAAGCAGGTAAGCTTAACCCTAGCCTTAATCCTTACCCCTAGACCTAGCCTTAACCCTAGCTTTAACCCTTAGCCCTAGCCCTAGCCTTAACCCTAGACCTAGCCCTAGCCTTAACCCTAGACCTAGCCTTAACCCTAGCTTTAACCCTTAGCCCTAGCCTTAACCCTAGACCTAGCCCTAGCCTTAACCCTAGCCCTACCCTTACCCTTAACCCTAGACCTAGCCCTAGCCTTAGCCCTAGCCTTAACCCTAGACCTAGCCTTAACCCTAGCCCTACCCTTAACCCTAGCCCTAGCCTTAGCCCTACCCTTAACCCTAGACCTAGCCCTAGTCTTAGCCCTAGCCCTACCTTTAACCCTTAACCCTAGACCTAGCCTTAGCCCTACCCTTAACCCTAGACCTAGCCCTAGCCTTAACCCTAGCCTTAGCCCTAGCCCTACCCTTAACCCTAACTCACTTTAACGTGACTGTGTATTTTTATTCCCTGTCTCTCAGGTGTGTGGCAGTGTGCGCTCTGCCCCTTGTACCCCTGCCCAGTGTGATGGTGAGCTGTGCCCTGCGGAGGGGGCGCCACCCTGTGGTCGTGGCGAGAGTTGCATTGGGGCTCTGCCTCTGGGGACCCGAGCTGTGAGGGATGCTGAGGAGGTAAAGGACAGACTGCAGCAGCTCAATGGGAAGATCACACAGGCTGCTGCACAGGTAGGAGCTGACACTTGTTTGTTTGTTTACTGTATGTTATAACATATATAACTGTTTATTGGGTTTGAATACTGACATGTAGTATATGTCCTTCAGTCAATTAAGTGGTTTGTTTCATCATATGGCGTTCAATGCTTTGCTCCTTTCTCCATTCAATTCACAGATCCAGAAAACACAGGACACGGTCAATATGGTCAGACAGTCCACGGACGATCTGGCCAATCAGATGAGGCGGGCCAGGGATGACTTGGAGGCAGATCTGCAGGAGACAAGATACTTTGTTAAAGAGCTGAAGGACTTCCTGTCAGGTGACACATCGACAGTTATGTTCCAGTACCTTCAATAACCTATTTATACTGTTTTACTAGTAGTAAAAGTATTGAAGTAGTAGTATTGCATTTTTGTGAGTGTGTGGTTCACTGACATTCCCCTCTTCTCTCCCTTCCCCCCTCTTCCACTCTTTCTCATCCTCCCTCTTGCAATCCTCTTCTCTCTCTCTCCCTCCCTCCTCTCCCTCCTTGACTCCAGACCCTTTGTCAGACCCGACAGACATCAGCACGGTGAGTGAATGGATCTTGAACGCAAAGCTGCCTCTCAGTCTGGCAGCTCTGAAGAGGAAGCTTCAGGAGATCAGAGCCCTGGCGGCAGGACTCCCAGACAGCAAAGCAGTTCTGGACCAGGCTGGACCACAGCTCGACACCGCCCGGCGCCTGCTACAGGAGGCCCAGGACGCTAGGTATAACACCTTATGACCTCTTATGTCAGTCTTATGACAGGGCTATGTACTGGAAGCTTGATTGATGTCATGTATGAAAATGCTGTGTGGTTTCAGAAGTATCTTTAGCGTTATTGTGACTGCTGTGAACGTTGCCGTAAGGTTGCTGTAACATTGTTCTAACTTTGTGGTGTGCTGTGTGACAGGGATGCTGGGCTGGGTGTGAAGGATGATGTTGACGGGCTGCTGGATGGCTTCACCGCCGTGGAGGGCTCCCTCTCTGGCCTGAACGACAAAGTGCAGGACAGCCTGGACATAGTGGAAGACATCAGCAACAGTCTCACACAGGTGAGCGAGAGATGAACGTGTCCATTTGAGCTAATGTACTCCAATGAGTACAATTACGCTTTCAAACTAGTCTGACACTGACATTGATTGTATTGCCTCCATTTTCCAAATCCTTCACAGCTTCTTACCTTATTATTCCTCTCTCATTTTGATCCCCTCCTCCCTCCAGACCAAGGCCCAGTTGACTCCCGCGGTGAAGGCTCTAGGGGAGGCGTCTGCCCTGGCTGAGGGGATGAAACCTGAGCTGGAGGGGCTCAAGGCGCTGGTGCGCTCTGGAGATCTGCTGGCCCAGAATGCTAAGGGAGAGGCCAATAAGGCTAACAAGGAGGCAGATTCTGCGACCAGGGTGAGTGTGTGTTAAAGTATATGTGTGTGTGGTACTGTTTATGCATGCCTACTGTTTATACGTGTGTGTGTACGTGTATGTCAGTGGAGGCTGCTGGCGGGAGGGCGGCTCATARTAATGACTGGAACGGAGCATGTTTGATGTATTTGATACCATTCGGCTCCAGCCATTACCACGAGCCCGTCCTCCCCAATTAAGGTGCCACCAACCTCCTGTTGTGTGTGTGTGTGTGCTCAACTGCCTGTCTCTTTGTTTGTAGGACCTGGCGTCCCTGGAGAAGCAGCTGGAGCAGCTGCGTGCTGCAGAGAGGACCAGTGGTCATGGCGATGGGACGGGGACGACAGGTGAGCGTCTCCGGAAGCTGCAGGAGGAGGCTGGTTCTCTGGCCCAGGACACTGGAGACATGATGAAGGCACTAGCAGGTACGGAGGAGGATAGCGAGGGGACACAAACACACCTGGCAAATTTGATTTGACTTGACTGTTTTCACACTCCATCCAGTATGTGGGCATAATGCGTTTGTGGAACATTGGCTCGATTCATTCCATATTGCTGAAGTTCAGCGTTATGGCGAGATTGAAATGATTTAATGGTAATTTCCGATTGAGCCGACATATGCTAGTCTGGCTAACACCTAACTCTCGAAGTCCTCCTGACTTCATAGTCTGAAATGGCTCTTTGATATTGTCGGCACAATGTGTCGATGATGAAGGGGGCTGTGCTTTTACTGCTTGGCTCTCCTCTTTCTCACAAAAAAAAAACACACGCAAAGCCACACACAGCCGCAGGGCGCCGCCCGCTTCCATTACAATGGTTGGATTTTCTAATCGGAACAATGAGAGGTTTCAACCCCCGAGGGAAAAAAATTACATTTGAGAGAACCAAGCAAACTGAGTGACTATTGCATTAACAAACGGCCTCCTTTCCAGACCAGTGTGGTCACAGCGCTCCCTTGCGTCAGCCGGGCTAGACATGTGCATCGTTTACTGTGAATGCGGTCTCCCCTAACGYGGGAACATTGCCTTTAAATGTAAATCGCCGCTACAACGCTGATCTTCAGAACTACGGATTGAAGCGAGCACTAAAGGCACTGATTGCTGAAATGATGTGATGATGAGGATCATTCCCCTCTCTGGCTTTTATATATATTTGACGTGATGAATTTGCGCTGTGTATAGCCTCACTACTGTTATTTTACTGCTGCTTTTATCTATTTGTTATTTTTATTTTTAACTTATCTATTTTTTACTTTACACTTTTCTTAAAACTGCATTGTTGGTTAAGGGCTTGTAAGTAAGCATTTCACTGTAAGGTTGTATTCGGCACATGTGACAAATCAAATTTTATATATATATATATATATGTAAATAAAAAACATTCCCCTCTCTTCCTGTTCCTCCTCCTGCTCTCCTCCCCCTCTCGCTTCTCTCTCCCCCTCTCGCTTCTCTCTCCCCCTCCCCCCTCTATCTTCAGGTAAAGCAGACTCTCTGCATAGTCTACAGGATGAGGTCCTACTGAAGTCCCAGAGGCTGACCGGTCTGGACGGCAAACTGCGGGAACTCCTGGCTGACATGAGACAGAAGGTCAAGATYTTCTCCACCTGCCAGGGCTGAGAGGTAAAAGGGCAGAGGTCATCCTCAAATAGCCTGTTCATTGAGATAGAGGAGCGATGTTATTTATTTTGTCCCATTTTGTAGAATAAATGTCCCAATAAATATGTTTTTCATGACGTTGAGTTTCCCTTATTGTGTGGTTTTTAACTTTATCCTACGACATCCCAGTGACATCATTAGGCCTGTGATTTCTGGGGCTGCAGCCCTGAATGTTTTTGGTCCAGCCCGAACCTTTTGATGGTAAAACACATTTGGTTTAAGATGGCACACGGAGAAAGAGATGGTATACGTTTTATCCTATTGGGGGGAGTGGGCAAAAATAAATAGACGTCATTTGGGTAGGGTGTAGTCTTGGGTAGATTTCGACTATGCCATGTTGTCTTCAGGAGATTTTCTCTTTCCTTCACATTAGCTGACGTAAGATAGTGGAACAATTCTTATTCCTTATGATGTGCTATCATGTTATAGGATAATGAGTGTGTTTGTCAGCAAGAACAGTACTGTTATTCCTCATCAATCTTTTATTATTACACTTCCCAATTTTGCTGGTGTAACTACTTATTTGAAATCTAATATGCCTAAATTAGAAGAGACTTTCCATGTTTGTCAGCATTCATGTGGGTATATACGCTATGTCATGGTCATGTTGATTGTAAGTCATAAAAACGAAAATAGCCAATATTGAAATGCCTGTTACATCAATTATTATTATATGTATTTTAGTAGTGTACACAAGCTGCTAGGCAGTGATGGTAAGGGGACTCTCAATAGCTCATAAACGCAAACGATCTTGCCCATGTATTGTAAGATGACAAGAGTCTGCAACTAGTCAGCCCCACCACCTATAGATTTTTCTTGATTGTGGGATGACTTGAAGAAATTAATTGTTATAGCATAAACATTTTCAAACCCCCTGCACTTGGGAAACATACCCCCCGCAGGAATTTCTTTCTTCAAGCTGTATTTTAAAGGGATAGTTCACCCACGTTGTAGAAAAGGCTCTCATTTGTAATATACTTTTTAGGGAACTGTCCCTTTAATTACACTTTTTTTTGTTAACTTTGCCTTTAACTGCAGACACTTCTGAGCCATCACAATGTATGTTAATATAGGCTTTTGGGCACTGGATACCTCTATACGTCTCTATGCTTTTTATTGTTTGGATTTGTGTGTGTTTTGTATTGTTGGTATTGCTGCACTGCTTGAGCTAGAAATCTGCGATAACATGTGTACACGACCAATAACGTTTGATTTGATTTTGTTCTGAGCAACCAATTCCCTTATTAAATACCTGAGTTCCCTTTGTCTTTAGTTCAGTACCAAATAACTCATGCCTCTTGAAAATACTCTCCAGCGTTTATCCCTTTTCGTTTCTGTTATCTATGCATCCAATACCCAACATTGTTTCCATTTTACTTTGTTTCATGTGTGAATATATGAGCGTTTAATGATGCGCTGTCGTATCAGTAGTGGTAGACTGTTGAGTTGTTGCAGCATGTTGCATATGGACATTAATTCAGATATTTTGTATATCCTTCAGAGAGTGATGATACTGACATGGAAATAATGGGTATGATAATTATGTTCATGTTTATTCTTTATATGAAATTTCCTAAAACATGTTTTGCTTTCTATTTGTTTATTTTTAGCACACAAGGTCAATAATGGATTATGATTTATTGGCGAAAATAAACGGGAGCTGCAGCTCTCTAAACCGAAACCCCACGTCTCTCTCCCCATCCTTGTCCTCTAACCGGGACACCTGTATCAGCTCCTGCAGTTAAGTCATTTAGCAGGCGCTCTTATCCAGATTGATTTACAGGAGCAATTAGGGTTCAGTGACTTAATCAAGGGCACATCAACAGTTCAAGGCTTCTTAACTCACCCATGTCAACAACCGACATCAGAATAGGCAACCTGCCCTGTAACATTGTTTTCATGACATTTTTGGTATAATTCTTTCATCTCTCAATGTTCAGATTGATGCATTTAGCTGTTGAAATTAAAAATGTCGTCCGGGGAATGGATCCCTTACAAGGGTTTCCCCTTATAGCTCAATGGGCTAAGCCTACAATGTCCTCAAATCCTAGAAACGACCCTGGCTACATTCCACTAATAGCTGTAGAGTAGCCTCGTTTGACCATCCTGACATTCTGTTACAAGGATTCAGTGGCGCTAACGCTTTTACATTTGTTTTGTGCAATGCCCCTCAGCTACAATAGTTCAATCATAGGAGGCCCAGACTGATGAAGGGAAATTAAATTGAGAGCGCAGCGGTCAGGGTGGTGGATTAGGCTAGCTGAAGAGGAGAGATTTGTGAGGTAAGAAAAGTACAGCAGAGGAAGATTTATATTGAAGTTTTATTTAGAAACAAAACAAAGAAGCAAAGTATAGTGCTTGTTGTTATAAGATAGCATCTCCAGTCAAACAGTTACAATGGCATCGACACTACAAGAGGAACTCTACAGCAGTTTATGGCATAAGTGGCACATGTTATCATCTCTGTACATAAAGTGGTGTTAGTATTACACAGGACCACTAAGTACAGTAATAACCATCTTCTCTTACACAGAAAAATGTCAGCCCTTCAAACCCTCCTCAACCCAAAGTCATTGTTATGACATGAGTGTTAGGATTCAAACAATGGATCAACGTCATTCAAACCTGTCGGGCAAGATTCATAAGTCAAAATCCTTACATTTAGGATTATAAAAGATACAAATAATTCACACAATATAAAAGTACACAGCTTCGATTTAACACTTGACATCTCAAAGCACTCCTTGAATAAACGTCATACAGTATTCATAAACTTTACAATGAAATCATTGTTTTTATCCATACATTTTCTTCAGAGCCACAGGGCTCTGGTTTCTCCAGATCCATTAGTAGGAACAGATGTGAGTGAAAGAAGAACAGTTTAATTTAGTTCAGACAGCAGCACAAAGTAGCCAAAGCCAATTAATTAGTTACAATCTAGCCGTCACAGCTATCATATCAGAAACAAATATTCCCAAAAAATTATATTGTTTTCCATAGGTCAATAAACATTCATAGACAATTATACATTGCAAATAGAGTACGTCTTTGTATACTTCAAATGTATATTTTCTGTTGAGATATAAGTACAGAATGTACACTCTTCTAAACATCCGACAGTGGCTTGGGTCAAAGAAATTAAAAGTTTATATTTTGGGTGAGTGTAAATGTACTACGTTGTAGTTGAGTATGAATCTCAGGTCTTCCTGTGTTCTCTGGATAAGGTTTGGGCCCAGGCCCTTGCTATGGGCCTCTGGGCATCTCAGAGGAGCACTACAGAGTACTACTCCTGAACCAGCAGGAGGCAGCTGACACCTGTAGAGTGGCTCAAACTTCTTGACTGCAACAGTGAAGGGGCGTGGGGAGTGCAAATTCACATGACGATTCATATAATTCATGTTAGACTTTTCCTATCAACTCTCCGTAGTTTTTGTTGATTGGGTACATGAGTGTATGCAAGCAAATGTGCATTGTGTATTTGAGACCTATTTACCTTTAAGCCAATGAATTGATCCTTAGGTCAATCAATCACATAACAGAACACACCCCAGTCTGCATGGTGTGCCCATTCCTATTGGTCGCCCTGTCAATAGCATCACAGCTGAAACAGACAGCAAAAAGCAAAGCCTTAAGAACCACAGATATTACACTTTGGACATAACTCACCTCCCCCCCCCCCCAGAATGACATATACTCCCCTCAGTCCACTCGGACTCACCTCTTAGCTGCCGCGAACGAGGAGCAATTCTCTGCGTTACATGTCTCCATAACGACCGGCGTGTGCCTGGGCTCGCTGTGACTGGCTCTCAGGCCCCGGCACTGCGCCTCCGGAGGGGTCACGTGACACACTGGGATTGGGAGGTTGCCGTTGGTGTCGATGTCCTTGGCGGTGATGTTGTTGACGCCCTGCTGAGTATTCTGGGAGTTGCAGGCGGGGATAGGTGGGAGAGGGGCATCGGGGTCGGCGTGGGCCAACTGCAGCTTCTTCATGTGGTTGATGGCTGCCGTGGCGTTGAAGGCTTGCTGTAACAAACACACAGGAAAATTAGGATTGATATATTTTTATAAATAATCATGTTTTGATGATAATAATAATAGTAATGTAAGTATGATAGCATATTGTATGTAGCCCTATGACATGTTGCTCACCCTCCATTTGGACTTGGCAAAGTTCTTCTGGATCTGCATGCTGACTGATTCATAGATGTCCTGATCCCTCGCTGTCTTCCCAATGATCCTGCAACCGGAAATGACATTGTTAGGGCCACCAGGAACAAAGAATAAACAAGAAATAGTGGGATCCCCAGACACTGATCTTAGATCAGTTTTCTATTTTCCCCCTGATGGTTATAGTAAGATGAGGGGAGGGTGGACTGATCCTGGATCTGTGTGTGACTCACCAGGGGTGTCTGAGGGCCTGTTCTGTGCTGAAGCGTTTCTTAGGGTGCTTCTGCATCATGTTCCGGATGAAGTCCTTCGCTATGGAAACGGAGACAGACAAACGTCAACAACTGACATGGAACTTTCAGCATACATGTAGTAAAAAAAAGTATTCTAGCACTGAGATGACTTATGAATATCTTTACTATGTAGTTATGATACTCGTTCTGTGTTAATACCCTTGTCGTAGGGGTGGTGTTATGTCTTACCTGACTCCGAGATGTTATCCCAGAAGGGCGAGTGGAAAGCGTAGTCGGCCCTCATGATCTTCGAGAACAGACGGGTCTCGTTGTCCTCAAAGAACGGAGGGTAGCCGCACAGCCTGTTAAACGCAGAGGGAACATGGTTATCACAATAACTTTCCCCAAACGTTATATAGGAATATCATCTCACAATGCAGTCATTCTAATACTATGAAAAGGTTGAGAAGAGGTGCTGGCGGATATAGATATAGAAGTCCTAGATAGGTACTCACAGGATGTATGTGATGACTCCTATGGACCAGCAGTCCACTGCCTTGCTGTAGGGTTTCTGAGCCAGAACTTCAGGGGCTGTAGAAGTTCAAATATACACAAGATTAGATACCATGCTAGTCTTTTCTATCTGTGCAACAAAGCGTTACACTATTTCAATGACCAAACAACTAACACACGGTTGGCGCACGCACACACACACCAACATATCCTGGCGTGCCGCAGGCTGTGGACATCACTCCGTGGTCGGACATCTTGGACAGGCCGAAGTCACTGATCATGATCTTGGAGTTCTCATCTGAGTTGAAGTACAGTAGGTTCTCTGGCTGCACACACAGAGGGAAAGAGAATCAAAAAGCAGCAGAGAAACTATTCTCCCAACATAGTATATAATAGTGTTGTGTGTGTAAAATATGTTTGGAATATTGTATTTGTTTAAATGTATTTTATTTAACCTTTATTTAACTAGGCAAGTCAGTTAAGAACAAAATCTTATTTACAATGACAGCCTACCCCGGCCAAACCCTAACCCGGACGACGCTGGGCCAATTGTGCGCCGCCCTATGGGACTCCCAATCACAGCCGGATGTGATACAGCCTGGATATTACGTGTGTGTGTGTGTGTGTGTTTACTTTGACTGTGTGTGTGTGTAACATACCTTGAGGTCCCTGTGCACTATGCTGTTCTCGTGAAGGTAGTTGACAGCCTCCAGCACTTGGTGAACCAGACAGCTGGCATCCTTCTCTGTGTACACCCCCCGATCTATGATACGGTCAAACAGCTCCCCACCAGACACCCTAGGGGAAAAAAACATCAGAATCTCCACCACTATATTCACCATCAGCATCAGCCTTTAAAGTCTTCATTACACCCTACTAATACAGCAGGTTTGGTAAAACAGCAACATTTCTCTGTATGTTAATACATGCATTTAGAATATGTAGAGATAACGGTGCCCACTCACAGCTGCATGACAAGGTAGTAGTACGTCCGAGTTTCATAGAAGTCTTCCAATCCAACCACATTGTCGTGCCTTATCCTGAGAGGAAGAGGAAGAGATTTGTGATGTTGTTCATTGTGGTGTGAGTGAGAGCGTGTGTGTGTGTGTGTGTACTTACTTCTTCAGCACAGTGATCTCGTTCTCTAGCTTGCTACAGCTGAGGTGTTTTTTCTTCAGACACTTCAGGGCATAGAGGTTTCCAGTCTTCTTTTCTCTCACCAGATACACCTCGGAGAACGAACCCCTACGCACACAGACAGAGAAATGGTTATAAGGCTATGTCCATTATCCAACCCATGGGTTTGAGCTATATAGTCAATGAACCTCTTCAGGTTCCATAAACTTGCAGATTTCTGAGCTTAACTACAGTTAACAATTCTAGTCTCTAATCCAGGGGTGTCAGACTCCTTCAACGGAGGGTTGAGTGTCTGATGGTTTTTGCTATTCTGTTCAATTTGTGTCCAATTGAGACCTAGACAACCAGGTGAGGGGAGTTCCTAACTAATTCATGACCGTAAGTGCAAAGGAGGAGTGAAAACCCGCAGACACACGGCCCTCGAAGGAAAGAGTTAGACACCTGTGCTCTAATCAAATGAAATACTGCTCAAATTAAACCGATAAGTTCTGAAGACGAAGTTGAACAGCTCGAAAACAACCCTGAAAAATGAACCCCATTCCACAGATAATTGGATAGGTGTAACCAAGATGGCGGAAGCTACAGTGCTGTAGGAAGGCTACAGTGCTGTAGGTGGAGTCACCACCACCAAGCCTCACTCTCCTGGCTCATAGCTGCACACGGCTAGGAACAAGACGAACGACCAATTAGTGAAAAAAAACATCAGAATTGGGCTGCCGGTCTAAACAGGGCCATAGAGGCTCAGGTATGGCCTGTGCTCCTGAGGCCTGTGAATAGCAGCAGGGCAATACAGAAGGATGAGTACTCAAGCCTTTCCATTACCCAGCCTGAAGCTCAGGACAGGGGGCCCAGAGAAGAGACCCCTGAGATGATTGATTGATTACTTGATTCGATAATTCAAAGTAGTAGCCTGCTCCAGCTGCAGACAACGTTACATACATCAGAAATTCTCAAGAACTAAAACACAATGAATCCCGGAGGCTTATTTCCATCGTCCATTGTGTCTGTCCGATCTTGCACAGTCGACCCTGGATGAACCCTGAGAAGACCGGGGGGGGGGCATTTTCTTCGTCAGACCCCAGACGTAACATGACATCAGGAGAGAAGTGTTCATGTGTGGGAGGGAGCCAAGATTATCCTACGCCTCATAAAATGGATCCGACCTCCCATCTGCTGACTGCCCTGTTTGAGGGAGACCAAGGTGTGGCTAATCCTCGGGTTTGGCAGACGCCCATATTCCAACACCTGTGATACTGATGCAATAAGTGCGCCCTGTGCCCAAAGACATCACTGTCTGGTAGAGGCAGACATACAGACGGAGACACAATGTCCACCAGGCCTGGGTTCTAATACCGCACTATTTGTTTTCTTTCAAATACTTTGATTGTGCTTGTCACTTCGCTTCCTCCTACTCATCTGGCACTCCTGGCAGACTCAGTCAAACACTCAAAGTATTCGAAAGAAAAGCATACTATTTGAACCCAGGTCTGATGAACACRCAMACATACAGATACGCAACGTCGCACACAAACTCACACACCCCAGCAGGCACACAGTCGCACTCATTCCCTCACACCTCACCTCGTGCAAATGCACACTGTCAACACACAATGCCAGGCCCTTAATCCTTTAATTGAGCAGTGATAGGCTGTGCCCGCTCTGTAATGACATCATTGCTCACCTGCCTGGCTCACACTTCTCTTAACCTCAGCCTCTCTCATGTATTATGCTGTAAGCTGCTTGAGGAGAGGCTGAGGTGGTGAGGAGGAGGCTCAGGCAACAGGTAGGCCAGGGGCAACAGACAGACCCTTCTCACTCTGCAGATATCAGCGTTGTGTGGGCAATACATTTGTATTGGATTTCACAAAGAACAACTCCTTTCATAAAGCTCTCATATACTGTACTGTGCATAGACCTACTGTGCATAGACCTACTGTGCATAGACCTACTGTGCATAGACCTACTGTGCATAGACCTACAAAACAAGCATACACCCACACATGCACACAACCACACAACCACACATGTGCTCAGACCCACATGTGAACACTCTCAGGCTCACACACACATGATCATAACGTACATACACATGAACACACATATACACATTGGTCAACCATTTTTCCAAAACGTGCCATGTCCTGTCCCCTTTTGGATACGGTTGCTACCTCGTTTAATCTCAAACCTCTCCAACAAAGGTTCAATCTTTAAGGTGAGAGAGACTGTATTGTGTGAACGCCAAGTGTTCCCTTGATAAACATGACCTGCCCTGACCTGGGTCCTGATAATCTGATAATCTGGGTAGAACATTCCAGGATTATAGTGCCAAACTAGGATCCTTCTCTGGGCACAGGTAAAGTAGATATCCTGGAGATGCACTTAATCCTGTAATAATGGCTCTTTAGTCGGAGATAAGAAGCTGACAAGAGCTGCTACTCAGCAACAAAGGCCCAGTGAAAACAACCAAGCACAAAATGGCTGCCTTACATCACCCAGGCGGGTGCTGCACATCGGATGAGGCGAGTTATCCTCAAAGTAAAAGTGCTTTGAATTACACCTCCAGGCAATCATTTTAACGGACAAAGTACTTACGATCCCAGCGCTTGTTTGAATTCGAACACGTCTCTGATATTGTTGATGACTTTCTTCCAACTGCAGGTTATTTCTTTGCGACCCATGGTGGCTCTGTCGTCACAGCCGGCACCTGGAACGACAGACAGACAAGCAGTTTTACTCTTCTGTCTGGAGAACACTGGACTGTCTTACATGTATAGACACATTCCTTTTCAAAAGACAACCCTCACCACACATAAAGAAGCCCAACATGACCAAACACTTTGGGACAGAGTTTCACATATGGTGGGTGGGGACCAACAGCCATTTCCTCTTGGGTCATGCCGTAGGACTAATATGGCTAGACACATCGTTTGGATACAAGAACGTTTGAAAGGCTTCAAGTAGCTCACAAAGCAACAACAACAAAATTGGGGGACCACAGCTTTGGTGGAGATCTCGGTTAACTACTGCCATCTTGTAAACACCCCATTTTACTTATATAAAAGCTTGCATGTTCAGTATAAGGTCATTAATTATTGGCCTAAGCTCATTTGTACCCATCACTTACAGAAGGCCCAAAGAGGTGTAGGATTAGTGCTGTAATGCCTATTGATGGTTACTCTTTCCACCCTCTCCCTCCCCTCGCTCTCGCTCTCCTTCCTGTGCCAATTCAGGATGCAGATTACTGCTGATTCCCTGACAAACTCCCAAAACTGGGTCGACTTATTATACTGACCTTCACAAGAGGCCATTGTTGTGCCTCAAAACTCTCTCCAAGTTGGTTCTGCTTCTTTTTTTAAACCAATCAGCATCTGAATAAAAAAAGTACCCCAAACCCCCCCTGAGTGATCTCACAATGCCATAGATAGAGCATAGAATATAATTAAGCAATAGAACAAGAGGGGGTGTTGTATATGGCCAATATACCACGGCTAAGGGCTGTCTTATGCACAACGCAACGCGACGCAGATACAGACATTAGCCGTGGAATATTGGCCACATACYACAAACACCCGAGGTGCCTTATGGCTATTATCAACTGGTTACCAACGCAATTAGAATTAGTATTTTTTTGGTCATACTTGTGGTAATCGGTCTGACGTAACATGGCTTTCAGCCATTCAGCATTCAGGGCTYGAACCACCCGGTTTATAATGATGATTATAAACTGGATGGTTCCAGCCCTGAAAGCTGATTGGCTGACAGCCATGGTATATCAGACCATATACCACGGGTATGACAAAACATTTTTTGCTCTAATTACATTTACTGCTCTAATTACGTTGGTAACCAGTTTATTATAGCAATAAGGCACCTCGGGGGTTTGTGGTATATGGCCAATATACCACGGCTAAGGGCTGCTTCCAAGCACTATGTATTGCATCGTGCATAAGAACAACTCTTATCCATGGTATATTGGCCATATACCACACGCCCTCATG
>NC_036838.1:24126476-24222354 GCF_002910315.2 Salvelinus sp. IW2-2015
CCCTAGCCTTAGCCCTAGCCCTACCCTTAACCCTAACTCACTTTAACGTGACTGTGTATTTTTATTCCCTGTCTCTCAGGTGTGTGGCAGTGTGCGCTCTGCCCCTTGTACCCCTGCCCAGTGTGATGGTGAGCTGTGCCCTGCGGAGGGGGCGCCACCCTGTGGTCGTGGCGAGAGTTGCATTGGGGCTCTGCCTCTGGGGACCCGAGCTGTGAGGGATGCTGAGGAGGTAAAGGACAGACTGCAGCAGCTCAATGGGAAGATCACACAGGCTGCTGCACAGGTAGGAGCTGACACTTGTTTGTTTGTTTACTGTATGTTATAACATATATAACTGTTTATTGGGTTTGAATACTGACATGTAGTATATGTCCTTCAGTCAATTAAGTGGTTTGTTTCATCATATGGCGTTCAATGCTTTGCTCCTTTCTCCATTCAATTCACAGATCCAGAAAACACAGGACACGGTCAATATGGTCAGACAGTCCACGGACGATCTGGCCAATCAGATGAGGCGGGCCAGGGATGACTTGGAGGCAGATCTGCAGGAGACAAGATACTTTGTTAAAGAGCTGAAGGACTTCCTGTCAGGTGACACATCGACAGTTATGTTCCAGTACCTTCAATAACCTATTTATACTGTTTTACTAGTAGTAAAAGTATTGAAGTAGTAGTATTGCATTTTTGTGAGTGTGTGGTTCACTGACATTCCCCTCTTCTCTCCCTTCCCCCCTCTTCCACTCTTTCTCATCCTCCCTCTTGCAATCCTCTTCTCTCTCTCTCCCTCCCTCCTCTCCCTCCTTGACTCCAGACCCTTTGTCAGACCCGACAGACATCAGCACGGTGAGTGAATGGATCTTGAACGCAAAGCTGCCTCTCAGTCTGGCAGCTCTGAAGAGGAAGCTTCAGGAGATCAGAGCCCTGGCGGCAGGACTCCCAGACAGCAAAGCAGTTCTGGACCAGGCTGGACCACAGCTCGACACCGCCCGGCGCCTGCTACAGGAGGCCCAGGACGCTAGGTATAACACCTTATGACCTCTTATGTCAGTCTTATGACAGGGCTATGTACTGGAAGCTTGATTGATGTCATGTATGAAAATGCTGTGTGGTTTCAGAAGTATCTTTAGCGTTATTGTGACTGCTGTGAACGTTGCCGTAAGGTTGCTGTAACATTGTTCTAACTTTGTGGTGTGCTGTGTGACAGGGATGCTGGGCTGGGTGTGAAGGATGATGTTGACGGGCTGCTGGATGGCTTCACCGCCGTGGAGGGCTCCCTCTCTGGCCTGAACGACAAAGTGCAGGACAGCCTGGACATAGTGGAAGACATCAGCAACAGTCTCACACAGGTGAGCGAGAGATGAACGTGTCCATTTGAGCTAATGTACTCCAATGAGTACAATTACGCTTTCAAACTAGTCTGACACTGACATTGATTGTATTGCCTCCATTTTCCAAATCCTTCACAGCTTCTTACCTTATTATTCCTCTCTCATTTTGATCCCCTCCTCCCTCCAGACCAAGGCCCAGTTGACTCCCGCGGTGAAGGCTCTAGGGGAGGCGTCTGCCCTGGCTGAGGGGATGAAACCTGAGCTGGAGGGGCTCAAGGCGCTGGTGCGCTCTGGAGATCTGCTGGCCCAGAATGCTAAGGGAGAGGCCAATAAGGCTAACAAGGAGGCAGATTCTGCGACCAGGGTGAGTGTGTGTTAAAGTATATGTGTGTGTGGTACTGTTTATGCATGCCTACTGTTTATACGTGTGTGTGTACGTGTATGTCAGTGGAGGCTGCTGGCGGGAGGGCGGCTCATAATAATGACTGGAACGGAGCATGTTTGATGTATTTGATACCATTCGGCTCCAGCCATTACCACGAGCCCGTCCTCCCCAATTAAGGTGCCACCAACCTCCTGTTGTGTGTGTGTGTGCTCAACTGCCTGTCTCTTTGTTTGTAGGACCTGGCGTCCCTGGAGAAGCAGCTGGAGCAGCTGCGTGCTGCAGAGAGGACCAGTGGTCATGGCGATGGGACGGGGACGACAGGTGAGCGTCTCCGGAAGCTGCAGGAGGAGGCTGGTTCTCTGGCCCAGGACACTGGAGACATGATGAAGGCACTAGCAGGTACGGAGGAGGATAGCGAGGGGACACAAACACACCTGGCAAATTTGATTTGACTTGACTGTTTTCACACTCCATCCAGTATGTGGGCATAATGCGTTTGTGGAACATTGGCTCGATTCATTCCATATTGCTGAAGTTCAGCGTTATGGCGAGATTGAAATGATTTAATGGTAATTTCCGATTGAGCCGACATATGCTAGTCTGGCTAACACCTAACTCTCGAAGTCCTCCTGACTTCATAGTCTGAAATGGCTCTTTGATATTGTCGGCACAATGTGTCGATGATGAAGGGGGCTGTGCTTTTACTGCTTGGCTCTCCTCTTTCTCACAAAAAAAAAACACACGCAAAGCCACACACAGCCGCAGGGCGCCGCCCGCTTCCATTACAATGGTTGGATTTTCTAATCGGAACAATGAGAGGTTTCAACCCCCGAGGGAAAAAAATTACATTTGAGAGAACCAAGCAAACTGAGTGACTATTGCATTAACAAACGGCCTCCTTTCCAGACCAGTGTGGTCACAGCGCTCCCTTGCGTCAGCCGGGCTAGACATGTGCATCGTTTACTGTGAATGCGGTCTCCCCTAACGRGGGAACATTGCCTTTAAATGTAAATCYCCGCTACAACGCTGATCTTCAGAACTACGGATTGAAGCGAGCACTAAAGGCACTGATTGCTGAAATGATGTGATGATGAGGATCATTCCCCTCTCTGGCTTTTATATATATTTGACATGTGATGAATTTGCGCTGTGTATAGCCTCACTACTGTTATTTTACTGCTGCTTTTATCTATTTGTTATTTTTATTTTTAACTTATCTATTTTTTACTTTACACTTTTCTTAAAACTGCATTGTTGGTTAAGGGCTTGTAAGTAAGCATTTCACTGTAAGGTTGTATTCGGCACATGTGACAAATCAAATTTTATATATATATATATATATGTAAATAAAAAACATTCCCCTCTCTTCCTGTTCCTCCTCCTGCTCTCCTCCCCCTCTCGCTTCTCTCTCCCCCTCTCGCTTCTCTCTCCCCCTCCCCCCTCTATCTTCAGGTAAAGCAGACTCTCTGCATAGTCTACAGGATGAGGTCCTACTGAAGTCCCAGAGGCTGACCGGTCTGGACGGCAAACTGCGGGAACTCCTGGCTGACATGAGACAGAAGGTCAAGATRTTCTCCACCTGCCAGGGCTGAGAGGTAAAAGGGCAGAGGTCATCCTCAAATAGCCTGTTCATTGAGATAGAGGAGCGATGTTATTTATTTTGTCCCATTTTGTAGAATAAATGTCCCAATAAATATATTTTTCATGACGTTGAGTTTCCCTTATTGTGTGGTTTTTAACTTTATCCTACGACATCCCAGTGACATCATTAGGCCTGTGATTTCTGGGGCTGCAGCCCTGAATGTTTTTGGTCCAGCCCGAACCTTTTGATGGTAAAACACATTTGGTTTAAGATGGCACACGGAGAAAGAGATGGTATACGTTTTATCCTATTGGGGGGAGTGGGCAAAAATAAATAGACGTCATTTGGGTAGGGTGTAGTCTTGGGTAGATTTCGACTATGCCATGTTGTCTTCAGGAGATTTTCTCTTTCCTTCACATTAGCTGACGTAAGATAGTGGAACAATTCCTATTCCTTATGATGTGCTATCATGTTATAGGATAATGAGTGTGTTTGTCAGCAAGAACAGTACTGTTATTCCTCATCAATCTTTTATTATTACACTTCCCAATTTTGCTGGTGTAACTACTTATTTGAAATCTAATATGCCTAAATTAGAAGAGACTTTCCATGTTTGTCAGCATTCATGTGGGTATATACGCTATGTCATGGTCATGTTGATTGTAAGTCATAAAAACGAAAATAGCCAATATTGAAATGCCTGTTACATCAATTATTATTATATGTATTTTAGTAGTGTACACAAGCTGCTAGGCAGTGATGGTAAGGGGACTCTCAATAGCTCATAAACGCAAACGATCTTGCCCATGTATTGTAAGATGACAAGAGTCTGCAACTAGTCAGCCCCACCACCTATAGATTTTTCTTGATTGTGGGATGACTTGAAGAAATTAATTGTTATAGCATAAACATTTTCAAACCCCCTGCACTTGGGAAACATACCCCCCGCAGGAATTTCTTTCTTCAAGCTGTATTTTAAAGGGATAGTTCACCCACGTTGTAGAAAAGGCTCTCATTTGTAATATACTTTTTAGGGAACTGTCCCTTTAATTACACTTTTTTTTGTTAACTTTGCCTTTAACTGCAGACACTTCTGAGCCATCACAATGTATGTTAATATAGGCTTTTGGGCACTGGATACCTCTATACGTCTCTATGCTTTTTATTGTTTGGATTTGTGTGTGTTTTGTATTGTTGGTATTGCTGCACTGCTTGAGCTAGAAATCTGCGATAACATGTGTACACGACCAATAACGTTTGATTTGATTTTGTTCTGAGCAACCAATTCCCTTATTAAATACCTGAGTTCCCTTTGTCTTTAGTTCAGTACCAAATAACTCATGCCTCTTGAAAATACTCTCCAGCGTTTATCCCTTTTCGTTTCTGTTATCTATGCATCCAATACCCAACATTGTTTCCATTTTACTTTGTTTCATGTGTGAATATATGAGCGTTTAATGATGCGCTGTCGTATCAGTAGTGGTAGACTGTTGAGTTGTTGCAGCATGTTGCATATGGACATTAATTCAGATATTTTGTATATCCTTCAGAGAGTGATGATACTGACATGGAAATAATGGGTATGATAATTATGTTCATGTTTATTCTTTATATGAAATTTCCTAAAACATGTTTTGCTTTCTATTTGTTTATTTTTAGCACACAAGGTCAATAATGGATTATGATTTATTGGCGAAAATAAACGGGAGCTGCAGCTCTCTAAACCGAAACCCCACGTCTCTCTCCCCATCCTTGTCCTCTAACCGGGACACCTGTATCAGCTCCTGCAGTTAAGTCATTTAGCAGGCGCTCTTATCCAGATTGATTTACAGGAGCAATTAGGGTTCAGTGACTTAATCAAGGGCACATCAACAGTTCAAGGCTTCTTAACTCACCCATGTCAACAACCGACATCAGAATAGGCAACCTGCCCTGTAACATTGTTTTCATGACATTTTTGGTATAATTCTTTCATCTCTCAATGTTCAGATTGATGCATTTAGCTGTTGAAATTAAAAATGTCGTCCGGGGAATGGATCCCTTACAAGGGTTTCCCCTTATAGCTCAATGGGCTAAGCCTACAATGTCCTCAAATCCTAGAAACGACCCTGGCTACATTCCACTAATAGCTGTAGAGTAGCCTCGTTTGACCATCCTGACATTCTGTTACAAGGATTCAGTGGCGCTAACGCTTTTACATTTGTTTTGTGCAATGCCCCTCAGCTACAATAGTTCAATCATAGGAGGCCCAGACTGATGAAGGGAAATTAAATTGAGAGCGCAGCGGTCAGGGTGGTGGATTAGGCTAGCTGAAGAGGAGAGATTTGTGAGGTAAGAAAAGTACAGCAGAGGAAGATTTATATTGAAGTTTTATTTAGAAACAAAACAAAGAAGCAAAGTATAGTGCTTGTTGTTATAAGATAGCATCTCCAGTCAAACAGTTACAATGGCATCGACACTACAAGAGGAACTCTACAGCAGTTTATGGCATAAGTGGCACATGTTATCATCTCTGTACATAAAGTGGTGTTAGTATTACACAGGACCACTAAGTACAGTAATAACCATCTTCTCTTACACAGAAAAATGTCAGCCCTTCAAACCCTCCTCAACCCAAAGTCATTGTTATGACATGAGTGTTAGGATTCAAACAATGGATCAACGTCATTCAAACCTGTCGGGCAAGATTCATAAGTCAAAATCCTTACATTTAGGATTATAAAAGATACAAATAATTCACACAATATAAAAGTACACAGCTTCGATTTAACACTTGACATCTCAAAGCACTCCTTGAATAAACGTCATACAGTATTCATAAACTTTACAATGAAATCATTGTTTTTATCCATACATTTTCTTCAGAGCCACAGGGCTCTGGTTTCTCCAGATCCATTAGTAGGAACAGATGTGAGTGAAAGAAGAACAGTTTAATTTAGTTCAGACAGCAGCACAAAGTAGCCAAAGCCAATTAATTAGTTACAATCTAGCCGTCACAGCTATCATATCAGAAACAAATATTCCCAAAAAATTATATTGTTTTCCATAGGTCAATAAACATTCATAGACAATTATACATTGCAAATAGAGTACGTCTTTGTATACTTCAAATGTATATTTTCTGTTGAGATATAAGTACAGAATGTACACTCTTCTAAACATCCGACAGTGGCTTGGGTCAAAGAAATTAAAAGTTTATATTTTGGGTGAGTGTAAATGTACTACGTTGTAGTTGAGTATGAATCTCAGGTCTTCCTGTGTTCTCTGGATAAGGTTTGGGCCCAGGCCCTTGCTATGGGCCTCTGGGCATCTCAGAGGAGCACTACAGAGTACTACTCCTGAACCAGCAGGAGGCAGCTGACACCTGTAGAGTGGCTCAAACTTCTTGACTGCAACASTGAAGGGGCGTGGGGAGTYCAAATTCACATGACGATTCATATAATTCATGTTAGACTTTTCCTATCAACTCTCCGTAGTTTTTGTTGATTGGGTACATGAGTGTATGCAAGCAAATGTGCATTGTGTATTTGAGACCTATTTACCTTTAAGCCAATGAATTGATCCTTAGGTCAATCAATCACATAACAGAACACACCCCAGTCTGCATGGTGTGCCCATTCCTATTGGTCGCCCTGTCAATAGCATCACAGCTGAAACAGACAGCAAAAAGCAAAGCCTTAAGAACCACAGATATTACACTTTGGACATAACTCACCTCCCCCCCCCCCCAGAATGACATATACTCCCCTCAGTCCACTCGGACTCACCTCTTAGCTGCCGCGAACGAGGAGCAATTCTCTGCGTTACATGTCTCCATAACGACCGGCGTGTGCCTGGGCTCGCTGTGACTGGCTCTCAGGCCCCGGCACTGCGCCTCCGGAGGGGTCACGTGACACACTGGGATTGGGAGGTTGCCGTTGGTGTCGATGTCCTTGGCGGTGATGTTGTTGACGCCCTGCTGAGTATTCTGGGAGTTGCAGGCGGGGATAGGTGGGAGAGGGGCATCGGGGTCGGCGTGAGCCAACTGCAGCTTCTTCATGTGGTTGATGGCTGCCGTGGCGTTGAAGGCTTGCTGTAACAAACACACAGGAAAATTAGGATTGATATTTTTATAAATAATCATGTTTTGATGATAATAATAATAGTAATGTAAGTATGATAGCATATTGTATGTAGCCCTATGACATGTTGCTCACCCTCCATTTGGACTTGGCAAAGTTCTTCTGGATCTGCATGCTGACTGATTCATAGATGTCCTGATCCCTCGCTGTCTTCCCAATGATCCTGCAACCGGAAATGACATTGTTAGGGCCACCAGGAACAAAGAATAAACAAGAAATAGTGGGATCCCCAGACACTGATCTTAGATCAGTTTTCTATTTTCCCCCTGATGGTTATAGTAAGATGAGGGGAGGGTGGACTGATCCTGGATCTGTGTGTGACTCACCAGGGGTGTCTGAGGGCCTGTTCTGTGCTGAAGCGTTTCTTAGGGTGCTTCTGCATCATGTTCCGGATGAAGTCCTTCGCTATGGAAACGGAGACAGACAAACGTCAACAACTGACATGGAACTTTCAGCATACATGTAGTAAAAAAAAGTATTCTAGCACTGAGATGACTTATGAATATCTTTACTATGTAGTTATGATACTCGTTCTGTGTTAATACCCTTGTCGTAGGGGTGGTGTTATGTCTTACCTGACTCCGAGATGTTATCCCAGAAGGGCGAGTGGAAAGCGTAGTCGGCCCTCATGATCTTCGAGAACAGACGGGTCTCGTTGTCCTCAAAGAACGGAGGGTAGCCGCACAGCCTGTTAAACGCAGAGGGAACATGGTTATCACAATAACTTTCCCCAAACGTTATATAGGAATATCATCTCACAATGCAGTCATTCTAATACTATGAAAAGGTTGAGAAGAGGTGCTGGCGGATATAGATATAGAAGTCCTAGATAGGTACTCACAGGATGTATGTGATGACTCCTATGGACCAGCAGTCCACTGCCTTGCTGTAGGGTTTCTGAGCCAGAACCTCAGGGGCTGTAGAAGTTCAAATATACACAGGATTAGATACCATGCTAGTCTTTTCTACCTGTGCAACAAAGCGTTACACTATTTCAATGACCAAACAACTAACACACGGTTGGCGCACGCACACACACACCAACATATCCTGGCGTGCCGCAGGCTGTGGACATCACTCCGTGGTCGGACATCTTGGACAGGCCGAAGTCACTGATCATGATCTTGGAGTTCTCATCTGAGTTGAAGTACAGTAGGTTCTCTGGCTGCACACACAGAGGGAAAGAGAATCAAAAAGCAGCAGAGAAACTATTCTCCCAACATAGTATATAATAGTGTTGTGTGTGTAAAATATGTTTGGAATATTGTATTTGTTTAAATGTATTTTATTTAACCTTTATTTAACTAGGCAAGTCAGTTAAGAACAAAATCTTATTTACAATGACAGCCTACCCCGGCCAAACCCTAACCCGGACGACGCTGGGCCAATTGTGCGCCGCCCTATGGGACTCCCAATCACAGCCGGATGTGATACAGCCTGGATATTACGTGTGTGTGTGTGTGTGTGTTTACTTTGACTGTGTGTGTGTGTAACATACCTTGAGGTCCCTGTGCACTATGCTGTTCTCGTGAAGGTAGTTGACAGCCTCCAGCACTTGGTGAACCAGACAGCTGGCATCCTTCTCTGTGTACACCCCCCGATCTATGATACGGTCAAACAGCTCCCCACCAGACACCCTAGGGGAAAAAAACATCAGAATCTCCACCACTATATTCACCATCAGCATCAGCCTTTAAAGTCTTCATTACACCCTACTAATACAGCAGGTTTGGTAAAACAGCAACATTTCTCTGTATGTTAATACATGCATTTAGAATATGTAGAGATAACGGTGCCCACTCACAGCTGCATGACAAGGTAGTAGTACGTCCGAGTTTCATAGAAGTCTTCCAATCCAACCACATTGTCGTGCCTTATCCTGAGAGGAAGAGGAAGAGATTTGTGATGTTGTTCATTGTGGTGTGAGTGAGAGCGTGTGTGTGTGTGTGTGTACTTACTTCTTCAGCACAGTGATCTCGTTCTCTAGCTTGCTACAGCTGAGGTGTTTTTTCTTCAGACACTTCAGGGCATAGAGGTTTCCAGTCTTCTTTTCTCTCACCAGATACACCTCGGAGAACGAACCCCTACGCACACAGACAGAGAAATGGTTATAAGGCTATGTCCATTATCCAACCCATGGGTTTGAGCTATATAGTCAATGAACCTCTTCAGGTTCCATAAACTTGCAGATTTCTGAGCTTCACTACAGTTAACAATTCTAGTCTCTAATCCAGGGGTGTCAGACTCCTTCAACGGAGGGTTGAGTGTCTGATGGTTTTTGCTATTCTGTTCAATTTGTGTCCAATTYAGACCTAGACAACCAGGTGAGGGGAGTTCCTAACTAATTCATGACCGTAAGTGCAAAGGAGGAGTGAAAACCCGCAGACACACGGCCCTCGAAGGAAAGAGTTAGACACCTGTGCTCTAATCAAATGAAATACTGCTCAAATTAAACCGATAAGTTCTGAAGACGAAGTTGAACAGCTCGAAAACAACCCTGAAAAATGAACCCCATTCCACAGATAATTGGATAGGTGTAACCAAGATGGCGGAAGCTACAGTGCTGTAGGAAGGCTACAGTGCTGTAGGTGGAGTCACCACCACCAAGCCTCACTCTCCTGGCTCATAGCTGCACACGGCTAGGAACAAGACGAACGACCAATTAGTGAAAAAAAACATCAGAATTGGGCTGCCGGTCTAAACAGGGCCATAGAGGCTCAGGTATGGCCTGTGCTCCTGAGGCCTGTGAATAGCAGCAGGGCAATACAGAAGGATGAGTACTCAAGCCTTTCCATTACCCAGCCTGAAGCTCAGGACAGGGGGCCCAGAGAAGAGACCCCTGAGATGATTGATTGATTACTTGATTCGATAATTCAAAGTAGTAGCCTGCTCCAGCTGCAGACAACGTTACATACATCAGAAATTCTCAAGAACTAAAACACAATGAATCCCGGAGGCTTATTTCCATCGTCCATTGTGTCTGTCCGATCTTGCACAGTCGACCCTGGATGAACCCTGAGAAGACCGGGGGGGGGGCATTTTCTTCGTCAGACCCCAGACGTAACATGACATCAGGAGAGAAGTGTTCATGTGTGGGAGGGAGCCAAGATTATCCTACGCCTCATAAAATGGATCCGACCTCCCATCTGCTGACTGCCCTGTTTGAGGGAGACCAAGGTGTGGCTAATCCTCGGGTTTGGCAGACGCCCATATTCCAACACCTGTGATACTGATGCAATAAGTGCGCCCTGTGCCCAAAGACATCACTGTCTGGTAGAGGCAGACATACAGACGGAGACACAATGTCCACCAGGCCTGGGTTCTAATACCGCACTATTTGTTTTCTTTCAAATACTTTGATTGTGCTTGTCACTTCGCTTCCTCCCTCTCATCTGGCACTCCTGGCAGACTCAGTCAAACACTTTTATTTGAAAGAAAAGCATACTATTTGAACCCAGGTCTGATGAACACYCAKACATACAGATACGCAACGTCGCACACAAACTCACACACCCCAGCAGGCACACAGTCGCACTCATTCCCTCACACCTCACCTCGTGCAAATGCACACTGTCAACACACAATGCCAGGCCCTTAATCCTTTAATTGAGCAGTGATAGGCTGTGCCCGCGCTGTAATGACATCATTGCTCACCTGCCTGGCTCACACTTCTCTTAACCTCAGCCTCTCTCATGTATTATGCTGTAAGCTGCTTGAGGAGAGGCTGAGGTGGTGAGGAGGAGGCTCAGGCAACAGGTAGGCCAGGGGCAACAGACAGACCCTTCTCACTCTGCAGATATCAGCGTTGTGTGGGCAATACATTTGTATTGGATTTCACAAAGAACAACTCCTTTCATAAAGCTCTCATATACTGTACTGTGCATAGACCTACTGTGCATAGACCTACTGTGCATAGACCTACTGTGCATAGACCTACTGTGCATAGACCTACAAAACAAGCATACACCCACACATGCACACAACCACACAACCACACATGTGCTCAGACCCACATGTGAACACTCTCAGGCTCACACACACATGATCATAACGTACATACACATGAACACACATATACACATTGGTCAACCATTTTTCCAAAACGTGCCATGTCCTGTCCCCTTTTGGATACGGTTGCTACCTCGTTTAATCTCAAACCTCTCCAACAAAGGTTCAATCTTTAAGGTGAGAGAGACTGTATTGTGTGAACGCCAAGTGTTCCCTTGATAAACATGACCTGCCCTGACCTGGGTCCTGATAATCTGATAATCTGGGTAGAACATTCCAGGATTATAGTGCCAAACTAGGATCCTTCTCTGGGCACAGGTAAAGTAGATATCCTGGAGATGCACTTAATCCTGTAATAATGGCTCTTTAGTCGGAGATAAGAAGCTGACAAGAGCTGCTACTCAGCAACAAAGGCCCAGTGAAAACAACCAAGCACAAAATGGCTGCCTTACATCACCCAGGCGGGTGCTGCACATCGGATGAGGCGAGTTATCCTCAAAGTAAAAGTGCTTTGAATTACACCTCCAGGCAATCATTTTAACGGACAAAGTACTTACGATCCCAGCGCTTGTTTGAATTCGAACACGTCTCTGATATTGTTGATGACTTTCTTCCAACTGCAGGTTATTTCTTTGCGACCCATGGTGGCTCTGTCGTCACAGCCGGCACCTGGAACGACAGACAGACAAGCAGTTTTACTCTTCTGTCTGGAGAACACTGGACTGTCTTACATGTATAGACACATTCCTTTTCAAAAGACAACCCTCACCACACATAAAGAAGCCCAACATGACCAAACACTTTGGGACAGAGTTTCACATATGGTGGGTGGGGACCAACAGCCATTTCCTCTTGGGTCATGCCGTAGGACTAATATGGCTAGACACATCGTTTGGATACAAGAACGTTTGAAAGGCTTCAAGTAGCTCACAAAGCAACAACAACAAAATTGGGGGACCACAGCTTTGGTGGAGATCTCGGTTAACTACTGCCATCTTGTAAACACCCCATTTTACTTATATAAAAGCTTGCATGTTCAGTATAAGGTCATTAATTATTGGCCTAAGCTCATTTGTACCCATCACTTACAGAAGGCCCAAAGAGGTGTAGGATTAGTGCTGTAATGCCTATTGATGGTTACTCTTTCCACCCTCTCCCTCCCCTCGCTCTCGCTCTCCTTCCTGTGCCAATTCAGGATGCAGATTACTGCTGATTCCCTGACAAACTCCCAAAACTGGGTCGACTTATTATACTGACCTTCACAAGAGGCCATTGTTGTGCCTCAAAACTCTCTCCAAGTTGGTTCTGCTTCTTTTTTTAAACCAATCAGCATCTGAATAAAAAAAGTACCCCAAACCCCCCCTGAGTGATCTCACAATGCCATAGATAGAGCATAGAATATAATTAAGCAATAGAACAAGAGGGGGTGTTGTATATGGCCAATATACCACGGCTAAGGGCTGTCTTATGCACAACGCAACGCGACGCAGATACAGACATTAGCCGTGGWATATTGGCCACATACRACAAACACCCGAGGTGCCTTATGGCTATTATCAACTGGTTACCAACGCAATTAGAATTAGTATTTTTTTGGTCATACTTGTGGTAATCGGTCTGACGTAACATGGCTTTCAGCCATTCAGCATTCAGGGCTRGAACCACCCGGTTTATAATGATGATTATAAACTGGATGGTTCCAGCCCTGAAAGCTGATTGGCTGACAGCCATGGTATATCAGACCATATACCACGGGTATGACAAAACATTTATATTTACTGCTCTAATTACGTTGGTAACCAGTTTATTATAGCAATAAGGCACCTCAGGGGTTTGTGGTATATGGCCAATATACCACGGCTAAGGGCTGCTTCCAAGCACTATGTATTGCATCGTGCATAAGAACAATTCTTATCCATGGTATATTGGCCATATACCACACSCCCTCATGGCTTATTGCTTAATTAAATGCTAATGTCAGTGGATACCTCAGCCAAAATACATAAAAAGTGTTGATAGAATATGGTAAACTTCCATTTGGCGTAATGCATTCATTGTGTTGTCATGTGTCCATTCAATGCGGATTTCTTGTAAGCTTTGTCCWGTTTAAAATGATTGAATCAATAAAACAACGTATTTTCCAGGTGTTTCCTAATGTCCAGTAGCACCGTGGGAAAAATCCAGGTGATCATCCGATAGCACATCTGATTCAAATGTTCCCGAATGCCTTTGACGCATGGATAGTTTAGGTGGAAATGTCGAAGATCATGACCATATTAAACTACAGTTAATTGTTCATTACTTGAAGCCAGAGATGGCGCGGGATTTCAATTATATAACATGCTCTATTTTTTAAGAAATGGAAAAAAACGAATGTATTTTCTCTTATAATGTAGCTTCAACTAAGCACAGAAAAACACTGACACAGTAATACACACTTAMATCTAAATAACTGAATAGAAACGTGAKTGMYCATTWTTTTCTTACCTTGTCTACAGAGAAMGAGCAAGAGRGCACTTGTTGAGGTGTCTCGATAGACCTACTAGTTTCTTCACTGCAGACATGGAGACCGCGGAGCGTCCAGGGGCGTGGTCTGCCCTCCCCATCATTAATCAGACTAGCAAAAGCAAAAAGTCCCACTTTTAATATTGTAAAAAATATTTATGACTTTGTATTATGATTATGATTTAGAACACTATTTTTCTTACATCATTTAAGCTAGAAACGTCATTCAAACTTTAAAACGTGCAGACTGGTCAGGAATACTGTGCTTGTATTCAACTTTTTGAACTATTAAGCTTTTTGACCTCCTGAAAAAATACTCAACCATTTTCATGGGATTTTTTCAACATTCTAAAGGTCCCATTGTTAAGCCGATGTTACACAAAGCAATTTGGACGCAATTTATGTTGCTTGCAACAAAGTTGCATCTGGGTTGCTCAGTGTGTCATTACCCAAAAATTGCCTGCAACTTACAAATAGGCAACCCAGACCTTTCTCTGTCCAGTTTCAACTGAAATTGTCCAACATTAACTGCACTAGCTAGCTAAGCTTGTCGCTAGCTTGGTAGAACATGGTTGGAAAATAGGCAATATTTTGGCTAGCTAGCGAAATTGTACAGCCAGCATTTATATTATGTCTATATAGATGCTATTACAATTACTAAACATTTGGATAAACAATTCATTTACGAAACCATGATGTGATGTATGACAGGATTGGGCGTTGCATGCAATTTCAATAGTGCTTGCGTTGCATCTTGTAATAGCAAAGTTGCATGAGATGATGTCACTTGCAACTTGTATCTGCAACAGAAATTGAGTCAAATTTGCTTCATGTGACACAGGCTTAAAAAACTCTCATGACTTCCAACATTCGATTCACTGTAAACAAAGTAACTTTTGACACAAATCAGCTACTTTGACCACTTTCCCAGCAAGTCAGACAATAACTCAGAGCTTATGAAATCTTTACTTCTCTGCTTTTCTAATCTAAAATTAGAACACTTCTTACACAACCACAAAATAGTTTTAAAGAGCTCAAGCAAGTCCCACAATTTTTCTTCATGGACAATCACCATCTAGGTGTCACTTGCTTTCAATGTCCCTCACATCCTGCACAGTTTATTGGCAATAGTGCAGTGCCAGCGGACACTGKCCTAGGTTACTGTATAGGAAAACAAACCCACAGCTGCAAGGTTCACATGCTTTGCTTTGTTTTAAGATGGGAACCTATGGCAAGACTATTTCACTCACTCAACAACTACATAATTGCAGAGATGTCTGTGATTTCACATAAAGCCTGCATGCATTACTTTAAATAAGTATATATGAGTGCTGCTTGTAATGTTCTATTATCTATTTACAGTATTTTACACTCAAAATGGTTGATAATATCTAATCTTTCTGATATACATTGTTATGTGTGTAAAACGTTTTTATGTCAATTCTTGCCATGCAGAATGCATTTAACCTGTCCTTTGGGCTTTCCATGCATCAAACTGTTTCATAATATATGTACCCAACTGCAGGTGCACAATTTTTGCTGGGTATATAATCTACAGCCTAAGCATGATGCCATCAAGCCAACATGACACATGATTAGGCAACCTACGGCTGAATATCACTCTGTAGGCTATTCATAAATAAATCCAACCTTGTCTCCTCCCTCTGATATGAAAGCTGTACTTGTCCTGGTTCACACCCAGCTGCAAGCATTCTCTCTTATGTAGCATTGGCCACAGTGTGTGTGTGTGTGTGTGGCAGTCTGGAGGGGGTTCGTGTGCCACCTTTCACTCAATGCATTACAACATACTGTGAGGGATTATTCAGTATTGTGTGATGGTTGGTTGTGTCTACAAAACTAATTCTGTAGTATTCTAATTCTAGAACATACATGTTTTATAAGGCTCACACTTATAAAACACTGGACACAGTAAACTAAAGCCTGATGAAGAAGAGCTTAGGAGCAGTGCAGCCCTGTGACAGATTAATAGAGGGTGCTAACGCTTTCTCTATTATCTCACCATCCACTGCTGTTGTGTTTGCTGCTGCTGTGTACCTTGTATACGGTTACTTACTTCTGCAGTGTGAGCGGTCACATCCTCTCCATATGAGACATATGATGATCTCTACCTTAGTATACCATATTAGGTCCATGTAGACTTGCGCCTAACATATTTCTAATGTACACACATTCAATCAATGTGAATTTCCTCGCCACAATGATGATGACTGCAAGMACAGACYCTGGGAGACGAGAAGCAAGTACAGGGAGTGAATATTTAATGAATAAACAAACAAGAACAAAAAAAAAATGCGTTTGGACAAGGAACACATAATGACATTAATGCTGACTCGGGAAAGAAACAGAGGAAGTGACAGATATAGGGGAGGTAATTAATGACAGTCCAGGTGAGTCCGGGTGAGTCAGATTAAGCGTTGATGTGCGTAAAGATGGTGACAGGTGTGCGTAATGTTGAGCGGCCTCGTGCGCCAGAGAGGGGGAGCGGGAGCAGATGTGACAGTACCCCCCCTCTAGGGGCGCCACCTGGCATCCTACCTGGGCGAGTCTGACGAGCCGGCCGAGGCGCGGGAGCCCGACGAGCCGGCCGAGGCACGGGAGCCCGACGAGCCGGCTGAGGCCCTTTGTCTGTCATTGTCGGGCTCCCTGGGCCCAGGGACGAGCCGGCCCAGGGAGCCCGACGAGCCGGCCCGACGAGCCGGCCGAGGCGCTCGTCGGGCTCCCGATATAGGGGAGGTAATTAATAACGTGATGGAGTCCAGGTGAGTCCGATGAAGCACTGATGCGCATAATGATGGTGACAGGTGTGCATAATGATGAGCGGCCTGGCGGCCTCAAACGCTAGAGAGGGGGAGCGGGAGCAGACGTGACAATGACACACAAAGGGCATCAAAGGAGGGGTATTAATTCGGTACAGGACATATGCATGCATAGTGTGACTGCAACTGCATTCTCTAACATGTTTAATCCATGTCACATACATCTACACTAGGTTCAGGATTCAAATTAGGAGATTGTGGGCTGCTGGCCACTCCCATTTGCGTCTCAAAAACCAACGTGTGCAGCACCAATAGGCAGGGAAAATATTAAAGTCATCCCAACCCACTATTCTTAGGGCAATGGTCAAAACAGGATATGGTTCGGCACAAAAGGTCAATGTTAAGTTAGAAGTCAGCTTTGGATATAGTTCAATTGAGGTTTTAGCAGCCTAAGAATGTCCCTGCTCTCCCGGAAAGAAGGCGGTGCTWGGTTAGTCTTAGATGCCCTCTGACTTAATTTAGCCTAATTTCAACAGCAGTGGCTGGATGCACCYGATACAGCACTGGACCTTTTGTCATTCAATGGCTGCCAGGGTATTGATAGCCACACTTAGCAGATTAGCGACGCAGCCAACCAGCTAATGCAGTGAGTGATACGCTCACCATGGTGCTATTRGCAGGGATCGTATCATTGTTAGATTTCCTGCTTTACTGCATAAAGACCATGAGCTGCAGTGCCAGAATCAACATGATCTTACGAACTCACTGGAGTGGACGTAACATTTTCAGGAGACGATGGTTAGGTGTGCAGGGGTTGGGTGAGAGAGCCTGCATAGCGTCTTCTGTAACTAATATTCTATATACGTYTGCATGTCAGTCGTTGTGGCTGAGAGAGCTGAGGGGGTTTCAGAGGATACGGCTCATGGTCCAATAATCATATATATTAGATATGTGATCCTATATTATCTCCATATAGGGAGCGGTTAACAAGGAGGGTTAAGGGAGGGTCGAAGAGGTTTGGTTTGTGTGGCGACGAGAATTATCTGCTCTTAACAGTCCTATGTGTTCCTTATGGGAAAAATGAGAATATACAGTGCCTAGTGAAAGTCTACACACCCTTTGCAGTTTTCACATTTTGCTGCCTTATTAAATGTAGAATGGGATTAAATTTGATTTGTATTCACACCTATCTGCACAACCTGCTCTACATTCTCAAAGTGAAAGAAAAATTATAGACATTTGTATTAATAAAAACATTTTATGAAGATGTCTTAATGTTGTGAAACGCTCTGTATTTTCAAGTACATACTAATATAAGGGTGAAACATCATTTATGTATGTATAACAGTACCAGTCAAAAGTTTGGACACACCTACTCATTAAAGGGTTTTTCTTTATTTTTATTATTTTCTACAGTGTAGAATAATACTGAGACATCAAAACTATGAAATAACACATACGGAATCGTGTAGTAACCCAAACCAGATGGGATGGCATATCGCTGCAGAATGCTGTGGTAGCCATGCTGGTTAAGTGTGCCCTGAATTCTAAATAAATCACAGTGTCACCAGCAAAGCACCCCCACACCATCACACCTCCTCCTCCATGCTTCACTGTGGGAACCACACATGCGGAGATCATCTGTTCATCTACTCTACGTCTCAGAAAGACACAGCGGTTGGAACCAAAAATCTCTAATTTGGACTCATCAGACCATAGGACAGATTTCCACCGGTCTAATGTCCATTGCTCGTTTTTCTTGGCCCAAGCAAGTCTCTTCTTCTTATTGGTGTCCTTTAGTAGTGGTTTCTTTGCAGCAATTCCAGCCTTAAGGCCTGATTCACACAGTCTGCTCTGAACAGTTGATGTTGAAATGTGTTTGTTACTTGAATTCTGTGAAGCATTTATTTGGGCTGCAATCTGAGATGCAGTTCATTGCAGATTTCTGAGTCTGGTAACTAATAAACTTATCCTCTGCAGCAGAGGTAACTCTGGGTCTTCCTTTCCTGTGGCGGTCCTCATGAGAGCCAGTTTCATCATAGTGCTTGATGGTGTTGGCGATTGCACTTGAAGAAACTTTCAAAGTTCTTGAAATTGTCCGGATTGACTGACCTTCTTGTCTTAAAGTAATGATGGATTGTCCTTTCTCTTTGCTTATTTAAGCTGTTCTTGCCATAATATGGACTTGGTATTTTACCAAATACGGCTATCTTCTGTATACCAACCCTACCTTGTCACAACACAACTGATTGGCTCAAACGCATTAAGGAAAGAAATTCCACAACTTAAACTTTTAACAAGGCACACCTGTTAAATGAAATTATTTCCAGGTGACTACCTCATGAAGCTGGTTGAGAGAATACCTAGCGTGTGCAAAGCTGTCATCATTCCTACTAATTAGCGATAATAGCCAGGGTCAACCAGGTCTCAGCATGAAGCTTTGTCTATCTCTGACGGTCATCTGYATAACATGAGCATCTGGATTTAGGGAGACACTTGAGTATTCCTGTGTCATTTGAGAGAGACAACAGGACCCTTAACAATGTGCGTACTGCTTTAATATTGAGACACTGATTTGGAACATGGGAAACATAATAAGCAGAAGACAAAGAGTTTTCATTCATTCATCCCTGTCGCACCGGCTGGTGCATATTGCAGAAACAAAGGCTCTGCACTTTTGTCTGGCCATATTTTCCAACGTGCCCCAGCTRTGCTGATGGTGCCTTGGGCCCACCCCAAAGACAAATAAAGAGTTTGATACGAGCTTGAACGTTTGAGTCAGGACAGCACAGGACGTGCCAAGTTCCTCAGTGTCCACATCACTAAGGGTCTATCGTGGTCCAAAGACATCAACACAGTCGTGAAGAGGGCACAACACCTCCTCCCCCTCAGGAGGCTGAAAAGAATTGGCATGGGCCCTCAGATCCTCAAAAAGTTCTACAGCTGCACCATTGCGAGCATCTTGACTAGCTGCATCACCGCTTGGTTTGGCAACTGCTTGGCACCCGGCCGCAAGGTGTTACAGAGGGAAGTGTGTATGGCCCAGTACATAACTGGGGCCGAGCTCCCTGCCATCCAGGACATCTATACCATGCGGTGTCAGAAGATGGCCCTAAAAACTGTCAAAGACTCCGGCCAGCCAAGTCATAGATTGTTCTCTCTGCTACCGCACGGCAAGATGTATCGATGCACCAAGTCTGGATCCAACTGGACCCTGAACAGCTTCTACCCCCAAGCCATAAGACTGCTAAATAGTTCAATAGTTAACCAAATAGCTACCCGGACTATCTGCATTGACCCTTTTTTGCCCTCACCTTTTTGACACATCACATACGCTGCTGCTACTGTTTATTATCTGTCACTGTATTCCTACTTACATGTACATATTWCATCAATTACCTTGTGCCCCTGCACATCGACTCGGTACTGGTACCCTTGTATATAGCCAAGTTATCGTATCTATTATTACCTGCTTGGCTTTTCTATTATTTCTCTATTTCCTTTCTCTCTGCATTGTTGGGAAGGACCTGTAAGTAAGCATTTCACTGTTAGTCCACACCTGRTGTTTACAAAGCACGTGACGAATARAATTTGATTTGGATTTAAACACAGATACAAAAATCWATTTTGTTCATTTCATGTTATTTGTCATGCACAGCTGACAACACAAATAATATMACATCCATCATAACACAGATAGAGTGCAAGCAATTTGTTCAACACATTATCGCAGGTAGTGTGGGCCTAGTCCATGGAGGCGGTGGGTAGCTCAGAACAGTGGTACAGGAGTCATTTCTTAGATCACAGACTGTGGAACCCAGAAKCCTGTGGTGTAGAGCTGAGACAGTGCTGCAGAAGTGAGATGTCAGAAGCTAGGGCTGTGGTGAGGAACCCTCAGGCCCCAGAGTAGGAACCCCAGCAAGATGAAGAAAGAGAGAGCCAGGAGGAGCAGTACCACCAGGACCCAGCGACAGTAAGACAGCCAGGAAGCTCGGGGATTCTGCTCTGACAGAACCACTAGCCTGGAGAAAAAGGAGCAGGTTCAAATCATGACCTCAGCAAATGTACATGCTATGGSCAGATTTATGTCTACCTCATCATTATCCCACAGTTGCATGTTTGTTTACAGGGCATCCCTGGCTGTGTCCCTATTGTCTTCAATGTACACACTTTCTAGCATGCCTAGATAAGGACAACCATCTGCTATATCAGAATACTAATATGACGTTGTAAGTAATCTTAGTACAATTTAAAAGCAACTTAATAACGTTAAGTCATCTTAATACTCACGGCTCTGAGGTGATGACTGATTCGGCCATAGAGAGCTCATTGGGCTCGGCTGTGCCAGCTATTGACCCCGTTGCTGACTCCACCCCTGACCCCTCGGCTTCGGCATCACACTCCAGGACAGCAGATCTCCGCCTGTGACGTAGCGTCATCTGCAGGGAACTGACACACACAGACACAGGCAGCCACAAAGCCCTGCATCAGCCACARCTGACCCTTGCTCAGGTCCTTACTCCAATCTCAGTGAGACAATGGTGAACCAGTTGATGAGGTAGGGGCTACCTGGTGTGAGGGGCTCTCTCGCTCTCGTCCTCCAGGCTCTGGGAGCTCTGTGTGGAGCTCTGTCTGATGAGGAGGGTGGAGTGGGGAGATGGGATTGCCAGGGGGGACATCATCTCAGAGGGCCTTTAAATGGAGGGAAACAGTTACATTTCCACTTCCATCATTTAGATCCACATTTACTTTGTGTTTTAGAAGACTAAAGTCCTCACAAGGTAACGGAATGTAATACACAAGAAACAATGCTGCCGTTGCAGAGGTCAACATAATTCTGATGCTGTCAACATAAGGCGCAGAACATTAACAATCCACAAGATCAGCAGACACCATGCACACGCAATGTGTTCTCTGCAGCAGTTATTAGTTATCAGCAGTTAGTCATCATGGGTTTATACTGCAGTCCGTGCACRTGTGTCTAAGCCTGTGTGGTGCTCATGCTTATGAAAGCCAAGGCTCGCCCCCACTTTGACTAGTGACTAGCATGGCCATCTAGCGACGACCGACTGTGCAGATGACGGTCATGACAGGGCAGGTTTTACTGTACCTGCTGGCTTGGTTCACACTGCCTACTTCTGGCCCCTGGCTGTCAGTGTCAGCACCGGCCCTGCAACCCTCCTGGAACTTGGTTTCTAGGTCGCTGAGCTAAGGAAGGGTAAAACGAGAGGGGGGGGGGGGGTGGAGATGAGAGGAGGAGATGGAAGAGGAGGGAGAAGGAGAGGACAGCACAGAATAAGAGTTGGTCACAGGGCGACAATGGGAGTAAGTCTTAGTGTCATTGTTTCTAACCTGGGACCCCGTTGGGATTAGTGTTACGCTGACTCTTCGCCGAGTGAGGGTCTAAGAAAGACGGGGAAAGAAGGAGAGAAAAATAAGTGAAACATTTGAAAAACTGATATTTTCGTTAATTTAACGGAGATATTTGAGGGCAGAAAATGAGAAGACAGAACAGAAAAAGACCTTGACGTGAAGTGTCTGTTACCTGTAGGGAGTCTCGTCTGACAAACCGATTCCTGACGTCTCCTTCCTCTGCATTGAGAGAAAGCCAACAGTCAGAACACAGCCTTTCCATGTGTGAACTATCTTGTTACACTGAACAGTTTGATGAAACTGTTCCCTATTATGATAATCATATGAGAATCAATACTTCAAATAATAGATTGATTCAGAAAAGAGTGCAGTGTGCTAAAATGTACTTTCACATGTCCACAACAAAGTAACCCCCAACCCCCCAATTAAATTATCTGTTGCCTGTATCATAGTTCCTCCGTGCCACAGAGGGGCAGCACTTGCCTGAGTCACTGTGATTCCTGCCCCGGCTGCGGTGGAGCCGCTTCCTGGTCTCCAGCAGCTCGGCGCTCTCCACAGCATGTCGACGCTTCAGGTGTTCCACATGAACCTCCATCATTTCCACAGAACAACAAACACGGGCTTCCTGACCCAGCAGAGACATTGATAAATCAACCAACCAACAAATCAATCAATCACTTAACCAATCAATCAATTCATTCAATTATTTGTATAACACTTTTATGCAACGTTTTTTTTCACAGAGCACTAACCAAAACCTGGATTTATACCCCAAAAGAGCAAGCCTAGGGAGCCAGACAGTGTCGCTGRCGTGATGACATCACTGCCTCACCTGGTGCACGACCCCCAGCATCTCAGCAGCAGCGATGATGTCACTCACGCCATCCAGCACTGTGTCTAGACTGGCCTCGATACAACTCAGGATCTCTGACCGCTCAGCGTCTACACACCTACCTCTCAGAGACTGGGAGAGAGGGAGGAAGGAGAGGAGTGAGGGAGGAGAGAAGAGAGGAGGGGAAGAGAGGATTAGAGGAGAATGAGAGAGGTAAGGTTTAAGCAGACGGTTATCAGACCATCAACTATTGTACAAGAGTCAAGCAGCCAGGTCAAACACGTGTGCACACATATATAGACGCGGGAAATAGGGGTGCTTAGGGTACTGCAGCACCCCCRGAAAAATCTGGGGGGAAAAAAGATTAATACAAATACATACAGTACCAATCAAAAGTTTGGACACACCTACTCATTCAAAAGTTTTTCTTTATTTTTTATTATTTTCTACATTGTAGAGTAATAGTGAAGATATCAAAACTATCAAATAACACATATGGAATCATGTAGTTATATTTGAAATTCTTCAAAGTAGGCATCATTTGCCTTGATGACAGCTTTGCACTCGCTTGACATTCTAACAGCTAGCTTCATGAGGTAGTCACCTGGAATGCATTTCAATTAACAGGTGCGCCTTGTTAAAAGTTCATTTGTGGAATTTCTTTCCTTCTTAATGCGTTTGAGCCAATCAGTTGTGTTGTGACAAGGTAGGGGGGGTATACAGAAGATGGTCTTTTACCAAATAGGGCTAAGTCCATATTATGGCAAAAACTGCTCAAATAAGCAAAGAGAAATGACAGTCCATTATTACTTTAAGACATGAAGGTCAATCAAATCTGGAAAATTTTAAGAACTTTGAAAGTTTCTTCAAGTGCAGTCGCAAAAACCATCAAGCGCTATGATGAAACTAGCTCTCATGAGGACCCCCACAGGAAAGGAAGCCCCAATGTTACCTCTGKTGCAGAGGATAAGTTCACTAGAGTTACCAGCCTCAGAAATTGCAGCTCAAATAAATGCTTCAGAGTTCAAGTAACAGACACATCTCAACAGCAATTGTTCAGAAGAGACTGCGTGAATCAGGCCTTAATGGTCYAATTGCTGCAAAGAAACCACTACTAAAGAACACCAATAATAAGAAGAGACTTGCTTGGGCCAAGAAACACGAGCAATAGACATTAGACAGGTGGAAATCTGTCCTATGGCCTGATGAGTTCAAATTTTAGATTTTTGGTTCTAACCGCTGTGTCTTTGTGAGACGCAGAGTAGGTGAACGGATGATCMCCGCATGTGTGGTTCCCACAGTGAAGCATGGAGGAGGAGGTGTGATGGCGTGGGGGTGCTTTGCTAGTGACAATGTCTGTGATTTATTTAGAATTCAAGGCACACTTAACCAGCATAGCTACCACAGCATTCTGCAGCGATACACCATCCCATCTGGTTGCGCTTAGTGGCCTATCATTTGTTTTTCAACAGGACAATGACCCAATACACCTCCAGGCTGTGTAAGGGCTATTTGACAAAGAAGGAGAGTGATGGAGTGCTGCATCAGATGACCTGGCCTCCACAATCACCTGACCTCAACCCAATTGAGATGGTTTGGGATGAGTTGGACCGCAGAGTGAAGGAAAAGCAGCCAACAAGTGCTCAGCACATGTGGAACTCCTTCAAGACTGTTGGAAAGGCATTCCAGGTGAAGCTGGTTGAGAGAATGCCAAGAGTGTGCAAAGCTGTCATCAAGGCAAAGGGTGGCTACTTTGAAGAATCTAAAATATTAAATATATTTTGATTTGTTTAACACTTTTTTTCGTTACTACATGATTCCATATGTGTTATTTCATAGTTTTGATGTCTTCACTATTATTCTACAATGTAGAAAATAGTCAAAATAAAGAAAAACCCTTGAATGAGTAGGTGTGTCCAAAATTTTGACTGGTTGTGTATATATTTTTAAGTCCTATACTAGCGGACCGATATAGACGTCTGTAGCGAGGGCCAACATTTTTTTCAGCATCTCAGCTTTGGCAAAAAAGGTAGTTGTATAATTAAGAACAGTATCTTGCAGCGTTCAATACAGTGGCAAGAAAAAGTATGTGAACCCTTTGGAAATACCTGGATTTCTGCATAAATTGGTCATAGAATTTGATCTGATCTTCATCTAGGTCACAACAATAGACAAACCCAGTCTGCTTAAAATAATAACACACAAACAACTATATGTTTTCATGTCTTTATTGAACACACCGTGTAAACATTCACACTGCAGGGTGGAAAAAGTATGTGAACCCTTGGATTTAATAACTGGTTGTCCCTCCTTTGGCAGCAATAACCTCAACCAAACGTTTTCTGTATTTGCGGACCAGACCTGCACAACGGTCAGGAGGAATTTTGGACCATTCCTCTTTACAAAACTGTTTCAGTTCAGCAATATTATTMGGATGTCAACTGCTCTCGAGMTCATGCCACAGCATCTCAATCGGGTTGAGGTCATGACTCTGACTGGGCCATTCCAGAAGGCGTATTTTCTTCTGTTGTTGATTTATTTCTGTGTTTCGGGTTGTTGTCCTGTTGCATCACCCAACTTCTGTTGAGCTTCAATTGGCAGACAGATAGCTTAACATTCTCCTGCAAAATGTCTTGATATACTTGGGAATTCATTTTTCCCATGATAGCAAGCTGTCCAGGCCATGAGGCAGCAAAAGCAGCCCCAAACCATACTTTACAGTTGGGATGAGGTTTTGATGTTGGTGTGCTGTGCCTTTTTTTCTCCACACATAGTGTTGTGTGTTCCTTCCAAACAACTCAACTGTAGTTTCATCTGTCCACAGAATATTTTGCCAGTAGCACTGTGGAACATACAGGTGCACTTTTGCAAACTTCAGACGTGCAGCAATGTTTTTTTTTGACAGCAGTGGCTTCTTCCGTGGTGTCCTCCCATGAACACCATGCTTGTTTAGTGTTTTACGTATCGTAGACTCGTCCACAGAGATGTTAGCATGTTCCAGAGATTCCTGCAAAGTCTTTAGCTGACACTTCTTAACCTTATTGAGCATTCTGCACTGTGCTCTTGCGGTCATCTTTGCAGGACGGCCACTCCTAGGGAGAGTAGCAACAGTGCTGAACTATCTCCATTTATAGACAATTTGTCTTACCACGGATTGATGAACATCAAGGCTTTTAGAAATAATTTTGTAACCCTTTCCAGCTTTATGCAAGTCAACCATTCTTAATCTTAGATCTTCTGGGAGATCTCTTTTGTTTGAGGCATGGTTCACATCAGGCAATGCTTCTTGTGAATAGCAAACTTCAATTTTGTGGGTGTTTTTTATAAGACAGCTCTAACCAACATCTCCAATCTCGTCTCATTGATTGGACTCCAGGGTAGCTGACTCCAATTAGCTTTTGGAGAAGTCATTAGCCTAGGTGTTCACATACTTTTTCTAACCTACACTATYAATGTTTAAATTATGTATTSAATATMTGTTTTTAAATACAATAATTTGTGTGTTATTAGTTTAAGCTCACTATGTTTGTCTATTGTTGTGACCTAGATGAAGGTCASATCAAATTTTATGACCAATTGATGCAGAAATCCAGGTAATTCCAAAGGGTTCACATACAATTCAAACTACAGTGGCAAGAAAAWGTAAGAGTTGTTGCCCTGTCCATTTCTCTGCAATCCTCCTTCTAATGGAATCCAGAAAGAACAAAACTTTGTCCTCAAACCATTTACATAAAAAGGTGCAAAGTTATGGGAAAACACCTAAAACACCAAATTAAATATTTTTCTTGATCAAATAACATGGAATACAACCACTTTTTGTACAGTATTAATTGACCATCTTTACAAACCACTTAATGTAAATGTACATTACTGTATTATACATAGGCTGGTCATCTAGTTTATACCTGTAGACTTTCCATCACCATGAAGAAGAACAATGGACAATACAGTAATTGAGTACATGGAGACATCAAGTGGTTTGTGATGATGTGGCTGAGTTGGTAAAGCATGGCGCTTGCAAAGTTAGGGTTGTGGGTTTGATCCCATGAGGGACCAATACGAAAAAGTCTGAAAATGTATGCGCTCACTACTGTAAATTGTGAGTTGGTGCAACAACTCCCAACCCCAAACTACTTTCCGTGGCTATGCTCACATACCTACCTGCAGAGTGTCTCTGGCACTCTCCAGTTCCAGGTTGAGGTTCTCCTGGGCCACGGTTCTGRCGTGTTCCTCAGCCTGCAGTCTCTGGGCCAGGGTGTACTGGTCACAACGGAACGCCAGAGCCAGCTGGGTAAATGCACTCTATAGGGGACAGAACAGTGTGTGTGGCGTGTATGTCACAAATAGTGCACTAATCACAAATAATTCTCACCTCTACCTCCTCTTCAGTCATCTCTGTACCACTAAGGGCAGGAAAGCATGGGAGAGAGATGGGATTGAGGAAATGGAAAGAAAGGGGGAAGATAATGGTGAGGTTGTGAATATCGAAAAAGTGTTAAAAGTGTGTCTGAGTATAAACTGACATGCGGAGGCCCAGTCTTTCCAGTATAGGAAGGTTCTCCCAGGAGGCAGCCAGCTGGTCCTCTGGACTGGGCTCTGAGGAGAAGAGAGGACAGGGTGTTCACAGCTTTGCTAGCATAGAACAACAGAGAGAGGAAATGGAAGAGCAGCCACGTCCTGTTYCTGGTAACAACGCAGCTCAGGCAGCCAATCGGATTCCTTACCTTGGTCAGACTCCGAGCTGTCCCCTAGTATGCCAGCATARTCACAGGGAGTGGCCTCCTTAGCAGGMGGCTGGGAGAGGGACAACACACAAATCAGTCAACAAGCTCTTGGCCAGGCTGTTAWTATTGATGAGAACAAGTTCTCAATAGACTTGCCTGGTTAAAGCCCCAATGCAGTCTTTGTAATGTTATTTTTAAATCATCACTGCATGTCTAATAGATCAKTGTGTGTGTTTATTTAATAAAAATAACTCCAAAATATATGWTWAATAATTTATTTCCCTGAGCCTCCATTGGCCCTTGAAATGCTCAGTCTGATCATGTGGGCGTTAGGAAATACATTTGAATATATTTACATACACAGCCCTGATTGGCTGATAGGATGTTCAAGAGCCCACTCCATTACCCACATGAACAGTTATTGGTCTAGTATAATCAGATCACATTGTGACTTCATGATGTGAGCCAAAAGTTCCATCTCACATAAACAGGCTGAAATTCCAGCCATTTTCTTCAAACAGCTCTTACACAAAGCGGGCATTATCATAATTTCCACAATTTCAGACTGTTATATCGAAGTCATAGCGTGGAAATATCATTAAACAAAACAGAAAATCTAGTTTTTAACGGCAATCCCCCTTTAAAGAATTATTAAATAACGAGAGAAGTTATCCTTCTTACCTGTGCACTCATGGTCCCAGTGTTGGGCAGAGTGGTATGGAGGGTGAGTACAGTACCAGCCCTACGGAAAAGACAACTTCCCACCTTCCTCACTGCTGAGAGTGAGTGAGAGAGAGAGAATCAAGTATATTAAGATGGCACACATCCCATTTTCAAGGAAAGGATCACCTGAACGGCTCACAAGTCCTCAACTGGCAGCTTCATTAAATTGTACCCGCAAAACACCAGTCTCAACGTCAACAGTGAAGAGGCGACTCCGGGATGCTGGTCTTCTAGGCAGAGTTGCACATCTCAGACTGGCCAATAAAAAGAAAAGATTAAGATGTGCAAAAGAACACAAACACTGGACAGAGAAACTCTGCCTTGAAGGCCAGCATCACTGAGTCGCCTCGTTAACGTGTGACATTGAGACTGGTGTTTTGCGGTACTATTTAATGAAGCTGCCAATTGAGGACTTGTGAGGCGTCTGTTTCTCAAACTAGACACTAATGTATTTGTCCTCTTGCTCAGTTGTGCACCAGGGCCTCCCACTCCCCTTTCTATTCTGGTTAGAGCCAGTTTGCACTGTTCTGTGAAGGGAGTGGAACACAGCGTTGTACAAGATCTTCAGTTTCTTGGCAATGTCTTGCACGGAATAGCTTTAATTTCTCAGAATGAGAATAGATTGACGAGTTTCAGAAGAAAGTTATTTTTTTCTAGCCATTTTGAGCCTGTAATCAAACCCACAAATACTGATGCTCCAGATACTCAACTAGTCTAAAGAAGGTACGTTTTATTGCTTCTTTAAATCAGAACAACAGTTTTCATCTGTGCTAACATAGTTGCAAAAGGGTTTTCTAATGATCAATTAGCATTTTAAAATTATAAACTTGGATTAGCTAACACAACGTGCCATTGGAACACAGGAGTGATGGTTGCTGATAATTGGCCTCTGTACACCTATGTAGATATTCCATTAAAAAAACCTGCCTTTTCCAACTACAATAGTCATTTACAACATTAACAATGTCTACACTGTATTTCTGATCAATTTGATGTTATTTTAAATGGACAATTTTTTAAATTTTCTTTCAAAAACAAGGACATTTCTAAGTGACCCCAACCTTTTGAACGGTATTGTATATTCACAGTATTATGAATGAATTGTGGTTTATTTGGTAGAATTTCGTAGTGTGACTGATTTGACTAATTGCATTAGTACTGTACAAAGTTAGAGGTGCGCTATTTGATAGATTCCCCCGCTCCCCCAGGCTTCCAGTAGGGAGACCTGAGGTCAACCTACCCCCGCCCCCCACCCCATCTRGTACTTCTGAGTGGGAGACCTTCCCAGGCAGTAGCCTGCCTAGRTCACAAACTAGAATCAGGGCGCCCACTCGGACAAGGTTAATTGACCCACAGTCCCACACGGTGACATGATATCTTGACGTGACATGCAAATGAGCGATAGAAAACCAATTACACAAATGTCACTATTCCTAAAAAAAAATTGTGCAGGCGTCCCGTGCCTCCCCCAGTAAGATGCCCACCTGGGCGGCTGCTGATGTCGCCTATACCTAAATCCYCCACTGCTCGTYTGGCAAAGTCAATATCCATGCTTTTAAACTAGGGTAGTTACAATATGATGGGACACCATTATTTTCTTACCAGTYTGGTGACAGGCCCATGGTGAGTGTCCAAGGATGTTTTATGTCTGTCAGGAGCTACTGAGCACAGACAAATGTAGGTCTGGTGATGCTGAGCACACTCCTTCCATCTCTCTCTCTTCTTTCTTGTTCTCTCTCCCTCCTCCTTGTTCACTTTTTCCTATCCTGGCTTTTTTAAAAGCTCCCCTGACAGCTGTTTGAATTCCCACCAGCTGAGTTCCCTCACACCAACGGGGAAGTATTCATGGTTTCCAAGAACTGGTGATAAAGACAGATTACAGATCAAGCTCAACCCCAAAACAACACACATACACAACTGGCATAAGCAGTTTCTCTGGACCCCCGCAAAGTCGGAGGAACGATCGCTGTCCATGGTGCTGAAATTGCGACATGTCTGCATGCCTATCTAATCGATGATAGGATTTCTGTGGCGCCAGGGCTTAGCCCTTGTTATGCTAATTGACACATGTTTATTGGTAGGCCTATTTGATCGTCATTTTCTCATGTTAAGCCTAACATTTCACGAAGCTATACACGGTCTCGCAATGCTGCCATTTTTAGACTGCTCGCTGGTGGCAATAATGGAATTACTTGTTCAGTAGGCCTAATTAAAATTGGAAATTCAAACATTGCAGATTGTAAAATAAARGTTCGACGCAATAGCATACTATGCAGCTATCAATTTTTAGAATACACAACTGTTCTCTATAGGCTACCTGAACCTGCATGACATGAGCCTTCCTCGCGCTCTCTCCCAGCTTGGACAGAAAGTTGGCCGTAAAACCAGTCTTAATGCGAAATAGTGCAGTCAGTTCACCCTCAAAACACTAGCTTACTAGGGATTGTTTCATTATTCAGTGTACCATCTATAGCTATATACCGTATTTAGCTGCTATTTAAAACACGTTTTATTATAATGTGACACATCAACAAAAAAAATGGTGTACTTGACTCAAACAAGGTTCAGTATGTCCACTGACTACCCTTCTATATTGCACACCCTTTAGTTTGTCCATTTTCATCTCACAAGATTTTACATAKATWTTTCAAAATGTAAAATTTCAATAGCTCCTTGGTCATGTGACCTAATGACCTTAAACAAGGTTCTAAAGGGTTGGCAATGTGTAGGCCCACTGAGTGGACATTCTGAACTTTGTTTGAAGTCACTAGGTCGCATGACCAATGAGCTATTGAAATTCAAATGTAAAAAAAAATGGTGCTTTGTTTATGCTCCCTAACTAATTCAACTAGGAATACAAAATGCTGCTCACATTTCCACATGRTTATTAGCTTCGGAAAGCAAATTAATGCCCAAATCGTGAAAATAAGACCTGTCCAATGTTGTGCGCAATTTTTCCAACATAATGACATTTATTTGGAGTCTGTGGCTAAAGTGGTTTGAAAGCTATTGAGGTTTGAAAGCGCGAATATCCGTTGAATATCCAACTTGAAACTGTCTTTACCTCGTTCCAACCCAGACAGTGTTTCCTGAGACATTATGCATTAAATGTCCCTTGCGCTGCACAAAATTTGAACTTCGTCTTGAATGATGCATGCCAAAATATAAGCAGTTCCGTGGTTGCCTAGCCAGCGAGCTCTGTAAACAGGCTATTGTACATGTTTTAAGTGTTTTTTCTTTGCTCTAGGGCAGGGGTGGGCAACTCCAGTCCTCGAGGGCCAGATTGGTGTCACACTTTATCTCCATCCCTAGCAAACACAGCTGATTAATCAAATTGCATTCTAAACTGAAGATCATGATTAGGTGATTATTGGAGTCAGGTGTGTTAGCTGAGGCTGATCAGGCCCTCGAGGACTGGAATTGCCCACCTCAGCTCTAGGGTTTGATCACTATACTATGTGATCCACTGCCAAAATGTGGTGGCTTTTCGTGTGCTTTTCAGCAGCCGTGGCATCACGGTGGGTGCTATACTGAACAAAAATATAAARGCAACATGTAAAGTGTTGGTCCCATTTTTCATGAGCTGAAATAAAAGGTCCCAGAAAATGTCCATATGCACAAAAAGCTTATTTCTCTCAAATGTTGTGCACAAATTTGCTTACATCTGTGTTACTGAGCATTTCTCCTTTGCCTAAGATAATCCATCCACCTGGACAGGTGTGGCATATCAAGAAGCTGATTAAACAGTTGAGGGAGTGTGCAATTTGCATGCTGACTGCAGAAATATCCAACAGAGCTGTTGCCAGAGGACCGAATGTTAATTTTTCTACCTTAAGCCGCATCCAACACTGTTTTAGAGAATTTGGCAGTACATCCAGCCGGCCTCACAACCGCAGCCCAGGWCCTCCACATCCTGCTTCTTAACCTGCAGGGTTGTCTGAAGAGACATGAGTTATGAAGTGTAACAATAAAATCTTTGAAATTGTTGAGTTTATATTTTTGTTCAGTATACATTCCTGGCAATGGAGGACCAGTACCAGACAAGCGGCTCCAATGGAGTGACTGACGATTCAAAAGAAACAGGTGTGGTGGGCTGTTGAAGAGCTCCGGGCCTGCTTTATTAGACTGTCGTTGTTTCTGCTTGGCGTTCCCATCGATGCCCCCGCCACTATAACTACACTACCTTTCCAGCCCAAACTTCATCCCAAACCGACTGAGAATTTCAGTCTCCATCATTTACATTTTTTGTTTGTTTTACTTTTTATGCGCTTTGATTCTTTGAAAAGCGCTATAAAATATTTTTTAAATGTAGCCTGTGTGTAGGCTATACCAGAGACGAGGGACTGTTTAAATTGCAACCACACAATTCAAACGCGGGTTCACCAGTATTAACGAAATCGCAAACAGCTTGTTTTGTTCAAGGCAAGCCCTCACGAACTGTTGTCTGCTAAAGATAATCTGTTTGTATCTGACAATTTATTGGATGTCCGGTATCCAGACAACCTGTCCCCAGTTTCCTATAGCCTACAGTTAAACTCTTTCCGTAACGTGTTGAGGCCGACAAGGAGGCTCAATTAAATATGTTACAGAACGGCTGTATTTGAAGCACAGCTCCCTTCCCCGTTTCCCTGATGTTACGACAATCAAGCTGTTTTTACCATCCCTGTAACTGTCGCTTCTGCGGAGATCGTTTTCTAAACTAAAAGAACTACATCAGAAACAGTAGGCTCTTTGCGTGATATCCGCTTTTGAACTCCAGAGTAAACTCCACTAATTGCACTGGCGCGGTCGTAGCCTTTTCCACGGCATTCACCGATAATCCCGCATACTTTGTCATATTCCTAAAGCCCATGAAACAGCCTTCAACCACATATGGAAACGTAAAATGTTTATTAATTATTTTTGGCGGGTTACTTTTAAAATGAGTCTAGATGTCATTTAAAAACAACATCCCCCTCCTTTGCTCACCCCTGGTTGTGATGTCAGAGCTCCATTGAAGCTGCAGTCAGGGTGGTCCGCAAGGATTTTTTTCTGGCTTTCACATGCCAAATCCGAATCAATTGGAATGCTTTTAGCCACTTGTATAGTGCTGAAAGGGTTGAATAGGTATAAACTACGGCTAATTTCACCAAGACGTTCAGCGGTAATGGTGGGGCTATAACCAAACATCCTTTTAGAGCTCCATGGAATGCCAGAGGTAGACAGGATGACAAGTCTTCACATTTCTTACTCCGATTCTGCTCTCCGGCTCCCGATGTATTACTCCGAGCAGAGGAAGAGGCAGATGTAATCTGATTAAGTGTCATGGCGGCTTTCTGTGCCCCACGGTGGAGAGGTGACAGCCAGGGCACGCAACAGGCAGGATCAGGGTGGTCAACAGGAGACTGCTTCTATTTATATAACACACACAGGTGCACTGTATAGCCGTACACATACTAAAAAATTAGTTTTGCTCTGACTACTGTGCCAGGGGTCATTTTTATCTGACCCTTGCTTAACATTGACACAACCCCACTAAACCACTCGGAAAATTATGCRCCTGACTAATTAAAATTGTCAGCCATGCTCACTTCAAACTCAATGAATATCACTTTTAACGGAGAACAAATACCAGCCTGCATTAGTTGTCAATTTTACCAAGTGGTGTACACTGCTAGCCCCATGCAAGTAAACCCAGGTTTGACAAGATGGGACAGCAAATGCCAGTGACCTCAAATTATGGTTAGAATTTTAGAGATTCGAAATAACAGGTTATGAGCATTAGGTAAAAGGTTGACTTGACCCAAACACACAACTTTTGACATTAGCTGCATCCCACCTAGACATGACCACTAACCCCTTCAGCTTCGTGCCATATACTGGCCACTCCCACTGTGTTCTGGTATTATCACAAGGTCCAGTAGAACTGGTGCAGACAGTATGTGTAAACTCTAAATCGGTACCTCGTCTTAATTTAGCCCAGTTTAGAAACTGTTAACAGATAACACCCTTGACATTTAAATATCAATGGTTATAATCTTCAGGTATTGTGCATTACTTCCAAAAACAGGTTAGTGAATATTTTAGGTTTTACGATCACATCTTTACGATCCCTTGCATAGGGGATAACCCAGCACCACACAAAGATATCTGGCACAACAAGAACACAAATGGAAGATATGTGATTTGTCCTTTTATTGGTAGTTAAAGCATTGCTCCTCTAGTAGAGGCGCTGGGGCTTTCCCATGGTGCTCTTGACGTAGAGGGCACGGACGTTCTGCCAGTTCTTCTTCAGTAGAGACACCAGGAAGTTAACCGCCAGGTGGATGTTGTACACCAGCTCTTCCTCAGACATCTTCACGTGACCCACTGCCACCGCCAGACACAGCACCTGGAATAGAGGACATTGTCACAAAGAGCCCAGACATGTTGGTCTCAGAAATCAGAGCAGCTTTGGATTAACAGACATGTAACAAAGTAGCCCATGACCAAGGCCCCTACCAACAGAGTTCCCAAAGTTGTCTACATATAACACACCTTCCAAGTCTGGATGCACACATCATGTACAATCTGAAATAGAACTACATATACTGTATCTGGCACCAAACTGAGCTGTACCTTCTTCATCTGGAACTTGATGGTGGACTTAACCTCATCAACCTTGACGTTGAGATTCTCGTTGTGGGTGAGGAGGGAGGGGAACTTGCCAGCCTTGTTGAGCCCAGGCCCCAGGATACGAGGGATCTGTTTGATCAGAGACTCAGAGGCCAGGAAGGCATCGTACTTCTTTGCTGATGGGGGAAGATGGAGATGGGAGTCAACAGAATTACCAAGAGAGACTAGAACACGAGACGTGGACCCAGTGCTTCAGGACAGAGAARCTAAACCCAATATAAATGTGGAAAAACATGTGCAAGACCTAGATGGATCATAAGATGAAAACTCGAAGCGACTCAAAGCACTACTCACCCAGCTTCTTCACCATTTTCTTGTTCTTGTTGAGCTTCTTGAGGGCCTCAATGTCCATGTGTGGCAGCTCTGCAGCCTTTGCCTCGTCACAATGCTGCTGGTCTCCCAGGATGCACACTGAGAACTTGGGCCTGGGGGTGGTCTTCAGTCTACAGGGGCGATTTATTAAAGTTCAAACATATGGCACACCAGTAACGCTCACACAAACCACATGGAGTCGTCACCATCTGGCCATGCTAGAATGGATGATTTCTAACTAGAGCAAACCCCTAAACCCACCTTTACAAACATAAATCCTTACACCACTAGCATATGCACCTTGTGATCAGTACAGACAAGTCACTTTCACCCTTTCCAACATGGCCATCCAGTGACTCTCCAAACTGGACCCGATCCAAACAGAGGGATGACTCATACCAGAGGAGAGCACTCTGGAGTCTTACCAGGACCACACCGACTGGTTTCTCTTCTTGACTCCACCAGCAACACCATTAACTAAAATGGTCGGCTCGAGGGGGGCACGAAGTCCCCCCCGTCTGCCTCCCCTCATGTTTTAAGACCCAGGGTAGGGGTCCGCCCGCTGGTTCCCTCTCCCTAGGGAGGGGTTCAGTCGGACTACCCAAACACTTCTGCACCGCCTGTCCCACACCAGTCCTGCTAGTGGAATTTAGTTTGTGTGAAAGGTCTGCTGTTAGTGTTTGAGAGATTGTACTTGACTGCATAAGTGTCTTGTGTGTGCATGAAAGGGACTGGGAATGAGCAAGTGAGTTTCAAATGTTCAGATCAAACGGGCCAAACCAGGCAAGTTCACACAGGACTAAGAGGGGCAGACCGGRAGAAGGATGGGTGATATGGGAAAGGTGCCGAACCTGACGGTGCCAGAGAAACGCTTGTCTTTCTGGGGATCGTAGTTCTTCAAGCTGATCTGGAGTTCTACAGATTCCGTGAACCTTTAGGACATGAAAGGATGTGGTAAACATCACAGGTCCAGGAACAAAGCATTCGAGATCATCAGTGTGAGAAATAACAAATATGCAGTATTATACCAAATTATTGGAAAGACCAATGTGCAATAACATGTCTTTAAAAGTCAAAACTTTGACCTAGAGAAATGTTCTTACTTGCGTGGCTTGGTCAGAGATCCCGCCTGGACCTCCTTGACCACCTCATAGAGCATATCCCTGGATACCTTGCTGTAATCAAACAAAATGTTTGTCAATAACAGTACCACATTAAATCAAATGTATTTATAAAGCCCTTCGTACATCAGCTGATATCTCAAAGTACTSTACAGAAACCAKGCCTAACACCCCAAACAGCAAGCAATGCAGGTGTAGAAGCACATTAGACATATCTTTATGAATTCATGAACGTGCATCCTGTCCCACATTCTGCTTGCGGACTTAACTGACTTGAAGCCATAGCAAGTTCTCGCCAGCAATTGACATTACAAACTGGTAACGAGTCAACTTATAAATAGCCAGTAAAAAATTGACAATTCACAAAACTATTGCAATATCAACAATTACCAGTCATGTCCGGCACTATTTTGCTCAGTTCGGAACAAAAATGATTACGATTTAATGCTAGATGGATGTGGATGCGAGTCTAGATCACATTCTAGCGTTAGCATGTAAGCTAGTAGCACTGCGGTAGAAGTGGAGAATTCACCAAATCCTCGTAAATATGAGGTTGAAAGTGAACCCAGTTACACGGCAGAGCTATAGAAAGTATTTAACTGACGATAATATAACATCTGACTTCTTGTTATTKTTTATTTGCAGTCATTTTCGCTCACCTCATTTTGACGGTATTGCTCGCACGCGACAGAGCACTGAAAAGAAGGAAGAAGAGCAGTCCGTCGCAGTTTATAGGCGTAGTTCGGTGACGTATTTCAGCGCTGCCGCTCTGGCCATATTTGTAGTTTTTCCCCTGTGAATAATCTCTAGTCTATTTTCTGGATTGAATATGTGGATTTAGACATTTATATCACTGGCATTGGTAATACCAATATGCTAGCGTAAGCATGTGAAAACTTCATACAAAAGCCCTATAAATAGTATTGGTTCTTGCAGTCTCAAAGACCAAAATGAACAAATCAAAGTCCTCAGGCATGATGTGGCATTGGAGGTACAGTAAGACATTTTATTTATTTATTTTTTATTTAACCTTTATTTAACTAGGCAAGTCAGTTAAGAACAAATTCTTATTTACAATGACGGCCTACCAAAATGCAAAAGGCCTCCTGCGGGGACGGGCCTGGGATTTAAAAAAATAAATAAATACAATATAAATATAGGACAAAACACACATCACCACAAGAGAGACAACACAACACTACATAAAGAGAGACCTAAGACACCAACATAGCAAGGCAGCAACACATGACAACACAGCATGGTAGCAACACAACAAAACAATAACATGGTAACACAACATGGTAGCAGAACAAAACATGGTACAAACATTATTGGGCACAAAGAACAGCACAAAGGGCAAGAAGGTAGAGACAACAATACATCACACAAAGCAGCCACAACTGTCAGTAAGAGTGTCCATGATTGAGTCTTTGAATGAAGAGATGTTGATAAAACTGTCCAGTTCGAGTGTTTGTTGCAGCTCGTCAAGTCGCTAGCTGCTGCGAACTGAAAAGAGGAGTGACCCAGGGATATGTGTGCTTTGGGGACCTTTAACAGAATGTGACTGGCAGAACGGGTGTTGTATGTGGAGGATGCGGGCTGCAGTAGATATCTCAGATAGGGGGGAGTGAGGCCTAAGAGGGTTTTATAAATAAGCATCGACCAGTAGGTCATGCGACGGGTATACAGAGATGACCAGTTTACAGAGGAGTATAGAGTACAGAGATGTGTCCTATAAGGAGCATTGGTGGCAAATCTGATGGCCGAATGGTAAGGAACATCTAGCCGCTCGAGAGCACCCTTACCTGCCGATCTATAAATTATGTCTCCATAATCTAGCATGGGTAGGATGGTCATCTGAATCAGGGTTAGTTTGGCAGCTGGGGTGAAAGAGGAGCGATTACGATAGAGGAAACCAAGTCTAGATTTAACTTTAGCCTGCAGCTTTGATATGTGCTGAGAGCAGGGCAGGGTACTGTCTAGCCATACTCCCAAGTACTTGTATGAGGTGACTACCTCAAGCTCTAAACCCTCAGAGGTAGTAATAACACCTGTGGGACGAGGGGCATTTTTCTTACCAAACCACATGACCTTTGTTTTGGAGGTGTTCAGAACAAGGTTAATGGTAGAGAAAGCTTGTTGGACACTAAGAAAGCTTTGTTGCAGAGCATTTAACACAAAATCCTAGGATCACCTAGGATTGAGCCTTGGGGTATTCCCTTGGTGACAGGCAGTGGTTGAGACAGCAGATTTTCTGACTTTACACACTGCACTCTTTGAGAGAAGGTAGTTAGCAAACCAGCCCAAAGAACTCTCAGAGACACCAATTCTCCTTAGCCGGCCCACAAGAATGGAATGGTCTACCATATCAAAAGCTTTGGCCAAATCCTGAATTTATGCTGAACTCTGACCTGCCTTGCCCAAGTGATATGTTATAAAATCCAAGGTCCATTTATAAGACAAAGTAGAGATAAGGGGCTGCTACTCTGGTAATACTGATGCCCTTGCACTATAGCGACAAGGGAATTGAGGTATCCTGCGGGGCGGCAGGTAGCATTGGGTCAGTGACCGAAAGGTTGCTGGATCGAATTCCTGAGCTGACAAGGTAAAAATCTGTCGTTCTGCCCCTGAACAAGGTAGTCATTGTAAATAAGAATTTGTTCTTAACTGACTTGCCTAGTTAAATAAAGGTTAAATAAAAAATTGACGAGAGACTTGAGTTAACACATAAGACAAAAATCAATCATAAATAATTGTCAAAATGCCTGTAAACTAAGTGTTTATCTGCTAGCTMTTACAGTTTCACAATCCTATCCCCATTCAAACACAGTGGGAGGTAACAGTCCGAGTTCCAAACAAATGTCAGGTTAGGTTTCCCAGGGAATTGGGAGGGTTTGGCTGGAGCAAGGAGTCTGGGTAGACAGGCAACCCTCGGTGGGCTCCACTCTGCATGTAGGCTGGATACCCTGGCCTGAGCCTAGCCTGTCCTTGAAAAACAATAGCTGGAGGGTCAGTGAGGTCTCTGGAGTGTCATTGTTCAGACACATCTGCTGAACGCATTCATCTGGCATAGCTCATTGGGTTCACATGCAGTTCACACATGCACGCACACACTCACACCTCAACAAAGGAAACACTCTCAGGAAGGAAACCAGTGGCGACAGGCTGTCACCTGACAGTCGGTATACAGACGCTGACCATTCTGTTGTATATTATGGATTTTCTTTCTTTCTTTCTTTCGCACACACCACACACACACACACACACACACACACACACACACACACACACACACACACACACACACACACACACACACACACACACTTGTAAACAGATGGACACATGCACTCTGTATCCTTTGAACAAATATTATTTCTCTCCCCCTCCTTTCTCTCTCACACACACACACATTAACTGAGAGCTTGCGACTAGGCTACTTCCAATGATACATGAAGATAAATTATGTGAAAGGTTACTAATTGTCTATTGTGCTTTGCACCAATCTTTGGGCCAATCTCAAGTGACACCCTATTCCCTATATAGCGCACAACTTTTGACCAGAGTTCATTCTTCGGTTCCGATGTTCCTTGCAGATATGATGTGAACATATGATGTCAACCATTTAACATATCATCTACATCAGTGATGGGCAACTTTGATGGGGGTGGGGGCCACGAAATAACGGAACTCATCATGAGGGCCCCCCTAACTCTAAGTTGAGACCCGACTGAGTTCCCCCCCCACCCAATGTTTTATTTTTTTTCTCCATGGGCCAACCAAACAGGGGCCATGGGCCGCCAGTTGCCCATCCCTGATATATAGTATAATATGCTAAGCATTCTAAGCTGCGGGAGGATCTCCTCCTCCAATTTTGCGCTGTCCTCTTACATTCGGCTGGTGACCACTTTATATCCACAGAGTTTTTTTAATTTATTTTTTACCAATAACGCTCATTGACTTGACATTCCAAATTACCCCATGATGACCTCACTCCCATCCCCCCAGCCCTATGAAAGGGACCCCCATCTAAAAGTAATTCATAGTCTTATCTATCAATCGTCTACCAGGCGCCGTGGCCCCAGGGTGTCCCGTCGTCGCAGGAGAGAAACATTAGACAGGCAGGGTAACCTAACTGACCTAACCACCCCTCCCGACCTACAATCATTTATTGATTCAACGGCTGGATACTAACCATTATAAACGACATAAACATTTACATCTAAGCCTATAACATTGCACAACATCGACAGACAACTAAAGAAGAGGATCGGATGGACACGGGAATATCAATTGATAGGCTATTAGTTTAAAAGCGGAATGTTTATAGGATAATTTCAAGATCCAACCATTGATAAATGGTAAATCATCTATATTATAGTACAGTAACCATAAGCCTCTCAGTCGTGGGAGTGTCTACTCCTACAATATTTCGCCTATTTTCTTCAATTTAAGATCAAAAGAAGCGCTTCATCCTCTTACATGCCACCTTATATTTAGCTTTTTTTGTGTTTGCAATGGCACGGTTACTATGGGAGATTCAGCTGGCATAATGRAAATGATGTAAGCGTTTGTAGGCCAATTTTGAATCTGTAGAATGACTACATTAACCGTAAGGCGACACTAGCCGAGGAGCAGGGTTGATCCGAGTGTTCTGACGTCACAACGCGGGTCGGATAGGTGGATGCTGAGGACTAATTAAGCAGCGCGTAATGCTAGTGAAGATATGTTAGTGGATGCACCACTCTGAAGTAAATGTTTGCTGCCACTGAAGATACTGTGTGTTAAAAATTTGGATTTTGTGGCGTTCATTGAAACAGTTGTAAACTGTACGGCTCAAGGCTCGAATAAACTGGACATTTGTGGCTGTGGCAGAAACGTTTTTGGGACTTTTACATCTGAAGACTTGCAAGGTGTACTGACGCCGGAAAACGGCCCGCCCTCCCAGGCTTCACTTGAGCCTGTGTCGGGATCATATCTGTTTATTTTTTAACAGTAAAGTTGTCTGATTTATTTGATTACATTTTTTGGTAGTTTGTTCCGTTTTTGGGGGGGAATCCTGTTTCCATCCCGCACAGTAGGTAGCAGGATGCACAAAATGATTTTCCTGTGCCCGATCGCACAGACTTTTATGGTCACACAGACTTTTGTGTTCACACAAGGTGCCACCAGTGGATTTAAAATGAGTAGCATAACAATTATTTACATGGCCCCAGTTGCATTTTTTTACACCCGGTCTCAGGGATGGCTAACTCTGGAAATTCCTTTGGTCTCAACCGAGTTAAGTAAATCAGCTTTTATAGTTCTCTCGCACCTTATTTGTTGACTTTTTGTGCCTCTGTCTAGGGCAATTCAAAAAGCTGATTTACGACCTTGTTTTTTATGACTGTTTTTCTTTCTGCTTGCATTTTGTATTTATATTTTCTGTCATTCTGGGCTCATCTGTAAAAGAGACCTAAGGGCTCACTCCCTGATAAAAATAGGGTGACAGTGAGCAGTTGACAATGGCTTATTAATTGGTATAAATACATTTTATTTCTATGGTTGCAGTCCTCAAATATTGAATTGCATGGTATCAAATTAATCAGATCCAATGATTTACCGCCTGTAGGGTGATGCTAGTGAGATTTAATCCAATAATTGAAAACATGAACATCACATGTAGTCAAGCAAGTAAGAGACACATCAAAAGTATTACCCAAAGTTTAATTCAACCATTTGTAGGAAGTTCTATACATAAGGTAGAAATCGTAATATTTCCATCACAGTTAACACCAGGTGTTTACACAGAGGTTAAATGGGAGGAAATGRACACTATGCCGTTGTAGACAGTAGAATATTTCAGACCTGTGCTAGTTGTGTTCATACATTTGTATGGGGAAATAAATTAGTCAGTCACCCTTTGAGATTCATATATATTTTTTGTTCTTTAGCTTTTTGCTCTTGGAAAATATATTGTGCAGCAGTAATACTTTGCTGACATTTCATTGTAACGTGTTCTGTTCAGTAACTGAAACGCAACAAGGAAAAGGGTTTTTGTTGACAACTTCTTTAGTTAAGTAATAGTGCTGCTAGTTAAGGGAATTCAGAGTGGGCGGCGTAGTCATTTGTCTGAAAGCAGTCAGAGAAGAGAGCAAGGACAGCAACTTAGAACAGTTCAGAACCAAACCAGATCTCTAGAAGTTTACCGACACAAAAAGCGTCAATAAAAGTTGAATAATAACCACAGGTGGTCTGTGACAATGACATATCCAGGGGCATCAGACAAAAAGCAGAACATTTAAATATTCCTACTGAGAGAAAGGAAGATGGTTAGAGGAAGGAAAAAGGTGCGCTCATGGGGAGAAACTACCCCCCAGGGTACACTGACTCCAAGTGGATACAGCATACTGTAACCAGAACAGGTGGTTGAACACATCACTTTATTATCATCATCATCATCGTTTCAACTTGGCAAAACAACATTGCCAATGCAACCTTGTGAGAACATTTCTGCTGTAGGTAGTCAGCATCAGATCAGTGAGTTGTGCTTGAGCAACTTCCTGTGAGCTAAAATACAGTTGAAGCGCTTATTCAAGAGATATCTGTAACAATTTGGCAACCCATCTCCTGTATGGGCAAGGAGTCACATACAGTACCATTCAAAAGTTTGGACACACCTACTCATTCAAGGGTTTTTCTTTATTTTTCCTATTTTCGACATTGTAGAATAATAGTGAAGACATCAAAACTATGAAATAACACATATGGAATCATGTAGTAACCAAAAGTGTTAAACAAATACAAATATATTTGAGATTCTAAGTAGCCACCCTTGCCTTGATGACAGCGTTGCACACTCTTGGCATTCTCTCAACCAGCTTCTTGAGTTCCCACATATGCTGAGCATTTGTTGGCTGCTTTTCCTTCACTCTGCGGTCCAACTCATCCCAAACCATCTCAATTGGGTTGAGGTCGGGGATTTGTGGAGGTCAGGTCATCTGATGCAGCACTCCATCACTCTCCTTGGTCAAATATCCCTTACACAGCCTGGAGGTGTGTTTTGGGTCACTGTCCTGTTGAAACACAAATGATAGTCCCACTAAGGGCAAACCTGATGTGTATTGCTGCAGAATGCTGTGGTAGCCACGCTGGTTAAGTGTGCCTTGAATTCTAAATAAATCATAGACAGTGTCACCTGTAAAGCCCCCCCTCCTCCTCRATGCTTCACGGTGGGAAACACATGCGGAGATAATCCGTTCACCTACTCTGCGTCTCACAAAGACACGGTGGATGAAACCAAAAATTTGGACTCATCCGACCAAAGGATAGATTTACAGCGGTCTAATGTCCATTGCTCGTGTTTCTTGGCCCAAGCAAGTCTCTTCTTCTTATGGGTGTCCTTTAGTAGTGGTTTCTTTGCAGCAATTCGACCATGAAGGCCTGATTCACACAGTCTCCTCTGAACAGTTAATGTTGAGATGTGTCTGTTACTTGGGCTGCAATCTGAGGTGCAGTTAACTCTAATGAATTTATCCTCTGCAGCAGAGGTAACTCTGGGTCTTCCTTTCCTGTGGCAGTCCCCATGAGAGGCAGTTTCATCATAGCACTTGATGGTTTTTGCAACTGCACTTGAAGAAACTTTAAAAGTTCTTGAAATAAAACATTTGAAATGTAATGTCTTAAAGTAATGGACTGTCATTTCTCTTTGCTTATTTGAGCTGTTGTTGCCAGAATATGGACTTGGTCTTTTACCAAATAGGGGTATCTTCTGTATACCACCCCTACCTTGTCACAACACAACTGATTGGCTCAAATGCATTAAATAAATTCCACAAATTAAATTGAAATGCATTCAAGGTGACTACCTCATGAAGCTGGTTGAGAGAATGCCAAGAGTGTGCAAAATCTGTCATCAAGGCAAAGGGCGGCTACTTTGAAGTCTTTGAAGTATCTCAAAGGTTACTACATGATTCCATATGTGTTATTTCATAGTTTGTGTCTTCATTATTATTTTACAATGTAGAAAAAAGTAATGACTATGGAATTAGTAGATGTGTCCAAACTTTTGACGGGTACTGTAATAATACAAACCTTTTTAGTTTTTGCAGTAATTCTGTGTCACAATATAGAAAATATATWTTTTTAATTTGCATATCATTGAAATAATTTCTATGTAGGACATGCAGTATTTCATCAGTTACCATGATTGGTTGACCTAAAGAATGCAGGATAAACCCATTTCCTCTCATGGCAAAATATACTGGTCCCCCTGCATCTAAGAATTCCAACAGCTTCAGTATTATGATGGGTCTGTCCAGAGCAATAGAACAAGTCAATATATTTCTAGCAGTGATGTCTTAACCGTTGGCATGCATTTCAACTCCCTTCAGTTGATCACTGAAAAAAGAAAGGGATAGGTCAAGTCTATGGTAGAATTCCTACAGAAGTCTTCGCTGTATTGCTTTCATTTGATCAGGCCTTTCAGACCAGTGATTGAAGTGAAAGATGGAAAGGAGGAGGGGAGCAACTAAAGGAGGAGGATCCAATTCTCTCGAAGTATTACAAAATGGTCTTTAGTTAGACTGTGCGACTGACCGATAGCTGGCCAAATTTTTCACACCCTACTCAGTGGAAGAATGAGAAGAGGGGGAAAGAATGAGTGGGAAYCTCATCATATGAGAATTTTACTGTTAAGGCATCCGCCGCATACATAGGTTTCGGTTTGCTCCCAGCAGAACTCGGCTAGTCGAAGCGAGTGTTTGTGCTCGCATACTCCCTTAAGACCTTCTCTTGAAAAACAAGAAAAAAAATTGGCAATATTACTGTTATTTATCCCTCTAGAGCCAACACTTCCTCCAAAAATTTAAGTTTTCGCCGAGGAGGTCTTAGATGTTTGGTGCAGTACATCAAGTGAAATAATGTGCATGAAAACTAGTGGTGCAGTGCAGACAGTAGGGCCTGGCTGCTGCTGCGCTCTCTCTTTGAATGACAGCATACACTTCTTTGAACAATCCCGTTCGTAGTTCCCACCCCTACTGTTGACCTATCACCGACTAAGGGACGTAGGCTTCGGCTACTGAACTTACACTTGCCTCAAGAAAAAAAATGTGCGTGAACAGCCGGAAAGAACCCTGCCGAACAACAAAACGTCACATGATGTTGTCGTAATATATGCGTGAACTGTTTTGACTGGGAAGCATGCGACCGGCTTCAGAGTTTGGCTTATCGACAGTGCTCAGGTTACAGAACACCACCTGGCTGAAAAAATACATACAAATAATACTTCAATTATACATAAGTAATCTAGCATAAACATAAGTCAAATCATACATGGAYACATCTTACACAGACCCTGGGGTCAGGTTAACCTTCACAGTATGACAACACAGAATTGTCCCATGGTTTTAGACCCAACAGTTGTACACAAAATAAAACAAAAAAGGTATTGAGGTTAGGAGGTTGTAAGAATCTATATGTATATATGTGTCCATTGAGAAGTGAGACTGACTGAGTATGTCCATGTGCTTCCTGGTCTAACAGGAGGAGGAGGGGGGGGGGGGGGGGTATAGGCCCAGGAGGGGAATAAAAGTTAAAGGTAAAAAATTTAAATCCCACAAACACAAAATGCGCGGGGAATAAAGAAAGGGGGGGGGGGGGGGGGAGTTATCAATCAAAACAGTTCTATGATTGGCAGATAAATTGGGAGGTTGACAGGTGTGAATTTGTGCTGAAGGTATCCATATGAGGAAAGGAGAGTTAAGGGGGTTTGGTGATAGCTGATCCCAGGGTAAGGGCCTTAGGAATGGGAAAGGGGACGCCCATGGTTGCCGATGACCCTCTTATTTCTACAGGCAAGCAGAACCATCCTTTTTCTGAATATCAGCATCACAACCTCAGAGAGTTTGTAGCACAAACAAAATGGCAGAACAGCCTGGTGATAACCCTGAACTGCAGGGTTAAGAATGGGTTGACCGTTGTAAAAAAACACTCCTCATCGGGAGAGACTACAAAAATCTGTTGTATAAAAATAGCAACGCTGATCATCGGTCGAAAAATAGAGGGATAAAATAAAAGGAGTCTTGGTTTTGTTGTGGCGTTGGTTGGGGAGCTGTTTGCTATTCTCCTGGAATACCTCTGCACCTTCACCACATTGAGAGCAGGACACTACAAGCCGTCAACTGTATCAGTCCTGTCCAACCACAGTTAAAAGCCTGCTATACAACAGCATCAATTGTCTTGAAACAGCTCAAATCAGCTTTTATAATATACATATATATTTGGGACACCGCATGTTTAATATGTGGTAGGGTGTGTATGACTTTGTATGTCTCCCATTAGTCCATCGCGCCATTCCCAATCAGTATGTCATTCCATCCAGTCAGTCAAGAGACCCTGATGAAGGCAGTTTGCTGCCCAAACTATGGTGATTCTTTAGAAATCAATTACATCGGAAACAAGAGTGTGCAGCTATATTCAGTCATAACTCCCACCAGTCAGCACATTTCCATTTCAGGTATCCGTTTTCCTCAGGCTTTTATAAAAAAAACGTTAGAATAAAAACGCTAACACACCTGACTCAACTGATCAAGGTCGTGATTGATTGGCTGAGGAGTTGAATCGGGTGTGTTCGTGCTGGAACAAAAAACATGCACCCCCTGTGACTCTCACTCACAGGAAACAGGAGTGAGTGAACAGCACCGCTGTTGTAGAAAGCTAAAACCAGTCCAGTCCAGTTCAGTCCAGTCAGTACATGTCCTTGTAGATCTCCTGCAGCAGCGGGTGCAGTGAGGTCTCTGACTCAGTCTTCTTAATCTTCTGGACCAGCATGGCGTTCTCTGTGACCAGCTGGCGAAGGTCGGCCATCTTGTTGAGCAGCTTGGGGAAGAGGTAATGTGAGTCAGCGTGGTTGCCCAGCAGGTGCTGGTCCAGGGCCTGCAGGATGCTGTCCTGAATCTCCTCCACCTGCTTGAAGTTCATCAGCCCCGGACGGTCTGGGAGGAGGAGAGAGCGGAGGTGGAGGGAGAGAGGAGGAGTGGGAGAAGGGGTTTAGTATGCTGTATGTTAACTGGTAGAAAACAAACTTGTACACAATTTCAGCACTAAACTCAGCTTGGCTTAGTTTAGTTAGGCTTATTATGATAGTAGAATGGTTAGGGTTATTATGTTAGTGCATTGTGGCAGCATAGTACAAAATTATAAAATGGTAGTACCAGTACAGAACCAGCACGTACCTCCACAGAGGATGATGGCGGCCACAAACAGGGCCAGGTCACTGTCGTCCAGCTCCAGGGCGTTGAACTTAACGGCAAACTCAAACTTGGGCTCCATGATCTCGCTAAAGGGCCGCCGCAGGCTGCGCAGGAACTCCCGGGTCACAAAGCCCTTCCCGTTGGCCACCAGCAGCCCATCCTTGTTCATGAGCGAGGGAAGCATGGCGAAGATGGCCTCGTGCACACCGTATTTCAACAGCGTCACCTGGTGGCGGGGAGGGAGAACAGCAGCCTGAATATCACTAGTCCAATATTTTWTTTTTTTTAACTGGGGTTTTGTCCAAAATGTATACATGTTTTATGTTATATAGCCAACTATAGATGACATTCCTAGCTGTACAATGACTCACCCAACAAAACTATGGATTGATGATTTGATTGAATGTTGCTTTACTGTACCTGGTCTTGATTGATAATTGGTGTGTTCTTGTATATACCTGGTCGTTGAGGAAGAGGTCTACAAAGCCGGGGATGCTCTTGGCGAACTCCGTGAGCTCCCTGACCGTCTCCACCGTGGTGCACTGGCAGCGGTAGAACACGTGAACCCCAATCTCCTTGTTGGGCGGCGTCCCGTTGATCAGCTGGTTCCACACCAGCCCGTTCTCAGCCTGGTGCAACGAGTCCATGTCGTGGATCACGAAGGGCTACYGGGGGGGGGGGGGGGGGTATTTAGTTAAGTAATAGCAGTATGACAACACTAAAACAGACCTTTCACTTGAAATTGCATTCTGTAAGGCCATTCTGCCTGGGCCTAGTTTAGGAAGAAATATAGTGTATGCAGACCCGTGTGGCTCAGTTGGTAGAGCATGACGCTTGCAACGCCAGGGTTGTTGGTTTGGTTCCCATGGGGGACCAGTATGGGGGGTAAAAAAAAAAAAATGTATGCAAATGTATGGACTTACTAATGTAAGTAAGTGGCTCCGGATAAGAGCATCTGCTAAATGACAAAAATTTAAATAAGCACACAGCCAGCCTGTAAATCAACTCATGAAAAAGCGTAGGCTGTTCCGAGTGACACTGACATTTGGCCCATTGCCCTGTCCTCCACGATCTCAGACACAACAGTGATAAGGCATCAAGGCAACCAGAGTTTTTACAACACATTCATACACAGCGGCTAGGTTGCTAGGCAACCGACGCTACTGGAGAGCCAGGCAGTGTGAGCAGAGGTGAAGCTTCAGTGTAGCCTATGCTCCTTGGTGCTAACGTGCCCTTCTGGAGTATAGGCGACATTCTTGTCACTTCGATTAGTGTGGATTGAAATGACAGAATCAAAAATGGCCATGGACACAATTGAAGTGCATGAAAATTACTTCAAGGTCCAATGCAGCAGCTACATTATCAAATCATTTCTGGGTAACAATTACAATGCCTTCAGGAACTATTCACATCCTGAATTTTAAAATGGATTAAAATGTAGATGTGTCACTGGCCTAGACACAATACCCTATAAWGTCAAAGTATAATGATGTTTTTAAACATTACAAATTAATAAAAAAATGAAAAGCTGAAATGTCTTGAGTCGATAAGTTTTCAACCCCCTTGTTATCACTGGTATCGCTGTACTCCACACATACAGATAATTGTAAGGTCCCTCAGCCGAGCAGTGAATTTCAAAACAGATTCAACCACAAAGACCAGGGAGGTTTTCCAATAGTTCAAAGAAGCGCACCTATTGGTAGATGGGTAAAAAAAAAGCCAATTGTGACTTTAAAACAGAGTTTAATGGCCAATAACAGACGTCGATTAAAGAAGCCCCCCTGCACCCCTCTGATGGGTTAAATGCGGAAGACACATTTCGGTTGAATGCATTCAGTTGTGAAACTGACTAGGTATCCCCTTTCCCTAATTGACAGAGTGAAAAGGAAGCCTGTACAGATTATTTTTTTAAAGACGATATTCCAAAACATGCATCCTGTTTGCGACAAGGCACTAAAGTAATACTGAAAAAAATGTGGCAAAGCAATTTACTTTTTGTCCTGAATACAAAGTGTTGTGTTTGCCACAAACATATTACAGGGTACCAGTATGCTTATAACCGTTAAGGTCTGGATAAAAAGGACACGGAATGGAGCTAAGCACAGGCAAAAAAATCCTAGAGGAAAAACTGGTTCAGTCTGCTTTCACCAGACACTGGGAGAGGAATTCACCTTTCAGCAGGACAATAACCTAAAACACAAGGCCGCATCTACACTGCAGTTGCTTACCAAGAAGACAGTGAATGTTCCTGAGTGGCCGTTTGGACTTACATCTGCATGAAATCTATGGCAAGACCTGAAAATGGTTGTCTAGCAATGATCAACAACCAATTTGACAGAGCTTGAAGAATTTTGAAAATAATAAAATGGCAAATATTGTACAATCCAGGCATGCAAAGCTCTTAGAAAGTTACCCAGAAAGACTCACAGCTGTAATCACTGCCAAATGTGATTCTAACATGTAGTGCCTCAGGGGTGTGAATACTTACTTAAATTAGATATTTCTGTATTTACATATTCAAAACATTTGCAAACATTCCTAAAAACAGGTTTTCACTTTGCCATTATGGGGTATGGTGTGTCAATCGGTGAGYGAAAAAAAAWAAGATTTAATAAATTTTGAATTCAGGCTGTGACAACAAAATGTTGAATAGGTCAAGGGGTGTGAATACTTCATGAAGGCACTGTATGCATAATATTGACATYTGTATATAGTATTGAGCTGACCTGGTGTTAATGCATTATTTGTGTCATTTTTACATATGGATACAGTACTGAGCTGGTGTTAAAGTATTATATTTCATTTACATATGGATACGCTACCGGGCTGGCGCTATTCTTGCCGGTGAGGATGCTGCGAGCTTTCTTCTTGGTCATATTGAGGTTCTTCAGGTAGGCGTTGTTGACCTGCTTGGCCAGGGATTTGAGGTCCGAGCCGTTGGGGTTGGTGGTCGGAGCCMTATCTCCCGCCAGGAGGCCCGCCACCAGCTTCCTCTTCTCCGCCTCCGGCATGCGGCCGTACCGGATCGCTGGGAACAACCAGGAAAACCCCTATCAGTGTACATCCATAAATTGGGTATGCTCACAGGGTACACATTGTTGACTTTGTCTAAAGTGAAAATGAGGGAATGGAAAGGTGATCAGTGTGTGTGTGTGTCTCACCGTCGTGGGACATGCCTAGCAGAAGGCACTTCTGGAAGCGGCAGTACTGGCACTTGTTCCTGCTCTTCTTCTGGATCTTACAGCTGCGCTCACAGCGCTCGTACTCCAGCTTCATGCGGATGGTCCGGCGGAAAAAGCCCTGAGAGAAAGAGTAAACACGGGGGTGGGATTAAAAAAAAAAAAAAAAAAAAAGTTTTTTTTTATTAGATATAAAGAGCAGCAGATTTGATTGGGAAAGTGAAAAGATTTATGAATTATGCAGTGGGCTACTCCAAAACACTGTCATCCTGGGAGTCTCCTGGGATGTTCCCATGCCTTCCCTCTCGGCTTCCTRACCTTGCAGCCTTCACAGGCGTGTACTCCGTAGTGGAACCCCGAGGCTTTGTCTCCACAGATCCGACATTCCACGTTGATCCCGGCCCCCGTCCCTTCCTCTCGACCCAGGAAGAGCTGGTCCGACAGCGARGGAGACGACGTCTGGGACAGATCTGGAAACGGCGAGAGGTTCTGTTATTACATGGTCCTTTCGGAATTTAACTAGGGACAGGAGTTTGTCCTGATCACATGACCAGACAAGGAACATCCTCATARACAATATCCTAGTATTATATTTTGGACTACTGAAAAAGGTCCAATTACTCATATTTCACAATCCACATAAAACGTGTGTAATATGAAAGCATTGAATMAATTTCTCTGTAATACTGGAACGACCGTACAGAGCTGAACGTAAGACAAGGATGAGACTCGAGTCAAGACTACAAACTAAAAGGTTATTGTTGGTGACACCAGTCTGGACAGTCTGTATAGTAWTTCTTTGGCTCTGGGTATGACTGGGCTCTATGTCAATTTACCAACGCTACCTCAAGATGTTATGTATATGTGCAATGTGAGCTGTGTGTGCTCATGTCCATGTTTCTATATGTGCGAGTGTGTCAGGAATCTGCTGGTGTGTTCCAGCCAGTTCCTCCCTGGGGTTTGATCTCTGCTGCTGCCTGCCAAAGAGTTCTCCCAGTGGAGCCCAGGAGGTATGCCAAGAATGCTAATGGTTCGGAGACCCCATGGAATTACACTGGCTAGGAGGGACAATAAGATCTCAAGTTACGTTCCATTTCAGAATATAGAACCATGCGAGTTTTATTATGTTCTAACCATGAGTTCTGTTGTATCTGTTCTGTTTCTAGGGGGATGTCGCAACACCCTATTTAGAAGTAGAATGGCAAGGAGGGACATTACGTTTTAAGGCCACGTTCCATTTCAGAATTTGGAACCGAGTGCCTTCTGTTCTATCCACTCTGTTACACTCCACAGAACTAGAGTAGGTAGGACGGACAWTACACCTCAATGTAACCATGTTAGAACCATGTTATAGGTGTTCTATTCTATCCGTTCTAATTCTAGGATAAAACCTGAGGGCTGSGCTGCTAGGCCAGGATGAAAGCGTGGGAAACCCAGCAGTCGGGGCAGGCGGGTTGGGCYACGTCGATCCACACAACGAGAGAGACAGGGGTCTGAGTTCCTCTGTGTGTGGGAGGAGAGGCCTAGGCGCCTGAGGAATTTATCACGAGGAGAAGTAACACCGCAAGAGCAGACTGACCGAGACCAGCATGGGTGGTGCTCCATGCCTCCTCCATGACCACTTTCCTCTGAGGCTTTTTCCTCAATTCATCTTTCCTCACATCTCTCCTTGACTCCTTCCCAAAACCCATTGGCGGAGAGGACAGAGGATGCAAAGAACGAGCCATAGTGTGCATGCGTGACAGTCAGTCCAACAAGAGGGTTTTAATGACAGGGGAATTCAGTCAACTTGCTTTTCTATTTGTATAASCTAGATTCTGCTTAACAGTATTAAACATGAAGCCCCTGATTGCCACCTTAATGTGCCTTTGAGGGTTTTTTTTCCTCTCCAAAAGTCACATGCAGGACACACACTGAGTAGCTCTGGTGTGGTTTTCTATCTCCGGTGTTTTTCCCCCCACGGTCATCACTTAACTTCACTAGGGTAGGGGGCAGCATTCGGAATTTTGGATGAAAAGCGTGCCCAAATTAAACTGCCTGCTACTCAGGCCCAGAAGATAGGATATGCATATAATTAGTAGATTTGGATAGAAAACACTAAAGTTTCCAAAACTGTTAAAAATAATGTCTGTGAGTATAACATAACTGATATGGCAGACGAAAACCGAGGAAAATCCAACCAGGAAGTACTATTATTTTGAAAGGCTGTTTTTCCATTAAAAGCCTATCCACCATACAAAGACTAGGACCCAGTTCACGAGCTCTGTGGCTTCCTCTACATGTGGCCAGTCTTTAGGCATTGTTTCAGGCTTTTACTCTGAAAAATGAGGGAGATACAGCACTTTCAATCAGTGGCCAGTTGAAATTTCCTGCTCGGGACGCGCCTTCTTTTTTCCTTTCTATTGACGAAGCTTTTGTCCGGTTGAAATATTATTGATTATTTATGAAAAACAACCGAGGATTGATTTTAACATAGTTTGGCATGTTTTACTAACTTTTATTGTACTAAAAAAAAAACTCGTCTGACTGATGCACGCGCCTTAAGCATTTGGATTACTGGACAAACGCAACGAACAAAAAGAGTTTTGGTCATAAAGAGGACATTATCGAACAAAACAACATTTGTCTAACATGGAGACCTGGGAGTGCCACCAGATGAAAAACACTTACAAAGGTAAGTGATTAATTTAATGCTATTTCTGACTTTTGTGACACCTCTCCTTGGCTGGAAAATGGCTGTATGGGTTTCTGTGGCTAGGTGCTGACCTAACTAATCGCAAAGTGTGCTTTCTCCATAAAGCCTTTTTGAAATCTGACAGCGGTTGCATTAAGGAGAAGTTTCTTTATTCGTATGTTTAACACTTGTATCATTTATAATGTTTATGATGAGTATTTCTGTAATCTTGCACTTTTCACCGGATGTTTGTTTGAACAATGCATTTCTGGACCATAACGCCGCCAATGTAAACTGAGATTTTTTGGATATAAATATGAACTTTATCGAACAAACATACATGTATGTGTTAACATGAAGTCCTATGAGTGCCATCTGATGAAGATCATCAAAGGTTAGTGATAATTTTATCTCTATTCTGCATTTTGTGACTCCTCTCTTTGCTGGAAAAATGGCTGTATGGTCTGTGACTAGGTGCTGACCTAACATAATCGATGGTGTGCTTTCGCAGTAAAGCCTTTTTGAAAATCGGACACTGTAGTTGGATTTACAAGAAAGTTTATCTTAAAATGGTGGATAATACTTGTATTTTTCAGGAATTTAATTATGGATTTCTGTTGTTTTGAATTGGCGCCTGCAATTTCACTGGCTGTTGTCGAGGTGGGACAAAGGGGCCATCAGCAGTTCCTACATACATTTTGTTTAAACCACACACACCTTTCTCTTCCCCCCTCCTCTCTATTGATTCCCAAGAATATTATTAATGAATGCCTCATGAACTGTCATACCCCATCAGAACCCAAAATATAAGCTTGTTTTAGCCAACGTTTGTAAACAAGGAAATGTAAACAAGTACGTATAGCCTCAAAACATGGTTAAAATATCATTTTGATTTCATGGAGGGTCAGTCTTTGCATCCATAACTCGGTCTATGAATTTGAGTGTGGTTACATTTTACCAGCCCCATCCTTTCAGCTTTTTCACCGAAACAGGGTGGGGAAACCACTTTGTTATTGTTTCTATAATGCGATTGCAGCTTTAAGAATAATGGTTGCCTACCACCTGAGAAGAGTGTTATTTTAGTCAGGGACAAAGCCTGTTGCTGTTTGCGTGAGGTGAACAGAGCCTGTTGCCGTGGTGTGACAGAGCCTGTTGCCGTGGTGTGACAGAGCCTGTTGCCGTGGTGTGACAGAGCCTGTTGCCGTGGTGTGACAGAGCCTGTTGCTGTTTCGAGATGAACACTAGATGTTGCTTGTCTGCAGCGATACGGTTTACCTGAAGCCCAGGTACAGTGTGTAATACACGTTGATCGTGAGAAACCAAAAAGCCTAATAGGGCGGAGTGTAGTCAGACTCATTCTCAATGTTTACGGGAAAAAAACCTTAAAACGAAAGACCTCAACTGGTCTGACCTCCGGACTACACCACAGCCTATCCACACTCCGGTTCTTTTGCMAATTCGCCATCTCCCACCTGCCAAGGCAAACACAAGCATAGCTTTACTGGCCAGAGTGGAAAATGTAGGTTGGCAGAGCTGTGAGAGGAGGCCAAATCTGACCAGAATGTAGGAAATAGAAACATATCCTATACAGGAGAGTAAAGTAAAGAATTTCTYGACCAGAGTTTCCCAAACTCAGGGGCCACTGGTGGAGGAAAGTGGGTACAGTAGCTGGCTGGTCTGACAGTGGTTGGTATGATGGCTCTGAGGGAGAGCAGCTCAACGTTAAAAACACCAACTCAGYGCCCTTTACCGGGACACACTGAACTGCTCCATGTACTGAGGATGTGTGTGGGTAAGTGRGCATGTGTGCGTATATGTGGATTGTGGATTAGAGATAACAATCTCTCGGCCGTTAAACAAAAACAAACAGCGCTCTGTATCAAAAGAGTATCTGTGTCTGGAGAAGTCAGTGGCCCCTCTCACGAGGACACGTGGCTGGCCATTCTAAAAAACGTTTGTTGGCGAGATCTATTCCTGCAGATTAAGTTAAGGCTACTTGCCAACCGTTTGTTTATAAGGTAGGCTATGTCAAGGTTGTGAAGGAGTATTGTAAAGCATATTGTGATACAAAACGTTTAAATAAAGTTTGATTTGTTCTTRTTCAAACCCTGTTTGAGCCATCACAGCTGGGTATGAAACATGTACGCCCAACTCAAATCGGTGTCAAGGGAAACCAGATTTTAACACTGGGGAGTCTGAGTAGCTCCATGACGCCTCAAAAATAGATCAAGTGTGTTACGTGAGAAGAAATTGTTGCACAGTCTTTGGACCTCCTGTGAGGATTTCATCATGACTCAGCAAAGTGACTTCTTCTCACCACAATGATCTCAATAGACAATTCATTGTTGCAATGTAATAGTCAAATAAAGCGCTCTTTACAAGCATGGTCACYTCGGCCCGTCGCACTGTAGGTTGTCCTCCATGGGCCTTACTCAGATTTGTGTACAATTTGCAGTTGAAGTAAAATGGACCCCGATTCCGACCCAAGCGTGCTAAAAATGAACGCAATTCCCTTTTTATGCACAWMTCTCTTTAAACGTATTATAACCTCGAACTTAAYAATGAGAATAGCATGCTATTCACCCGCTATTCCGTTTMGGGTGGAGATCTAAGAAATGAAGGTGTGGCGGAGGTGTGTCTACGGATAAGCCTTTTCTGACCTTGACTTAATTCCAGCACCTTTAAACACAAGGAGACTATGAATATGGTCGAGGGAACCTGTTGGTTCCAAGTGGAAAAAGCATGTATTTTCCCCCCCGATATAAATAATAGCATTCTCCATGCACAGTAATTTCTAAATGGATAAGAGCTATTGATAAGAGCTAGGTAAACGAGTAATCCATTTCGAGAAGGGGATTGTAAGTGCACATAGTAATCGTTTTAAACGATTTTRCCTTATGATCCCTGGAGACGAATATGAAACCAGAAAACAAAAAACCATTAAAATGACATGTATTGTGGACCCTTTTCCACAGTGAAATGGGCTATAAACAGCTGCGCCGTTATTCCGAATAATAATTGTGTGTCCTCATTTACGTGGAAGACATTTGGACACCCAAGCTATTAGGTTTCTGTGGGGAATAAACCAGCAGAGTTGATTTATGCGCTTTAGAATGGTTCAATTATAGCTTAAATTTCTATTATGTTAAATATTTGCCACTGTCGGGAGCCACCATCAGTAATACACACATACATTTATAAACAGTCACTTTAGTGTTAGTTGTTTAAAAATGTACAGCTTATATTTTGGATCATTCCGTTGACCTTTCTTTCCTGTGTCACGTATGTAAGTTGTTCCTGAGTGTCACAAGCTTTAGTGGATCATATTAGGCTAACGTTGTGCAATAATGTTGGGACATGTAGCCTATTTTAATCATTATGGAACCCAGACCACACGTAGCAGATTAAACCCGGAGCACGATTCACGACGACTGGACCCGTTGTCATACAGTTTCATGATCAGAGAGAATTAGGGTAGATTTATAGGACTATAGTTCAACCCCTATTGTACCATTTCCCCCCCCCTACCTTCCAATATTTCATGGCTATGACAACTTTCAGGATGAATCAAACCACTAGTTATTCATCAATATATTGTGAGTAAAGGATCTCCAAACCTGTTTTTTAAATTCATACTTACTTTCCAAAACCTAAAATTTACCTAAATAATCTACAAGAGTATTTTTAAATCTACTAGTTGGTGCTGAAACAGAAACAAAGATGGATAGATGGCAGTCATTAATTGATCCCTATTTTCTGAACCCGTTCTCTGTATTATAGAGACTGTCGACAAAATTCTAATTAAAAAAAGGTACACCGTATTTAAAAAAGGGACAGCTTAAGATAAATYTTTCAGCTGTTGAATTGATTCAGCGCGCACAAAGGAATCTCGCCTGCAAAGCATGTTACGTGACTGAATAAGAGAAGTCTGAATACTAAATACTGAGAAGTACGTAGGAAATGTGTGCGTAGGAAAGGTGTAAATTCCTAATTCGGAATCTGCCCCTAAGTCTTTTTGCTYGAAAACAATGACAGGCTACTGAGCACCACTTTTCTCTCAGGGAGTATAAACAGACAAAATGGAGGTAAAGGCCAACTGTACAGTCAAAACAGTTCTAGATTGCAGCATTGATTTCTAGACTAGCACAGCAAGTTCTAGATCAAAATCAAATCATATTTTCCACATGCTTCGCAAACCGGTGTAAACGAACAGTGAAATGCTTACTACCAAGTCATTTTCCAACAACGCAGAGTTAAAGATAAATGTAATAAAAAATTAAAAAATATTGACATATTGAATACATACAGTGAATAACAAATAATATTGAGTAAAAATAACATGGCTATATACAGGAGGTACCAGGTAATAACATGGCTATATTACAAGGAATACCAGGTAAAAACTTGGCTATATACAGGGAGTACCAGTACCGAGTTGATGTGCAGGCATATGAGGTAATTGAGGTAGCTATGTACATATACACTGAGTATACAAATCATTATGCCCTTTCCATGACAGACTGACCAGATGAAAGCTATGATCCCTTATTGATGTCAAATCAGTGTCGATGAAGGGGAGGAGACTGGTTAAAGGAGGAGCTTAAGCCTTAAGAATATTGAGACATGGATTGTGTGTGTACACTACCGTTGACAAGTTTGGGGTCACTTAGAAATGTCCWTGTTTTTGAAAGAAAAGCAAATGTTTTGTCCATTGAAATAACATCAAATTGATCAGAAATACACTGTAGACATTGTTCATGTTGTAAATGACTATTGGAGCTGGAAACGGCAGATTTTCTATGGAATATCTACATAGTCYTACAGAGGCCCATTATCAGCAACAATCACTCCTGTGTTCCAATGGCACATTGTGTTAGCTAATCCAAGTTTCTCATTTTAAAAGGCTAATTGGTCATTAGAAAATTATTTTGCAATTATGTTAGCACAGCTGAAAACTGTTGTTCTGATTAAAGAAGCAATAAAACTGTCCTTCTTTAGACAAGTTGAGTATCTGGAGCATTGGCATTTGTGGGTTTGATTACGGGCTCAAAATGGCCAGGAACAAAGAACTTTCTTCTGAAACTCGTCAGTCTATTCTTGTTCTGAGAAATGAAGGCTATTCCATGTGAGAAATTGACAGAAACTGAAGATCTTGTACAACGCTGTGTACTACTCCCTACACAGAACAGCGCAAAATTCCTCAAACCAGAATAGGAAGAGGAGTGGGAGGCCCTGGTCCACAACTGAGCAAGAAGACAAGTACATTAGAGTGTCTAGTTTMAGAAASAGACGCCTCTCACAAGTCTTCAACTGGCAGCTTCATTAAATAGTACACGCAAAACACCAGTCTCAACGTCAACAGTGAAGAGGCGACTCCGGYATGCTGGCCTTCTAGGCAGAGTTGCAAAGAAAAAGCCACATCTCAGACTGGCCAATAAAAAGCWAAGATTAAGATGGGCAAAAGAACAGACACTGGACCAAGGAAAATTWGAAAAAAGTGTTATGGACAGACAAAACTAAGTTTGAGGTGTTCGGATCACAAAGAAGAACATTCGTGAGACAGAAYAAATTAAGATGTCAAGCATGGTGGAGGCAATGTGATGGTCTGGGGGTGCTTTGGTGGTGGMAAAGGGAGATTTGTACAGGGTAAAAGGGATCTTGAGGAGTGACAGGAATGATAGGAATGGAGCGATAGGAAGGCTATCACTACAATTTCCTCCTACAACAGGACAATGACCCAAAGCACAGCTCCAAACTATGCAAGAACTATTTAGGGAAGACGCAGRCAGCTGATATTCTGTCTATTATGGAGTGGCCAGCACAGTCACCGGATCTCAACCCGATTGAGCTGTTGTGGGAGCAGCTTGACCATATGGTATGTAAGAAGTGCCCATCAAGCCAATCCAACTTGTGGGAGGTGCTTCAGGAAGCATGGGGTGAAATCCATTCAGATTACCTCAACAAATTGACAASTAGAATGTCAAAGGTCTGCAAGGCTGTAATCCTGCAAATGGAGGATTCTTTGACGAAAGCAAAGTTTGAAGAACACAATTATTATTTAAATTAAAAATCATTATTTATAACATTGTCAACGTCATTACTATATTTCCTATTCATTTTGGCACTCATTTCAAGTATGTCATCATGGAAAACAAGGACATTTCTAAGTGACCCCAAACTTTTGAACGGTAARGTATGTGTGCCATTCAGAGGGTGAATGAGCAACACAAAATAAGTGCCATTGAACGGGGCATGGTAGTAGGATGCCAGGTGCACCGGTTTGTGTGTCAAGAACAGCAACACTGCTGTGTTCTTCACACTCAACAATTTCCTGTGTGTATCAAGAACGGTCCACCACCCAAAGAACATCCAGCCAACTTGACAACTGTGGGAAGCATTAAAGTCAACATGGCCAGCATCTCCGTGGAATGCTTTCGACGCCTTAGAGTTCCARGCCTTGACAAATTAAGGCTTTTCTGAGGGCAAAAGYATTGAGTGCAACTCTWTACTAGGAAGGTGTTCTTAATGTTTTGTACACTTAGTGTAGGTAGGTGTAAAGTGAGTAGGCAACAGGATAGATACCACATACGCTGCTGCTACTGTCTTGTGTGAAAGTGTGTGTGTGAGATCCGACCACAGAGTTCTAGGGCTGTGAATTGCCAGAGACCTCATGGTACGATATTTAAAAAWATATATATTTCGTTGTTTTTATATAGATATTTTCCTCATGGTATGATATTATCCAGGGTTTAGGGGGCTTAGGTGGTGGGTGTGGCAATGGGCACGGAAATTAAAATAAGTAAAACATTTAGAGGCCATCATCTTGGGGTTGTGTGTGTTCATTTTCAAAAGTTTAAGCCAAATTTCCTGCAATTCTCAGAATTTCTCCTTGGAACCGAGATACACTTTTTGCCATTTTAAAGTGAATTTCCTGCAATTCTACACATTTTGCRATGTAGGTGAGAGAATATTTTGCAGTTTTAAAATATAATTTCCTGCAATTCCATGCATTTTGGCATTGCTAATGCTGAGTTCTTTTGCACAAACTTAATAAAATCAATACAGTTAAATTCATTGTTTTGATTTTTTCCCCAATTCCCCTGACTCTAATTTTGGTGATTGTTAGTTCTCAGATTATAATAATAATAATAAATTATATTTATTATCCTTTCTACATACTTTATATTTGGTTTAAGTCGTTTAAGTATACACCGATTTTTAAATTTGTTGGGGTTTCTATGACAAAAATCCCTGTTGTCATGATAATTACGTGTCGACACGATATGTATTGAGATTCTAAATGTATTGCGATTCGATACTGTGATTTTATTGCTATTTGATGTTCCAAACATATTTCTCATGTATGCTGCAGCGGGACAAGAGACCGCCATTAGTCATGGAAATAGGTGCTGAACACAAATTAGCTCCCAATTTTTTTTTTTTAAGGTAGAAAATAAACTATGAAWGAAAAATACTGCAGTTTTGGTGCAAGTACAGCAAACTAGACCAAAAATGATATTGCTATATCGTCAAAAATAATATCCCAATACGTAACTGTATTGATCCCCCCCACATCATGACTAAGTTCTAGATCAGAACACAGTGCTACACTGAACAAAAATAAACACAACTTGCAACAATTTCAAAGATTTTACTGAGTTACAGTTCATAAGGAAATCRGTCATTTTAAATTAATTAATTAGGCCCTAATCTATGGATTTCACATGACTGGGAATTGGCCACAGATAACTTTTTTTAAAGAAAGTAGGGGTGTGGATCAGAAAACAAGTCAGTATCTGGTGTGACCACCATTTGCCTCATGCTGCGATCAGGTTGTTGATTGTGGCCTGTGGAATGACTGTGCGAAGTTGCTGGATATTGGCGGGAACTGGAACCCCGTGTCGTACAGCTCAATCCAGAGCATCCCAAACATGCTCAATGTGTGACATGTCTGCTGAGTATGCAGACCATTGAAGAACTGGTATATTTTCAGCTTCCAGGAATTGTGTACAGATCCTTGCGACATGGGGCTYAGCACTATCATGCTGAAACATGAGGTGATTGTGGACGATGAACGACACGACAATGGATTCAAATCGCCATTGATAAAATGCAATTTTAGTCYATGTACATAGCGTATGCCTGCCCATACCAGAACCGCACTGGCACCATGGGGCACTCTGTTCACAACGTTGGCATCAGCAAACCGCTCGCACACATGACGCCATCGGCCCGGTATAGTTGAAACCGGGATTAATCCGTGAAGAGCACACTTCTTCAGCGTGCCAGTGGCCATCAAAGGTGAGCATTTGCCCAATGAAGTCAGTTACAACACCAAACTGCAGTCAGGTCAAGACCCTGGTYAGGACGACGAGCATGCAGATGAGCTTCCCTGAGACAATTTCTGACAGTTCGTGCATAAATTCTTTGGTTGTGCAAACCCACAGTTTCATCAGCTGTCTGYGTGGCTTGTCTCAGACGATCCTGCAGGTGAAAAAGCGGGATGTGGAGGTCTTGGGCTGGCGTAGTTACACGTGGTCTGTGGTTGTAAGGCCGGTTGGACGTACCACCAATTCTCTAAAACGACATTGGAGGCGGCTTATGGTAGAGAAATTAACATTCAATTCTCTGGCAACAGCTCTGGTGAACATTCCTGCCYTCAGTTGCACTACAATTGCACGCTCCCTCAAAACTTCAGACATCTGTGGCATTGTGTTGTGTGACAAAACTGCATGTTTTAGAGTTGTCTTTATTGCTCACTAACAGGGAAGTAAACAAATATGTGCACTAAATTTGWGAGAAATAAGCTTTTTGTGCATATGGAATATTTCTACGATCTTTTATTTCAGCTCATGAAACTTGGGACCAGAACTTTACATGTTGTGTTTATATTTTTGTTCAGTATAGATCAGAATACTGAGTTCTAGATTGGAACACAGTTCTTTCAAGTCAACGAGGGGACTCACTAGTTATAGGAGCCATGTCTAAAAGTAAACGTCAAAGGGAATTTACTGTGTGAGGAGTGAAAGGTGATGCTGTGTGTTCATACTATAAGAACAGCCCCGTCACTGGCTGATCAACACAGAKGTAGCACACACATTTCACTAATAATATTCAACTAGTACAAAGCTATCGAAGTTATGATACTGTCCACAGTGGAGATTCCAGTTGTGTGAGTGTGAGGGAGTGTGAGGGAGTGTGTGCGTCTCTCTCACCTGTGCAGCTGCTGGAGGGGGCAGGACTATCCGTATTGGAGGTGCTGTGGCTGTTACTACTCCCCTTCTGTTTCTCCTCCTCTTTCTCCTGCTGCTGCGCCTCCTCGTCCTGAGAATCCATTTCCCAGGAGCAAAGGACGTCCTCCCCCTCAGGCGACACCTCCGCTCCTCGCTCCCCCTCAGTATCCCATTTGCCCAGCCCCTTCGACAGCGGGTTTGGTTTCAGTTCCTTCAAGGCTGACTCCGGCTCCCTCTCTCCGTCCGAGGTGCACTCCCCATGTGGGGAGGCGGTCCTGTTCTGGCAGACACCCCCCTTCCTTACAGGACCCCCGACARGCCGCTTCCGATCCCGTCGAGGGCCGTCGCTTCTGACCGGCGCCAAGATGGTGGCCCTGGTGCCCTCCATGGCGCTGTGTGGCTTCCCCTGACTCTCAGCCACCCTCGGTCATGGTGTCACCATTCCCGCCCTGTTGGTGAGGAGTGGAACAGCCAGTTAGTACAGATCTGTTACAGATTGGTTACAGGAATGATTTATTCCAAATTGGTGGTGGTTCAGGAGGATACATTGGTGTGTTGCAACCAATCGGAGCGGTTCTCACAGAATACAGTGACCGTTCAATCGGAATGCCTTTTACAAATCGAGACATCCAATTAGATCCATGAAACACTTCTCTCAACGTTGTTTTAACTGGAGAGATAATGAAAGGCTTCCATGTAAAAGTGTAACAGGCACAGTCTCTTCTGGAAACACTTGTCATAAGAAGCTTTGACCTGGTCCCATTCAACAGGTCCCTCCACAGCTGAGACAGCCTCACCCAGTGCACCTCCAAACCAGAAAGACAGAAAGAGCCTCCCCACAGAGACACAGCATATGGGCCAGGTTAGAGGTCTCCGATGCGGGCCTGGAGTTGGCCTGCTGCAGATGAGCGCCAGCTGTTAGACTCTAAACAACTGTAATTGATCCAGCTAACCACTAACAGAGAGAGTGGAAAAAAATGGGGGGGGAATAGAGAAGTATGCAACAACAAAAATAATGCACCGACACACACGCAGTGTAACTTCTGGGTCTTTGTGTGCCAGAGAGGGAGGAGAGTGAGTGTATGCATGAGAAAAAAACGCACACACACAGAGTAGGCTAGCCTCCAGGTCCCAGCACGTGTGGGCCATGGGGCAGGCAAGGCTGGTGTTTTTKTACAGACACCTGTTGTTGGGAGGGAGAGCCCAAGGTCTGGGTGTCTGGTGTTGTCTGAGCTGAAGACGCTCTGCGTGCTGCGTGTGTGTATAGGGACGATCTGCTCTTGGGATCAGCCAGCGCCACTGACCTTTCCCCACATTCCCCACTTTCTGCTGAACAGCCATGCACTTTCCCCCACTGGCCTTGGGTGGCTGTTTGTGTGTGTGTCTGCCAAGTAGAAATAGGGTTCAAGGGAACAGACCGTAGGGCTGATTTCATGGGGGATCACCAAGTTTATCAGTCTGGTGCGTTTAGAAGAGGGAAGAGAGAATACCCTAAAGACATGGAATTTAAAAACGCCTCCGCTTTGTACAACATACACACTACAGAACAGCCTGAATTCTCTGAGGCACGGATTTTACAAGGTGTCAGAAATGGCCGATGCTTCAGTTGGTATCAAGGGACCTAACGTGTGCCAGGAGAACACTCCCCACACCAGCACATCACCACCAGCAGCCTGCATCAGGCCGGCTGGGTCCATGGACTCGTGATGCTTATGGCAAATCCTGACTGCCATTAGCGTGACGCAACAGAAACCAGGATTTGTAAAACCTGGTGATATTTTTCCACTTCTCAATTGTTGAGTGTTGGTGACCGTGTGCCCGCTGGAGKCGCTTCTTGTTTTTAGCTGATAGGAGTGGAACCCAGTGTGGTTGTCTGCTGCAATAGCCCATCTGGGGCGGCAGGTAGCCTAGTGGTTAGAGCGRTGGGCCAGTAACCGAAAGGTTGCTGGATCGAATCCCCGAGCTGACAAGATAAAATAATCTGTCGTTCTGCCCCTGAACAAGGCAGTTAAACCCACTGTTCCACGGTAGGCCGTCATTGTAAATAAGAATGTGTTCTTAACTGTGTTGCCTAGTTAAATAAAGGTTCAATAAAAATAAAATCCGTGACAAGGATCGACAAGTTCTGCTTTCCGAGATGCCATTCTGCACACCACTGTGCCATTATTTGTCTGTTTGTGGCCCGCTTGCACGATTGCTGCCATTCTCCTTCGACCTTTCTCATCAACGAGCTGTTTTCGCCCACAGGACTGCCGCTGACTGGTGCGACAKAAAAAAAAAAAAWAACATCCATTCTTGGTAAAACCCTAGACAATGTTGTGCGGGAAAAGCCCAGGAGGGCAGATGTTTTTGAGATTCTGGATCTGGAGCGCCTGGAACCGATGATCAAACCACGCTCAAAGTCACTTAGGCCCACTAACTTTCWATCGAACAGTAACCAAATGCCTGTCTGCCGGCTTTATATAGCAAGCCCAAGCCACATGACTCACTTGCTGTAGGAGCAAACCATTTTCTTGAATGGGGTGGTGTACCAAATAAACAGGACACTGTGTATATTCAGTCAATAAAAAAGCAAGTGCCAATTAAGATACATTTATTGAAGGCATAATATCAACTGGTTCTATTATATCGTGGAACAKAATCTTAAATACGCAGTAACCTCAGCAGTGGCACTTGCTTGTAGAAGCCAATGGCTGTGCAATGGCATATCCTCATTTTGTTAATTTGACAGATGCTCTTATTTCTCTAGCCATAACAGACACCTATTTTATAGTTAAAAAAATAAAAACTTACAGAATAAAATATATTTTTCCAAATGAAAAAAAGTTGCCAGCGAGAAGTGATGCGCATTTCGTGCCTCAGTTATTATCCAAGAGTAATCATTTGAAACGGGGTTCAATTTGGCGAGTTGAAAGACAATTCTTTCAGGGTTACAAACCACAATAGGTTATCTTTTCAATATACAAAATATTGGATTTAGTTTATTCTGACTGTTCTTTGTAATTTTCAAAATGAATGAACAATTCCATATTGAACACAGCATGGTGAATAATTCCGGCAGCGACATCCGTTTGGTGAGTAGGCATATGCTTAATGACACTGTCTATATCAAGTTTTTGCATATTTTCAGTGTGGAACCTGTCTATGTTTAGGGGGGTTATAGCCCAGTCTAACCAATTCTAAAAAGGCACTAGCCGTTCACAAGGTAGCTTAATCGAAAAATAGACTGGACTCAATTATTTGAAAACTGCCGCTCATTGTTGGAAAACATATTGACCTACTTCAAAATCAAAAAAAAATCKATTTCGAATTTTTGATAAAACTCATAATTTGGCAAGGAATGTAGCTTGTATATCCTATCCCATTTTATAGGCATTTATTTCTGTAGGCCTAACGGGAGCTTGTGTGCGCACTCAGCACGTGTGTGTGAAGGGAGCAGTCGGAACGCAATTGAGTGAATGGGACACGGAGGGGAAAGGGAATTTAGGGAGAAGAACTGTGTGATGCTTGGCTTGGTTTCTTTTTTGTTGTGCCCCGCAAATACACATGTACAAATGAAACACTAGTGAAAGCAAATTATGTTGCCAAGACAAAATTTCACTTGCCTGTTCGGGCAACCATAATAGCCTATAGGCCAATATGCACAAAGATGTCTGCAAATTCTCTGAAAAGGAATTCTAGATCCTATAACTCTAGATCCTAGTTTGACAGGTTGCACATCAAAATATAAATTCCCTGGATGTGTTATATCTGTCTCTTATACACATCTAGATGTGTATAAGAGACAGATATAACCTGGTACTAAATAGGGCTGTGAGGATACCAGTATTGCGATACTTATTAGTATCGTGGCAAGGAAACAAAACACAAAGAGGGTTGAACTTCTTTAGGAAAACAGCCCTAATGTTGGAAACAAATATGCCATCCAGAGTCACATTTATTTATTTTCCAAGCTATAGCTCACAATATTTTACATACAGCAGGTATGGACCCAAGTGTTCGGTCTGCTTTGCGTTTTCCTTTTTGCCATTAAAAAGAATTAAAATAATATATAACGATACTGATATTGTCCCGGCCCTAGTACTAGCTACGCTACCAATAAACATCCGGACGATACACGGAACCAACAGCTAAAAGGATATCGATCCAGGAGGAGAGCAGCTAGATGGCGGAAGGAAGCACTGAAGGCTTATGTCGTTGCACGGTCAGTGTAGGCATCGCTTGTGGGGTCTTCACAATGACTTCAGGTGATCAGTTGTGGTTTGCTGATGATATCACACAGTCACCACTGGTAGCCATCCACTCCGTCAAAAAAACAAAACAAAAAGTTAGTGAAAGGGCGGGAGTCGGGAAACGAGAGTAACCTTAGTAAAACTATGCCCTGTAACGTTACTGCCTATTCACTCAATCTGTTGCCTGACAGGCTAATGGCAATACAGGTTTGTTAATGTAATCTGGTCATCTGTATCTTCATAACTATCAGCTAGCTATGTGTGAATCATAATAATCTAGCTAGTTTAACAAGCAAAAACGACCTTAAACTAATGTTATGCCAGGTAAATGATTAGCTGTCAATTCTTTGTGGCTAGCTAGCCATTTAGCCTTATTGACTTACTATGGGCTTGCAATCTATGCACACTACAGTGGGTATTGTAGGCAGGTAAACGTGCCACAATTAACAATGTATTTATTAACGTATCAAAATAAAATATTGTAGTCAGGCAAACATATGAGATGCGAATGGGTAACATTTCGTTCCAAAGTCTGAGTTCTCCTAATAACAGTATTTCGCAAGTATAAGTGTGCATGAGTCAAACAACCCATTCTGCATTCAAACTAGTTACGTCATCAAATCTCAATTTCTGAACACTAAGRGAAACAAAGCCCATTGGCTGAACTCCGATACATAACAGTGACAAGATCAAAGAGAACCCATTCTCTGACGAATCAATGACTGACTAGACGAGCCGCACCGCCCGGAGCCCTTGGCAGTGGCTCATAATGCTAAACTTCTAAAATCTTTCCCAACAGTCCCCAGCTTTGGTGCGATTAAGACAAAGCAAAGAACGTATTCATTTCCCAGTGTTAAATAAGAGCAGCTTAGGCAGGAATGATTGAGGCTGGCTGCGTCATAGTTAATCTACGAGCTGGACTTAGAGCCAAAAAACTGACAGGAGAGAGGGAAGGAAGGATGGAGAGGGAAGTAGATGGATGTGTCCCAATGCTTTTAAACAGGTTCCTTTCCTTGTCACCTTCTCTTCACAAGACAGCGAATCCTTCCTTTGAGATAATCAGTCACTGATGATCTGATATGACCAGATTGGGTGAAGGAAATTGTGTTCAATCATTAGCTCAGGAAGGAGGGATGCATTTTATAAGTATTCAAACAAGCCCTAGGCCTTAGTTTATCATGTTTTGTTATGTTATTTTAGACCAGTGATCATGAAGGAGAGGACATAAGAAAAGGAAGGACAGGTGATGAGAAGAAGCCAGTGGATTAGACATAATTGGGACCTGCTGGCAACAGCCTTTAAAACAATAGAGCCAGTCAAGGTCAGAGTTGCCTCGTAGTTAGTCTTGTTCCCTGGGACTGGACTGTTTCAACACTTATAAAATTCATCCTAACTTCCTGGATGGAATCACCGACCTATGTAATTGGAGAAATGTCCACCTCAATACTTTCCCCAATAACACTCGCTCAGAGATCTGGGATTGCTTCAAGGGAGGAGAAAGGTAGGGTTGAATTGTACAAGCATCCCAACAGGTCTCTGCTTTGTTGAATTCTCTGAGTGGTTGATATTGTGAATTTCTCTCCACTGCACAAACTCTATCCTATGAATGCCCTTTCACCCCCCCCCCATCCCCTCTCCACTCCCTTCTCTCCACCCAGCTCCTGTATGCACCTCCCCCTTCTCCAGTGAAAACAGACCAGATGAACTTGTGCTCCTCCCTCTGTGCCCACTGAATGGGATGACCATTCACCTCCGACCCAGATTAGTGATAAACACACATTGTGAAAGACCAGAGGGATTATTTTAAAATGAGGTGAATATGCCCTAGGTGGACTCTATGGAGCTCTTCATCAACTATAAGCATTTCAAATGGGCAGCGACTTTGAATGGTTGGGGATTAGCCTACTATAGGCCTAGATGGACAAATTTGGCAAGTTCTTACCTGCGTCTATTACCCCAAAGATATAAATGCCACCACAGTGGTATACATCAGTCAAGTCTACACATTCTATATTCATAGGTTAATTTGCAATCTAGGTTATGGGTTTCTGTTATACAAAGTATGAATGGACTGGTTTACATTGATACTCTGTCATAAGAGTAAAAATTATCACTTTCAGAAATGCTTATACTAGGGAAATGTGAAAATGTGAAAACTAGTTTGACAGGTTGTGGGTGGGGGACAAGTCTAAATGCTCTTGATATCTTTGGGAAAAGTCACCGGAGTGGAAATTTAAGCTTAAGTCATCTGTCTCTGAAGGCAGCCGATAGAGTTTTTTTGGTGTGTTGCTTAAGAAAGAAAGAAAGAAAGAATCAACCAGGTTTAGTGTCCATATAGACAGATACATCTTCGTACTCCCAAAACACTGAAGTTCTAGAAGTTTGTGCAACATCCTTGCGAAATACAAAATACTAGCCCATCAACTTCAACTAGGCCTTATGCTATGCTTCGGCAGCAACACACAGCCTTGCTCCTGGTTTTCTAAACAATGAAAACATTGTGTAGCCTAAATCTTACTCCTCCACACATGACATTTGAAGACAAAATATAGGCCAAAGCCCAATTGTAAATTATTGAAAAGAGTTGGAATCAATGCGGACAGACCATAGCACTGACATTATATCCTGCTTTAAGTTTCCACACACTTAGCYTGCGTAGATCTATGCACGTGCGTGAGCTGATGGTCACGTTTTAGAGGAAAGTCCATCTTTCGGTAACATGATACCTCACTGATCCAGACTCGCAAACAGCAAAATTCACCAGGGGGTGACAGAAATMTTCTTGTGGTCTTCTCATTTGATGTGAATGCAAAATAAGAGTCTCATCTGGTCTTCCCTTGCTAGCAAGTTGGCTAAACACTGCAAGCTAGCTAACCTTTTAGCTTCCTACATCGCCATGTGAAATAATAGGATTTATAATTAATATGCCCTGGCAAATATTATTATACTTGCCGGTGTAACATATCAAATTGAGATAATGTTGTATGTTGCTTCAATGTACCCAGTCGCATATCAGCTAAAAATAGAAATAATCATTATTTAGTTGCAGAGAAAAGGCAGGTATCTCGCAGCTGTTTTTACCAATAGCATGTAAATCAGTAGTTATTACTTTAAACAAAATACATTTTTGGTGGCGGATTCTAATAAGGCTTCAATGTTTGGTTTATTGTTTGAACATTTACTGAGATTATATTTACTTAACAATGCAAAATAGGTTACTGTTAGGGCTAACGTTAGCAGGCTAGTAGGGCTAACTTTAGCAGGCTAGACAGATTTAGCAATCTTGCAAGTTGATTTTTAACAATAAATACATAAAGTAATTGCTTGTAAGTCGGCTGAAAATGAAATTAAAACCAGTAGTCATGAGTGCAAATGATTTTGTGGAAATGTAAGTTATACGCTTAAAGTCATTTGTGTTAGAGTTTACATTATAGGGAAAAGGCCGTGTTACTGAGTCTAACACATATTATGTCACTCCGGAAAAACATTTTCCGACATGATTTCAGCATTCTGATCGATTTCATGTCATATTTATCTAGTCGAAACCCTACCAGATAGCGCTCACCTTACTGCTGCCCCCCCACCCACTCAGCAACAATTATATGCTGTGTGCCTCTCCATGTTCTCACTTCTCATCAATGTGATGGCTCATTGCAGTGATGTATGACAGTGTGTTCATAGACGTCCAATAATATGTTCTTACCCCACATATGGTGTGAGAGATCGAGCTTTGTACTTGCAGAGAAATCAAAGTACAATTTCTCCATCCAGACAGTCATGTTCTTTTCCCCGAACATGGCATCTTGTAGTCTGTTCCAAGACGTGCCATTAGGGCAACATTGAAGCCAACATCCTCTACCATTGACAATGGCTGCATATCAACTGTACCTTATCGCACTGCTGCCAGCAACGGGTTGGATCTTACGGTYGCTCACTTTCAGCATTGCACCTGTACTGCCACTGTAGCTCAAGTCCAGCTTGCAAAGTTAGCATTTCACTTCGCTGCTGTCGCTGCCCTGCTCTCTGCCATTTTTCCAACTGTTAACGATGACATGCAGAGCGCTTTAAATCCGTGGCAAATAATTTGAAAGACGTCTATCTCCGAACATTACACCATCCTTGCGTTCGGTATTTGTTTAAGTGTAATTTTTCCCTTTATGATAATGATTGGGACCAGTTGGTGGTAATTTTGTGACTTAAAATAAAAATTTCATTTAAATGTTACACCCCTAGTTCGATGCACTAAAATTTGTTGCATAAACATTACATTTTCCATTCAACATTTTTATCCCAGAGCCGAATCTATCGGAGCCGACTTCTGTGTGCGCACGTTTGTAAATGATGGACATGTACACAAACTAGCCAGTTTATTTGGTACCGGTCCTGAGAGGAGTGGAACCCGCCGCTGCAATTGCCCATCCGTGACAAGGATTGAAGAGTTGTGCATTCCTAGATGCCGTTCTGCACACCACTGTTGTACTGCGCCGTTATTTGTCTGTTTGCGGCCCGCRTGTTAGCTTGCACGATTCTTGCTATTCTCCTTCAACCTCTCATAAACGAGCTGTTTTCACCCACAGGACTGCCGCTGACTGGATGCTTTTTGTTTGTCGCACCATTCTCTGTAAACCCTAGACACGGTTGCGTGTGAAAAGCCCAGGAGAGCGGCTGTTTCTGAGATACTGGATCCGGAGCACCGGTCACCGACAATCATACCATGCWCAAAGTCACTTAGTTACTGTTCGATTGAAGGGCAAAACGAGTGACCTGAGTGCCTTGATGCCCGTCTGCCTACTTTATATAGTAAACCACTGCCACGTGATCCATTTTCATGAATGGGGTGGTGTACTTAATTAACTGGCCAGTGAGTGAGTGAAAAGAATATATATATATTTTGGCACCGGAACTGAGCCATAACGGAAACTGGGTATCTACCACCCCACTATCAGATAAGGAGGGCAATGTTTGCTTTTTGTCCCCCAATTGTGAACTGAAGTTGAAATTTCACGATGAAATTTAGGAGCACAATTTCTAAAGCTAGAATCCTTCATTTTTTTAGGCACACTAGTGATCTTAAATTAAAATTCCAGGTCACACAGAAAACTAGTTATGTGCACACTCACCTGTCTATAAGGTCCCACCGTTCACAGTGCARGTCAGAGCCAAAACCAAGTCATGAGGTCGAAGGAATTGGCCGTAGAGCTCCAAGACAGGATTGTGTCGAGGCACAGATCTGGGGAAGGGTACCAAKWTTTTTTTGCAGCATTGAAGGTCCCCAAGAATACAGTGGCCTCCATCATTCTTAAATTGAAGAAATTTGGAACCACCAAGACTCTTCCTAGAGCTGGATGCCCGGCCAAACTGAGCAACCGGGGGAAAGGGACCTCGGTCAGGYAGGTGACCAACAACCTGGTGGTCACTTCGACGGAGCTCCAGAGTTCTTCTGTGGAGATGGGAGAACCTTCCAGAAGGGCAACCATCTCTGCAGCACTCCACCAATCAGGTTTTTATGGTAGAGTGGCCAGATGGAAGCCACTCCTCAGTAAAAAGGCACATGACATAAGAAACAAGAACATGAGAAACAAGATTCTCTGGTCTGATGAAACCAAGATTTAACTTGTTTGCCTGAATYCCAAGTGCCACGTCTGGAGGAAACCTGGCACCATCATGCTGTGGGGATGTTTTTCAGTGGCAGGGACTGGGAGACTACTCAGGATTGAGGGAAAAATMAACGGAGAAAAGTACAGAGAGATCCTTAATGAAAACCTGCTCCAGAGTGCTCAGGACCTCAGACTGGGGCCAAGGTTCACCTTCCAACAAGACAATGACCCTAAGCACACAGTCAAGACAACGAAGGAGTGGCTTCGGGACAAGTCTCTGAATGTCCTTGAGTGGCCCAGCCAGAGCCCGGACTTCAACCCGATCAAACATCTCTGGAGAGATGTGAAAATAGCTGTGCAGCGACGCTCCCCATCCAACCTGACAGAACTTGAGAGGATCTGCAGAGAATGGGAAACTCCCCAAATACAGGTGTGCCAAGCTTGTAGCGTCATACCCAAGAATCGAGGCTGTAATCACTGCCAAAGCTGCTTCAACAAGTACTGAGCAAAGGGTCTGAATACTTATGTAAATGTATTTTTTTAATTTTTTTTTATGTATACATTTCTCTTTAAATCCAAAAACCAGTTTTTTCTTTGTCATTATGAGGTATTGTGTGTAGATTGATGAGGGGGAAAAAACTATTTAAGGCTGTAACGTAACAATGTGTAAGAAGTCAATGAGAGTGAATATAAATATCAACACTTATGCACCTGAACCTTCTGCCTCCTYAATATCTGGCCTTAAGACCGCATCTCTACGTTACTTATTTCACAGACTCTACAAGGTGTTGAAAGCATTCCACAGGGATGCTGGCCCATGTTGGCTTCCCACAGTTGTGTCAAGTTGGCTGCATGTCCTTTGGGTGGTGGACCATTCTTGATACACACGGGAAACCGTTGAGCATGAAAAACACAATAAAAATACAAACTCAATCTACTTTAAAATGACTAAAACCAAATCAAAACTGTGTAGAAATGATAACGGACCTATATTCTTACAGTTTCTTGACTGTCCAGGTCGCTAACAATCACTAGACTGTCAAATTCCAAAAACAATGGATAGAGGACTATTRTTTGCTAATTTTGACAGCAAGAATATATACATTTTCAGTGCGGCCCTCCGGACATCGTTGAAGACCGAATGTGGCCTCCAGGGCAAAATGAGTTCYACACCCCTGGTTTAGACCATTTGGAAGGTTATTTTTCTCCCGCTTTGACCGTGCAGTGCGGTAGAAGCAATTGTTGTCCTTATGAAATGATCAACTTTCCCCATTACATCAAAGAATTACCATATACACTGATTGTTTAAAGCAAAACAACCTAAACTATTGCTGATGGTGAACCTGATCAAAATAAAATGTAATGTAGCCTAAGCCCCGATCAGCAGGTAGGCTATATAGCCGGATGCGAGTCCTGTCTCAGGCGGTTGGTTAGGCTACTTTATTCCAGTAAACACAATTTTCAACAGCGCATTTGATAACCTAGCAAATTACATTGGTTGTCACTCAACTAATAAAGCCTAATATTGCGCAAGCCATTTTACAAACATTTGAATGCTGAAGGTGATGCGCACAGTTTGACTAGGCTACTGATATTGCCTGGGTTGTTCYACATGCAAAATGACTTGTTGATCAATGACTGTCAACACAGTTACATGCTTAGTTTGACACAGAAGGCGAGAGGCAGAGGGAGAGGATGTCCAGACTCAGAATMTTTCAACACTCTCGGTTTGACCACCAGACAACAGAAAGAAAACAGTATGGCAGTGGAAGGGAGAACAGTAGCAGGTGACCCGACTGTGGTTTGTGACTATTATGATATCCAATTGTAGCGAAATCAGTTGCAGTAATTCCGTTACAGATTTTTTTTTCGGTAACCCTGTTACCAATTTGGTAACGGAATTAAGAGTTTAATTACTTAAAGGGATATGCTAGCAGATACCCATACACTTCCAGTCATTGCGCTAATGCGAGTTAACATTGGCTCGCCAAACTACCGCCAACATCCTTCATACTGAACTGAGAGACAAAAATGGTATCCATGAGTTCATCYGACTCTAGGGAAGTAGATAAAAGGTTCTCATTGCCAAAATCCTGAAGTATCCCTTTAATAATTTATAAACAAAATTGATATCAGTAAAATCATTATAACTAATTGGTAYGTCTAGCATGAATTGTTACTTCTGTGAACTTTCAAGATTCTCCCTCATGAGGGAGAGACATTTGAAAATATCTTCAAGATATGTGGGTTTTTGGTAAAAGGTTAAAAAAAAGGTGAACAATTTCTCCAAAATGATATTTTAGTGTTGATATTAGTTGGCAGGATTCATTACTTCAACATTGTGTTTTGATGSATTTCTGATACCTTTAAGGACTTTCTGGTAGATGTTTTCTTAGACCTCTTTTCCAGCTGTTAATACAGAAATCAAAGCCRTCACTTATGCCACATTTTTAAGATGGAAAATGGTTGAAAGATTTCCCAAAAATATAGACTCAGCTTTCATTTCACACCCAATTTAATATGCTCCTATGAACTTCCCCTGRTGGTCCTCATGGGTTCTTTTTGATGAAAATGCCCGTCTACTTTTAATTCTGGTAGTTAATAGTTCTCAAAGATGATCACAGCATCGTAGCACCATWAGGTGCAAAAACTTGAATTACCCAGTTGCGGCCCACTTTTTGGAGGCAGGCCACTCGATTTCGTCTTTTCGTTATATTGGCATCGAACATGTCACCCTCCCTAGGAGAGGGGGTGACCTTGATAATTTATTGTTAAAACGAGAGGCTGCCTGGTTCTTTAACTTAAAGARCCTTGCCCCCTTCGGGTCTCAACGTAGACTTTGATCTGAAGCCATTCTTGTGATTATTGTGACTTTGCCATTGTAATTGTTTGTAAGCTTGTGTAGTCTAAAATGAATCTATSATCGTATGCTATCCATTRGTTTTTRGTATGCTGTTCTTTGRATGRCAMTTTAATATTTGAGAATTAACCAATGATATTAGGCCACTCTTGGCCATGATTACAGACACCTGTGTGTCTTTTGACACTATATAAATGAGTCATCCCGCAGTGTTTGTGACTATACCGATGAAYACAGCTTGGCTGTCGAAACGTTGGTAATTACATTTTTGCATCTGAGCTCCTAGAGTTTGCGGCTCTCCTTTATTTTCAAGTTTTCTACTCCGCTAGCCAGCACCTCGCCTAAATAGGGGTGCYTTTCTTTTTCTTCTCAAAGATGATCTTACCTAAAAATATTTTACTCCATTATATTTATTTCATACTTTATATCTGGTTTTAATCTAAGTTAACTGAAAACTTTTTACCAATTATACTGAACAAAAATATAAACGCAACATGGTACAATTTCAAAGATTTTACTGAGTTACAGTTCATAAGGAAATCAGTCAATTGAAATAAATTAATTATTGCCTAATGTATGGATTTCACATGACTGGGAATACAGATATGCATTTGTTGGTCAAAGATAACTTTAAAAAAGGTAGGGTCGTGGATCAGAAAACCAGTCAGTATCTGGTGTGACCACCATTTGCCTCACACAGCGTGACATCTCCTTCACATAGAGTTGATCAGGCTGTTGATTATGTACGACTCTTCAATGGCTGTGCGAATTTGCTGGATATTGGTGGGAACTGGAACATGCTATCATTCACGTCGATCAATGTGTGACATGTCTGGTGAGTATGCAGGCCATAGAAGAACAGATCTTTGTGGGCTATACTCGGCCTTGTCTCAGGATGGTAAGTTGGTGGTTGAAGATATCCCTCTAGTGGTGTGGGGGCTGTGCTTTGGCAAAGTGGGTGGGGTTATATCCTGCCTGTTTGGCCCCGTCCGGGGCCACAGTGTCTCCCGACCCCTCCTGTCTCAGCCTCCAGTGTTTATGCTGCAGTAGTTTATGTGTCGGGGGGCTAGGGTCAGTCTGTTATAACTGGAGTATTTCTCCTGTCTTATCCAGTGTCCTGTGTGAATGRAAGTATGCTTTCTAATTCTCTCTGAGGACCTGAGKCCTAGGACCATGCCTCGGGACTACCTGGCCTGATGACTCCTTGCTGTCCCCAGTCCACCTGGCCATGCTGCTGCTCCAGTTTCAACTGTTCTGCCTGCGGCTATGGAACAATGACCTGTTCACCGGACGTGCTACCTGTCCCAGACCTGCTGTTTTCAACTCTCTAGAGACAGCAGGAGCGGTAGAGATACTCTGAATGATCGGCTATGAATAGCCAACTGACATTTWCTTCTGAGGTGCTGACCTGTTGCACCCTCGACAACCACTGTGATTATTATTATTTGACCCTGCTGGTCATCTATGAACATCTTGGCCATGCTCTGTTATAATCTCCACCCGGCACAGCCAGAAGAGGACTGGCCACCCCTCATAGCCTGGTTCCTCTCTAGGTTTCTTCCTAAGTTCTGGCCTTTCTAGGGAGTTTTTCCTATCCACCGTGCTTCTACACCTGTTTGGGGTTTTAGGCTGGGTTTCTGTACAGCACTTTGTGACATCAGCTGATGTAAGAAGGGCTTTATAAATAAATTTGATTGATTGAAGAACAGAGACATGTTCAGCCTCCAGGAATTGTGTACAGATCCTTGCGACATGGGGCTGTGCATTATCATGCTGAAACATGAGGTGATGGTGGACGATGAACGGCACGACAATGGMCCTCAGGATTCAAAGTGCCATTGTTAAAATGCAATTGTATTCATTGTCTGTAGCTTATGCCTGCCCATAACTCCAACGCCACCATGGGGCATTTTGTTCACAACTTTGACATCAGCAAATCAGTGCCCACAGGACACCATGAAACATTGGACCAAGACTTTAAATGTTGAGTTTATATTTTTGTTTAGTGTATATTTTTTTACATCACATTCTTGGGAGTGATGGCCACGTTTTAGCAGCAGCGGCCAATCGCTCCCACTGCAGCATGAATAAGTCAACCTCAGCAGACATGCCCAAGCCAACCCACAAGTCCATGTCCTTTCACACAGTGGTTACTGCCTTGTCAGACTGATGAGGTGTGAAACCACACAATGTGTCCTCACAGCTCTAGTCAGTGTGTGTGGTGCCACTGCAACTAAACTGCACTCCCCAATGAGCAATGAATATGAAATGTTAACAATGACTACTCAAATGCCAAAGACATGACCAAATGACAGGCTGAGGATAACTTCTGCTTATAGAATAAACCCAGACATGACAAAGTCAACAACTCTAGCATTGCTTCCACGAAAAGGCTGATTAGATGCTTATAGCAATACTAAGCTCTACAGTCCGATTAACTAATAAGTTAAGAGACCCTTATCACCGAGATGCACCCAGATGGTTGCTTACCTTGCTTCAGGACCACTAAATCCATAATAAATTGAGTGATGCAATTACACATCTAATTGGATAGATCAACACACTTTTTGGAGAGAGTACTATTCACAGACCCCTTAAATCCTGCTTACTGACACTGCTGGGAAACAACTGTTGCTTGCTAGTTGCTACCNATCACTAAGCTAAGGACCCTGGGACTAAACACCTCCCTCTGCAACTGGATCCTGGACTTCCTGACGGGCCGCCCCCCAGGTGGTAAGGGTAGGTAACATCACATCCACCACGCTGATCAACACGGGGGCCTCTCAGGGGTGCATGCTCAGTCCCCCACCTGTACTCCCTGTTCACTCATGACTGCACAGTTAGGCACGACTCCAACACCATCATCAAGTTTGCCGATGACACAACAGTGTTAGGCCTGATCACCAACAACGATGAGACAGCTTATAGGGAGGAGGACAGAGACCTGGCCGTGTGGTACCAGGACAACAACCTCTCCCTCAACATGATCAAGACAAAGGAGATGATTGTGGACAGCAGGAAAAGGAGGACCGAGCACACCCTCATTCTTATCGATGGGGCTGCAGTGGAGCAGGTTGAGAGCTTCAAGTTCCCTGGTGTCCACATCACCAACAAACTATCATGGTCCAAACACACCAAGACAGTCGTGAAGAGGGCACAACAAAGCCTATTCTCCCTTAGGAGACTGAAAATATTTGGCATGGGTACTCAGATCCTCAAAAAGGTTCTACAGCTGCACCATCGAGAGCAACCTGGCTGGTTGCATCACTGCCTGGTACAGCAACTGCTCGACCTCCGACCGCAAGGCACTACAGAGGGTAGTGCATACAGCCCAGTACATCACTAGGGCCAAGCTTCCTGCCATCCAGGACCTCTATACCAGGTGGTGTCAGAGGAAGGCCCTACAAATTGTCAAAGACTCCAGCTACCCTAGTCATGGACTGTTCTCTCTGCTACCGCACGGCAAGCGGTACCGGAGCACTAAGTCTAGGTCCAAAAGGCATCTTAACAGCTTCTACCCCCAAGCCATAAGAGTCCTGAACAGCTAATCAAAGGGCTTCCCAGACCCCACTTTTACTCTCAGTTTATTATCCATGCATAGTCACTTTACCTCTACCTACATGTACATATTACCTCGACTAACCGGTGTCCCGGCACATTGACTCTGTACCGGTAACCCCTGTATATAGCCTCGCTATTGTTATTTTACTGCTTCTGTTAATTTTTTTTACTGAACACGTTTTTTCTTAAAACTTCTTAAAGTGTTGTTGGTTAATGGGTTGTAAGTAAGCATTTCACTGTAAGGTCTACACCTGTTGTATTGGCGCATGAGTTGATGGTTGCCAACGTAATTAGAGCAGTAAAAATGCTGTGTCCAGGCACTCTGCGGTGCGTCGTGCATAAGAACAGCCCTTAGCCGTGGTATGTTGGCCATATACCACACCCCCTCGTACCTTATTGCTTAATTATAACACAGCACCATGCATTGTGGCCTTTGCAACCGTTAATGTGTTGAGTGGCAAAATCTAGGCCTGCCTCCTAGCTAGTCTAAAAAGACCCCCGCAGCCAGATGCGTGTGTGTGTGTGTGTGTAAGTAACAGCACACCCACCGGAGAGCTGAGAGGGAGACAGCGCAAGCGTGAGGGCACGGAGTACAAGGAAGAAGGAAACTCAATTCTCCACCAGACAGACAGTGTTACCCCCTGCCATAACAAAACCAAAGGGGGGAGCAGGGGTAAAAGAGGAAAAGGGAGCGAACGGGGGAGAGGAAGACCGAGAAAGAGAGAGAAATAGAGATTTAATGAATAAGAGTTGGAGTGTTTGTGGGAGTTGAAGAGGTATTAAAAGGAGATGAAATAGCAAGGAAAGAAAGACTGAGGGAGTGTATGAGAAAAAGTGAGGTCTCAAAAAGGGGAGTAAAATATGACACGCACACACACACACACTAGATAGCTGATGAGAACATAACAGCATCATGTCTGCTCGTTTCAGCCCAGTGTGGGCTGCTTCTCTCTGGTATCTGCTTGTGGAACAAGAGTTTAGGAGAAACAAACATTACCACAGCCGTTATGCAGCCGTTTCCACTAACACTACTCGATAGACGAACAAACCACAACTAGACCAACTCAAAACCTCATCAACAGCTAAAACGACGAGGGTTCACTTAAAGTTCAACCTTTAGTTGGACTGTTTCACCCTAGTCAGCCTGCAGACTGAATGAATGACTGACTGACTCACTGGTGGAATCTCTATCCCAACTGAATTAGATAAGACACTGAACAAACAGTTAGTGCTGATAAATTGTGAAATTAGATAAGATTCTAGGGAGAAATAAAAATAAAAATCAATATTGTGGTCTACATCTGTTTTTGCATAACTATAGCATATACAGTACATATAGCTAGCTYCAGCTTGTCATATTTAACAATAACTTTAGCACATTTCATTACAATAATCAAGAATCATGATTATTGAAAAAGGGAAGCAGATGGTGTAATAACACGGCCATAAAAATTGCTTTCTACTGTTTACACTTGAGGTTATCGTATCTAGTTATATCATCTCTTCCTCAGGTCATAAATATTCTGTCACCAAAGCAATGACATTGCGATGAAATGGGAACTTCAGTTAGTTACAGTCTGAAAACGGTCACTGCTATCAAGAATCCTTTGGACGTTCCTACGGTGGTATYGACAGTGGTGTAAAGTACTTGAGTAAAAATACTTTAAAGTACTATTTAAGTAGTTTTTTTTGGTGTATCTGAACTTTACTATTTATATTTTTGACTACTTTTAAATTTACTACAGTCCTAAAGAAAATATTGTACTTTTTACTCCATACATTTTGCCTGACACCCAAAAGTACTCGTTACATTTTGACAGGAAAATGGTCCAATTCACACACTTATCAACAGAACATCCCTGGTCATCCCTACTGCCTCTGATCTAGCAGGTTCATTAAACACACATGCTTCCTTTGTAAATMATGTCTAAATGTTGYAGTGTGCCCCTGGACATTCATTGAAAAAAATTAAACAAGGAAATTGTGCCGTTTGGTTTGCTTAATATGAGGAATCTGAAATTATTTATACTTTTACTTTTGATACTTATGTACATTTTAGCGATTGATTACACTTACTTTAGTATGAAAAGTAACGTTATATTGAAAACCAAATACTTTTCAACTTTTACTCAAGTAGCATTTTACTGGGTGACTTTCATTTGAGTCATTTTCTATTAAGCCATCTATACTTTTACTCAAGAATGACAATTGGYTACTTTTTCCACCACTGGGTATGGACGTCCCAACGGTACCAGATAGCACGTACTGTATGAAAACTAGACTAGTGTGGTGGAGCTGGCTAGCATTCTTAGTATCTTGGTAGGTAACGTTAATCATCTTGTACAATCCAAAACTAGCCATGTTATCGCCTGGTGCTGTACTAGCCTCACATAGTTAACGTTAGACTACTTTGTGAGTGTTGAAATAGTTATTCAAGTGGGTGACCCAATGTAGTTTGTCAGCAAACTAAACGGATTGGAGTTTGATAGCTAGCAGTTAGCTAACTGGCTAGCTAAAATAGCTTGTCATCTGGTTCTAATCCCTCACGTGATACTTAATCTATCCATAACACAAAAACAAATMATTTGTCCCATGCGAGACATTAGCAAGCTAGCCAACCTGTTTGTCTATCTAACTCTAAAGTCAATTAGCTAGCTAGCAAACAAATATGTATTGTGAGCTGGTTGGAGAAAGCTAGCTATCTAAATTGGCTAGCCAAACCAATTCCTATGTCTGCTTGAATGGGCTCTGATTTGGGATAGCTAGCTAACGAGCTAATGCTAACATTAGCTGGCTAGCTACAGTAACTAGCTATGCTTGAGACTCAGCTGGTAAGCTTTCCGATATYCTAACGTTGGTTAAAGTCAAGTTTATATCATTTTACCTTTGTTGCATGCAAACAACTGATCCAAGCAGTAGCTAGGTAGCTGAGCTAGTTGGATCCTGGACAGTCCGACTTTCGCCTGATGAGGTGTTCCTTGCCTGCTCTATTCCACGTTCATTAACGTCGAAAACACGGGAACATTGTTTATTCTACTTGACAAACTCGAGATGGGACTMTGTCAAATTAAAATGTTACTAGCTTTGTCGCCTTTTTGTTCATTAGTTGCATATCCTGAAGGTTACTCGTGTATGTTGGTCGAATGGAGAAGGGCTTGTTATTCCCAAAGTTTCTCAGTCAGCTCCGCTCCACGATCTGTCAAACTCATACGGTCGTCACTAGTTACCACAGCCACAAGGTCATAATTATTGCTAAACCCCGCCTATTTCTAAAATGTATCTTCTTAAAATCTGATTTTAAACCTAACCTTAACCATAACCTTAACCACACTGCTAACCTGATGGCTAAACCTAACCTTAAATTAAGACCAAAAAGCACATTTTTGTTTTCATGATGTTCAACGATAATAGCCAATGTTGACTTTGTGCTTGTGGTAACTAGCGACAACCCTCTGTCATACATCTGTCATGGTTTGACATCACACCATCCGATGAGCACGTACCACGTAGCGTAGTGTGTCACCAACGCATGTGTGTCAGTGCTTTTGCTGTGTCAGTGCTTTCGCTGTATTGATTTTAGGGTCCTTTGCTTTTCAAAATAAAAAGCAAACAACAACACGAGCAAAGTTCACGTCTAGCGTACAAAACATTTACTTGGACTTTAGGAATGAATGTGCACAGTGCTTTAAGTTAGCACATCCATATATTGAAATTCAGTCTTAATTAACTGTCTGGAGAAAAAAAACGTAGAAAAGTTTAAATTCACTCAAATCAAATGTTGTAGATCTACGTTTCTATGACAGTCAGCAACCCACAGGGTGTTCTTCTCTCCCTATTCCACATCCTTGATAAGAATCATCATGATTTAATTGGATTGGTGATTTATTTATTCATCACCTGATATTTGTTATCTGATGTGATGGCTGTTTGTCTGTCTGTATGTATGTATGCTATACGTATGCCTGTAGCTTGTTGAAAGGCACATTTCCCTATGAGATATTCAAGTATGCTACTCGATTCTATTATAGTGGTATTCCGTTCACCACCTTTCCGTTTGTCTTTATTGCCAGTATTGTCAACCATGTTGCCACTAGGTGTCTATCTTAACCATGTTTTCTGCAGAGGTTGAGGACAGATCTTGCAGAGTTTTACATGTCAGCAGCATAGTTTGGTGTAGGATGTGTATAAAAGCAGATTGCTTCAAGAGAAGTCGAAGGAAGTCTCCACCAATCATAAAGCGTTTATTTCKATTTCAAACTCTTCTGCCAGTTCAGGAGAAGATATAAAATAGCGTCATCATCCAAGTTGTCCTGTGGATTTATTTAGACTCAGTTTGTTTAATTATAAACATAAAACTTATCAATTGATTGACAACTGCTATGTTTTGGCCAGTTACAGAGTTTTTGTTTATAATTACAATTAAAACAGAATAAACATATTGATGGTTTAAATTTGAAAACTTTCCTCCCATGAAGGCACCAAACATTATTAGCATTATTTTGCTAATATTCCTACCATCATAATAATTCACTAAGGTCAGGGAAAGAGAGAAAAGAAAGATGAAAACACTCACAGAACATAAAGATATCCTTCACGCAAAAAACACATCCTTTAAGTAAACAGAAAGTGATATCAAATGATCTGATTGTACATTTTGATTTTAATCATATAGCTGACACTCTTATGCAGAGTGTCTTACTCAAGGGCACATCAACAGATTTCTCACCTAGTCAGTCTGGGGATTTGTACCAGTGACCTTTCGGTTTCTGGCCCAACGCTTTTAACTGCTAGGCTACCTGCCTCCCTAGTACAACCCCAGTGGTATGTATCTACATTAACATTCTTAGCTTGGGGATCTTAGGCCTCAGGCACAGTCCATGTCCTCATTGGAGGCTTGAGACAGACGCATCTCCTCTCTTCCACTGATGTTCACTCTCTCCTCACTTCTCCTTCTCTCTTTCGTTCCTCTGATGGTACAGGCGTAGGCCCGGGTTTCGTAGGGAGGGCACAGACACAACTGGGACCCCTGAGCTTCCAAGAGAGGGTCTTCTCTCTGGGAGAGAGAGAGGGAGGGGGAGGAAAGAATTTGAGAGAGCAAGAGAGTAGAGAAAGAGAAAGAAAGAGAAACAAAATGCAGGGAGGACAAGGACAAGGAGGTTGACACAGGCACCTGTTCAAACGTAGCTTTACGCACTAGAACACTTCCCTCACCACTAATCTCACCTACCGGTCCATTAGGATGTGTCAGTCTGTTCACCTGGATATTCCAGTGTTTGACGCTGGTGCTGGCATGTCGCAGCTTCCTTTGAGCAGCCTGAGTGAGACCATGAAGAGGGACGGGGTGAGAGATGGAGGGGATGAGAATGAGAAAGGGAGTGAAGGAGAAGAGAAAGAGGGAGTGAAGAAGAAGAGAATGTCAGAGGGAGTGAAGGAGAAGAGAATGCGAGAGGGAGTGAAGGAGAAGAGAATGCGAGAGGGAATGAAATAGAAGAGAATGAGAGAGGGCAGTTAGAGAATACATTTCTGTAGTTTATACCGGATCCAGAGGCCACTGTGCTTCCTTTTGAGATGTTTATTACTCTCAGATAAGAAGGAGCATGATATAAAACACAGGGTCCACACTGATACACATACAGCAATTACTAAATAGACATCATGAGACCTGAGTGGGGGAAAGTACAGCATAACTATCTACACTGACCTCTAAGACCCTGAACCTTGTCTTTCCGTCCTGTGGCTTGTTTCAGTTCATTCAACACCGACACATATGCACGTTCACATGCATGCCCGTTCACATAGATATGTGTGTGCAGCAGAGGTGGTTAAGCGGTCTATGATTGCTTGATGAGTAGCTGTCGAGTAGCTGTAGTTGTCTGGGCAGTGGTTCCCTGATATACTATACATTTAGCAGAAGATCATGGGTTCGATACTGATTTTGTTGCACTCACTGCAATGTCCTGGTCCATTCTGTGCCGGCTGGTCCGAACTTTCTCCAGCTGGTGTTGGGCCTCCTCCAAAGCCTGGGACTTGGTTACCATCTCTTGCCTGAGCTCCTGCTTCTCTCTCTGGGTCTTCAGGATGTACTGCTCCTGTTCCTCCTGGAGGGCCAGCAGGGCCTTCATCTTATCCTCCTCCTCTACCAGCAGCCTTGGGATGAAGAGAGAGAAGGAGAGCCACCACCATGCAGGGTTCTAAGTCACAATAGCACACTGACCCTTGTTAGAGCTCTAAAAATAATGGGCTGGACCTAAGGCAATAATGTTACAGTTGCAGAATAGGAATGCCCAAACTTATTGTGTATTCTAAAGCTTCTTTTTGTGACAGTTGTGACAATGTCATAATGAAGGGACAAATCAAAGAGCACAGTTATGACAATGTCATAGTAGAAGGACCAATCAGAGAACAGGGTTATGGAAAAAGTAAACATGAAAAGACATTACGCCCTAAGATGTTCAGTTCCTGAGTAAGTAGACAAACCACAAGTACCGCACAGAGATGACAGGAAATCGTTGGCGTCTCTCTGAGAGTAAACACGTCTACTAACAAAAAACGTTCTGTGTGTGTGTGTGTGTGTGTACTCGCTTGACTGAGGGTGCCATGCATTTGAGCTAAACAGAAGTACAGCCAAATCACTTCAGGTTAATATAAGCTTTAATATTGCAGATAGGGATATGTCACGTTCGCTGGAATAAATATCGGACCAAGGCGCAGCGGATGTTGAGTTCCACATAATTGAATGAATAAAGTGAAACTTAGCAAAGACAAAAACAAATAAACAATAAACTAACAACGAACCGTGACTACAGAGATGATACGTGCACTAACTCAAAACAATAGTGTGTTTTATTTTWATTTTACTTGCTATATTGTATTTACTTCGCCACCATGGCCTTTTTATATTTTTATTTATTTATATATATATTTTGTTTGCKTTCACCTCCCTTATCTCACCTCACTTGCTCACATTGTATATAGACTTATTTTTCACTGTATTATTGACTGTATGTTTGTTTTACTCCATGTGTAACTATGTGTTGTTGTATGTGTCGAACTGCTTTGCTTTATCTTGGCCATGTCGCAATTGTAAATGAGAACGTGTTCTCAATTTGCCTACCTGGTTAAATAAAGGTGAAATAAATAAATAAATAAAAATATCCCATAAACACAGGTGGAACAAATGCTAATTAAATATGACACCCAATTAGAGACAACGATTACCAGCTGCCTCTAATTGGGAATCATACACAATCACCAACATAGAAAAACAAACCTAGAACCCCACATAGAAATAATAAACTAGACTAACCCCCCAGTCACGCCCTGACCTACTCTACCATAGAAAATAAGGACTCTCTATGGTCAGGACGTGACAGGATAAGCTTTAATATTACAGATAGGTTTTGGGTTCTATAAAATTAATTGTTTGCATAATTTCTACTCCCCCTTATTTATTTTTATTGGTATTCCCCAGGGCAGCTGTTTAGGCCCTTATTTTTTCAATCTTTACTAATGATATGCCAGTGTGTCTATGTTTGCGGATGACTCAACACTTTACACGTTAGCTACTACAGAGACTGAAATGACTGCAACGCTTAACAAAGAGCACAGTTAGTTTCAGAATGGGTGGCAAGGAATAAGTTAGTCCTAAATATAAAACAAACTAAGAGCATTGTATTTGGGACAAATCATTCACTAAACCCTAAACCTCAACTAAATCTTGCAATGAATCATGTGGAAATTGAGCAAGTTGTCATGGTCAAAACATATTGATACAACAGTAGCTAAGATGGGGAGAAGTCGCTCCATAATAAAGGCAGGTTCTACAGGCCCTAGTTTTATCACACCTGGACTACTGTTCAGTAGTATGGTCAGGTGCCGCAAAGAGGGACTTGGGAAAATTACAAAAGGCTCAGAACAGGGCAGCATGGCTGGCCCTTAAAAGTACAGGGAGGAGCTAACATGAATGATATGTATGTCAATCTCTCATGGCTCAAAGTGGAAGAGAGATTGATTTAATCACAACTTGTTTTTGTAAAAAATGTTGACACGCTGAATGTACCCAACTGTTTGTTTAAACTACTAGCACACAGCTCGGACACCCATGCATACCCCACAAGACATGTCACCAGAGGTCTCTTCACAATCTCCAAGTGAAGAACAGACTATGGGAGGCGCACAGTACTATATAGAACCATGACTATATGGAACTCTATTCCACATCAGGTAATTGATGTAAGCAGTAGAATCAGATTTTTTTAAACTGGTAAAAATACACCTTATGGAACAACGGGGACTGTGAAGAGACACACGCATACGCTCACAAGTGCTAGAATAAGCACTCTACACACAAGTACATTGTCATATTGTTGTATGATGGTGTTATACATTTTGTATTGTAGATACACTGCCTTCGGAAAGCATTCAGACCACTTGACTCTTTCCACATTTTGTTACCTTACAGTCTTATTCTAAAGTTGATTACATTGTTTTCCCCCCCTCATAAATCTACACACAATACGCCATAATGACAAAGCAAAAACAGGTTTTGTAAAAAGGTAAATATCATATTTACGTAAGTATTCAAACCCTTTACTCAGTACTTTGTTGAAGCACCTTTGGCAGCGATTACAGCATCGAGTCTTCTTGGGTATGACGCTACAAGCTTGGGACACCTGTATTTGGGGAGTTTCTCCCATTCTTCCCTGCAGATCTTCTCAAGCTCTGTCAGGTTGGGTGGGGAGGGTTGCTGCACAGCTATTTTCAGGTCTCTCCAGAGATGTTTTATCAAGTTCAGGCTCTTGCTGGGCCACTCAAGGACATTCAGAGACTTGTCCCGAAGCCATTCCTGCATTGTCTTGGCTGTGTGCTTAGGTGAACCTTCCACAGTCTGAGGGCCTGAGCGCTATGGAACARGTTTTCATCAAGGATCTCTCTGTACTTTGTTCCGTTCATCGTTCCCTCAATCCTGACTAGTCTCCCAGTCCCTGCCACTGAAAAACATCCCCACAGCATGATGCTGCCACCACCATACTTCATCGTAGGGATGGTGCCAGGTTTCCTCCAGACGTGACGCTTGGCATTCAGGCCAATGAGTTCAATCTTGGTTTCATCAGACCAGAGAATCTTGCTTCTCATGGTCTGAGAGTCTTAAGGTGCCATTTGGCAAACTCCAAGCGACTGCCATGTACCTTTAACTGAGGAGTGGCTTCCGTCTGGCCAATCTACCATAAAGGCTGATTGGTGGAGCGCTACAGAGATGGTTGTCCTTCTCGAAGTTTCTCCCATCTCCACAGAGGAACTCTAGAGCTCTGTTAGAGTGACCATCAGGATCTTGGTCACCTCCCTGARCAAGGCCCTTCTCCCCTGATTGCTCAGTTTGGCCTGGCGGGTAGCTCTAGGAAGAGTCTTGGTGCTTCAAAATGTATTCAATTTAAGAATGATGGAGGCCACTATGGGGACCTTCAATGCTGCAGAATTCTTTTGGATGCCTTCCCCAGATCTGTGCCTCGACACAATCCTGTCTCAGAACTCTACGGACAATTCCTTCGACCTTATGGTTTTTGCTCTGACATGCACTATCAACTATGGGACCTTATATAGACGGGTGTGTGCCTTTCCAAATCATGTCCAATCAATTGAAGTTACCACAGGTGGACTCCAATCAAGTTGTAGAAACATCTCAAGGGTGATCAATAGAAACAGGATGCACCTGAGCTCAATTTCGAGTCTCATAGCAAAGGGTCTGAATACTTATGTAAATAAGGTATTTCTGTTTTTTATTTTTTACATTTGCTAAAATTTCGAAAAAACTGTTTGCTTTGTCATTATGGTGTATATTGTGTAGATTGTTGAGGATAAAAAAAAATCGATTTTAGAATAAGGCTATAATGTAACAAAATGTGGAAAATGTCAAGGGGTCTGAATACTTTCCGAAGGCACTGTATGTAGTGGTGTAATAATGGTATATGATGTTCTGTTTTATCTTTTGTTTGATATGTAATGTAAGTGCCTTCATGTGTTTGGACCCCAGGAATAGTAGCTGCTACCTTGGCAGCAGCTAATGGGGACCGCTAATAAATACAAATACAGTATATTCCTAATTTCCTCTCTGCAAGAGCTGGATTTTCATCCAAAGCGGCCAATCCACCATTAATTCTGATTTTAACTCCAACCCTCCGATGTCCACAGATTAACCCATATTTCCCAGTATAAGGCCTTTTTGCTATTTCCTTTTGCAATACATCCCTCCATTTTACTTTGATGTCTTGAGGTTCTTGAACCTCCCTATTTGAAACATTGCAGGGATGTGACAAATGAAAGAAAAGTATTTACGTTTAAAACTGACATTTAGCATTGAAATGATAACAAAAAAATCATACAATTACGTGAATTCACAATTCAGATATGACCGCTAAGGGGCAATGCAGTCCATTCTACGCAGTCCTGACTACCTACCGAGACGGTCTTACTAGTTACCAAAGCCACAAAGTCATAAAACCCTCCTATTTCTCCGATTTATTTTCTTAAAACTGAATGTTAAACCTAACCTTAACCACACTGCTAAACTTATGCCTAACCTTAATCTTAAATTAAGACCCAAAAGAAAGAAAAAATATGATTGAATTTTTACGATAAGGCCAATATTGACTTTGTAGCTGTGCTATCTAGTCAAAACCCCACCAGACGGCGCTCACTTTACAGCTATCGCCCCACCCACTCAGCAACGATWATKTGCTGTGTGCCTCTCCTCCATGTTCTCACTTCTCATCAATGTGATGGCTCATTGCAGTGATGTATGACAGCGTGTTCATAGACGTCCAATAATATGTTCTTACCACACATACTGTTGTTTGAGAGCTCGAGCTTTGTGCTTGCAGAGAAATCATTGTACAATTTCTCCAAGGTTTTTCGACATGGCATCTTGTTTCTAGACGTGCCTTACGTTTAGGGGCCCATTGAAGTCGACATCCTCTACCATTGACGATGGCTGCATATCAACTTCAGTAATTTCTTTAATCAGTATTGGGATTTTCTCAGTCTGTCCCTTGCATCTTGTTATGTGACTTCTTACTCCGGAACTTATTTAGGCTTACAATAACAAAGGGGTTGACTACTTTTTAACTCAAGGCATTTCAGCTTTTAATTTTTAATTAATCTGTAAAAGTTTATAAAAACATAATTCCACTTTGACATTATAGGGTATTTTGTGTAAGCCAGTGACACAAAATCTAAATTGAATCCATTTTAAATTCAGACTGTAGCACAACAAAATATAGAAAAAGTAAATGGGTGTGAATACTTCTGAAAGGCACGGATATAATGTGTGTGTGTGTGTGTGTGTGTGTGTGTGTGGTGTGTGTGTGTGTGTGTGTGTGTGTGTGTGTGTGTGTGTGTGTGTGTGTGTGTGTGTGTGTGTGTGTGTGTGGTGTGTGTGTGTGTGTATGCTGTATGCTGTATATTTCTGTATGTGTGTGTGTGTGTTACCTGGCCTGTGCGAGGAAGTAGATCTCCTCGTCTTGTCTAGCTCTCATCTCCTGATGCAGGGCCTCCTCCAGGCGGAGCTGCATCACCTCCAGCTCCCTTATCCTCCTTCTCTGACGCTCTGTCTCTACCTCCTTGAGGGCCATTTCTGCCTGAATGCTGGCCCGCGCCTGGCCCACAATAAACACACCAGGACAAAGCCACAATTAGACCCGTAAAGATCTATAGAGTTGAGTCCTTCTACTCATTGTCTCACCCCTCATACCTTCCTCCTCCTTAACCTTCCTTGAGTTCCTTCTTGCTATCCTTCTCACCGCCTCCTCTCCTCTAGTGGGTGCAGTGCTGTTAGACTTTAGTGCTGCTTTTGATGTAATTGATCATAAAATGTTGCTAGGTAAAGTTATGTTATGGTTTTATTTCTGACGCTTTATCCTGGATGGAAAGCTACCTTTCCAGGGGAAGGCAAAAAGTTTTCTTTAATGGTAGCTTTTTGGACTGTAAAGATTTACACTGTGGTGTTCCTCAAGGCAGTTGCCTAGGCCCACTACTCTACTCTATCTTGACTAATGATTTACCATCAGTAATGAATAAAGCAAGAGTGGTTATGCATGCTGATGACTCTACAATGTATAGCACTGCATCAGCATATAATGAACTAACAGATGTATTGAGCAAAGAACTATGAACGGTGTCTTAGGGGGTTAACATTCACAAACTGGTGTTGAATATTTCTAAAACAGCATTTATTGTATTTGTTATAAGATATATGCTTGCTGGTGACCCTCAATTAAACTTGTCAATGGATGGGAACAAGTAACAAAGTGTCACATTGGACGCAGCTCTGTCGTGGTCTGAACATAAAGACAAGATTGCAATTAAAATGGGTAAAGGCATTGCTATAACAATAAATGTTCTGAGGTTCTGTCAGACCAAGAGTACTGTCCAGTCATATTGTCATCTGCAGCAAAAAAGATCTTAAAAAGCTCCAACTCGCTCAAAAAAAGGCTGCAAGATTAGCTCTTCATCGACCTACCCGTATGAATGTCAACCGATTGCGCCATCATCTCTCATGGTTTCCCGTTGAACACAAATTATTATCCAGTCTTTTGATTTTCTTTAGGAACGTGATATTTTCAAACAAACCAACGTTTTTTTCTGACCAATTAGTGTATACTAGGAACAAACATAACCACCGAACCAGACAGGCTAGTTCAGGACAACTGATAACCCCCAGACCAGGGATAAATATCCTCAAATCTACAATAATACTAGATGGAGCCATCACTAAAWGGAATTCTTTACCAAATCCCATTTCTCAGGTAAAAACTAAATCCACCTTCAAGAAAACAATAAAATAACTAAGTTCGGTGAAGAATGACAGCACCAACAGCACAAACTGTCATTCTGTTACGAAACTATGCATCTGCACTGTTCTTCAAGTACATGTATTTTTGTAACATTTTTTGTGGACATTGATAAATATAGTCCTTGTGCATAGAGTTTTATGGCTTGCTTAACTTAGCAATCATTGTTTTTTGTTTCGCATACATTTTAAAGGGAAAAATCTGAGTCTCAGCATCACTCTGTTACCGTGGAATTGTCTTTCTGTGTTGGACCCCAGGAAGATTAGCTGACATTATAGCATCATCTAATGGGGATCCTAGTAAAAATTAGAATTCTCCTTCCTCTTACATCCACCTTCTTTCCTTACCCTGATCAGCTCACCTCCTCCTCAACTCCCCGCTAAACTCTTCCTCTCTATCCCTCTCACCTCCTCAGCCTGCTGTAGCTGCTCCTGCAGGGTTCTCTGCAGCTCCACATGTTGTCTCCTCTTCTGCTCCTCCTGCAGCAGAGCTGTCTGAGCCTGCTTTGCGCATCCTGCACACAGATATACAAATATAACAACAGTGATTGTGAGGCTATTATCACATTGCTATTCAAAGTTCAGTTTTCGTTGTAGTCATCTCTCTGTCCTCTGTCTCTCTGTCTCTCTTCTCTCTCTCTCTCTTGTCTCTGTCTCTGTCTCTGTTCTCTCTCTCTCTCTCTCTCTCTCTTCTCTCTCTCTCTCTCTCTCTCTCTCTCTCTCTCTCTCTCTTCTATCTCTCTCTCTCTCTTCTCTCTCTCTCTCCTCTCTCTCTCTCTCTCTCTCTCTCTCTTCCTCTCTCTCTCTCTCTCTCTCTCTCTCTCTTCTCTCTCTCTCTCCTCTCTCTCTCTCTGTCTTTCTCTCTCAGCCACACACACCTGCTGTGCTCCAGCTCAGCCAACTTGCTCTCCCTCTCCCACTGGAGGAGGCACAGACTTTGGAGCTCCTCCTCCTTGGCGGTGCGTCTCCTCTCCCTCTCCTCCCTTTGCTCCCTGCGTCGCAGCTTCAGGTCCTTATGCAGGGACTTCTTCCCCTCCACACACAGACGGATGGCTGTCTGGATCGCTGCAGTGACAACATACAGTAAGTAGCCTGAAGCATCATCATAAACCAAGCCAGATGACGCATTGTGGCTTTTGCCTTCATCAGGGTGTGAAATGGCTATTTTCTCCAGGCTTTAAAAGCCCAGTGTGTACTGTACTGTATGATCTCTGACCTGTGGTCCACTCCTGTCTCTGCTTGGTGTCGGGGGCGCTCATCTCGTAGGTCTTAGTGAGCGTCTTCACACAGAACATACACCTCTTCCCCTCCTTKTCTGGCAGCACCTATCAATGCAACCACAGTGGTGAGAACATAACCACCATAACAAACAGCATCATCCACACACAACATTTTGTATTGACAAAAAGAATGGGGCGGTTCATATTCATTCAAGTATGTTACCCTATCGACGTCTTCTCTGAACAAATCCCTCATCCCAGCTCTGCCCACATTGGCKCCCTATGCCAGAGGATTTAGTGTAGGCCTACCCCCTGTAGTACCTTCATCCATTCTACATAACCCCTAACTCAGTGRTGTGTACCTCCACACAGCAGTTGTGGCCCAGCTCGATGCAGCCTTTACACTCCTTGCGGTCCTCACTGACATAGTAATGCAGAGTGCAGGGCTGGAGAGAGAACCAGCGCTCATTCCAGTTCCTCCGCAAGTGGCCCTTCTMCCACAAATACCCCTAAGGACAGATACATACGACCACACAAKGTTACACATGCCTAATTATATAAATACCATATTACACATTGATTACCTTTATATTACATGCATACTAACACAAACATGTCTATAAATTCTCTTTATGTTTAAAAGCACCTGTTTTATGATATTGCCAGCTATCTCCTGGTAGACCTCGTCTATCGCCATCGTAACAGAGTCCTTCTCCATCCCTCTGGTCAGCCTCCCGGTGTTGACCAAGTCCAGGAAGGACCACACTGTGATGCCGCTCTGCTGCACAGCCTCCTGGGAGAGGAAGTCTTCCATGTCCACACAGCTCAACTCCACACTCATGGCTATGCAGATCTTCTTCAGGAGATATTCCACCTGCGAGTTACCATAGAGAAAGAATAGAGCACATCATGGGACAAATCCTAACTTGAGACAGAATTTTCACCCAAATCTCCCGTTGACATTATTGCAAGACATTTTCATGAAAAGAGGGAAGAAAGGAGGCAAATGATTTTGGATTACCYTCCAGGGCTAAGAACTCACCTCCTCTMGGACCAGSACCAGTGGATAATTGTCTTCAGACAGGAAGTTGAAGAGGCACCAAAGATGGAAGGCATCTTTATCAGGCAGAACGTCCATGCCATTTTTAGGCCGGTAGTTCTTTTTGGCACAGAGAGTCCAGCAGAACTCATCTACATTCTCCTTAACAAACGTGCCCTCAACCACCTGGGGTCAGAAAGAGAGGATGCCAAGTGTGTTTGTGTGTGTGTGTTGTGTGTGGGTGTGTGTTTGTGTGTGTGTGTGTGTGTGTATACAGTACCTTGTCCAGTATGAATTTGTTGAGGTAGGGCATGTACCCCTGGTTGGACACCGGCCCATCATCATCATCTCTGAAGTGGTCCTCTAGAGCCACAGGGTCGTGTGGGATGTTCAGCGCAGTGTATAGGTTATGAGACAACACCTACAACTCATCAACACAGTGTATAGGTTATGAGACAACACCTACAACTCATCAACACAGTGTATAGGTTTTTTGAGACAACACCTACAACTTATCAACACAGTTCAGGTTATGAGACAACACCTCACAACTCATCAACACAGTGTATAGGTTATGAGCACACCTACAACTCATCAACACAATGTACAGGTTATGACAACACCTACAAATCATCAACACAGTGTATAGGTTATGAGACAACACCTTACAACTCATCAACCATGTATATGTTTGAGACAACATCAACTCATCAACACGTGTATAGGTTATGAGACACACCTACAACTCATCAACACAGTGTATAGGTTATGAGACAACATCTACCTACAAGAGACACCTAACTCATCAACACAGTGTATAGGTTATGAGACAACATCTACAACTCATCAACAAGTGTATATGTTATGAGCAACACCTACAACTATCAACAACGTGTATAAGTATGAGCAACATTACAACTCATCAAACAAGTGTATATGTTATGAGACAACATTACAACTCATCAACACAGTGTATAAGTTATGAGACAACACCTACAACTCATCAACACAGTGTATAGGTTATGAGACAACATACAACTCATCACCACAGTGTATAGGTTATGAGACAACATACTACACTCATCAACACAGGAGTTATGTTATGAGACAACATCTACAACTCATCAACACAGTGTATAGGTTATGAGACAACATTACAACTCATCAACACAGTGTATGGTTATGAGACAACACCTACAACTCATCACACAGTGATAAGGTACCGACAGACACCCACAACTCATCAACACAGTGATAGGTTATGCGACAACACCCACAACTCATCAACACATGTATAGGTTATGAGACAACACTACAACTCATCAACACAGTGTTAGTTATGAGACAACACTACAACTCATCAACACAGTGTATAGGTTATGCGACAACACCACAACTCATCAACACAGTGTATAGGTTATGAGACAACACCCACACTCATCAACACAGTGTATAGGTTAATGCGACAACACCCACACTCATCAACACAGTGTATAGGTTTGCGACAACACCACAATCATCAAACAGTGTATGGTTATGCGACAAACCCCACTCATCAACACATGTGATAGGTTATGAGACAACACACAACTCATCAACACAGTGTAAGTTATAGAACACCTACAACTCATCAACACAGTGTATAGGTTATGCGACAACACCCACAATCATCAACACAGTGTATAGGTTATGCGAACACCCACAACTCATCAACACAGTGTATGGTTATGCGCAACACCCACAACTCATCAACACAGTGTTAG
>NC_036838.1:24226042-24233035 GCF_002910315.2 Salvelinus sp. IW2-2015
ACAACTCATCAACACAGTGTATAGGTTACGCGACCATAGATGTCTATGTTTGGTTCAGATTTGTTACGGTCTGGACTGGTCTGGATTTCAACGTCCACGGCATATTAGCAATATGGTGTAATTGCAGACTGCAATTCGGGGCGTTTCTTGATGTGGGTGTTCGCTGATATCAGGAACCGCCCATTGGTGCCTGCCATTGGTCAGTCCATTGATACCTGCCATTGGTCAGTTCCGGGGTTATGAGACTGATGGTTTCTCGACACAGATGATTTGTTTACATAGCAGGTTAGGATAACTAATGTGGCAGGTTAGGATAATTAACATAGCAGGATAGGTGAATGAGGTTAAGGTTAGGAAAATGTGTCAGGTTAGGTTTAGCTACAACGACACAATTGTCAACAGCTGTTGTCCCAGACATGAAAGAAATGGCCATGGACCAATGGCGAGCATCAATGGGTGTAACTTGAAATCAAGAAATGCCAATATCAGAAAACGCCACTAATTGCGGTCTGCAATTACACCCTTCTCTATACTAGGCCTAAACATAGACGTCTTTAATAGGATCAGATTTGGTTCGGTCCGGACCGGCCTTGATTAGACACAAACATAGAAGTCTGCTCTGCTCTAGTCTACTGATTAAACGCGACTGTACTGTACTCTAGTGAATTAAACTGCATTGCACTGTACTGTACTGTACCGTACTGTACTGTACTCTACTGAATTAAAATGTACTGTACTGTACCACAGGGCGTGAGAGAATGGCGCTGAAGTGTAAATTCGGGGTGTAGGCTATGATAAACAACTTCTCCTGGAAAACTTGGACTGCTACAATTTTATTCATTGGCTTTTCATTTTTTTTATTCACCAAATGCCGGCAATTACCAGCTAAGGGAGACCCTGGAGCATTTTCCCATCAGAGTTGTGTTGTCCATTGCATACTGATGGTTTTGCCATAAAGATTGTTGCGTAGGTATAGTGAATGTGCCCGCTCTGGTATTGTATTGGCAGGTGCGCTCTGGGGTTGTATTGGCAGGTGCGCTCTGGGGTTGTATTGGCAGGTGCGCTCTGGGGTTGTATTGGCAGGTGCGCTCTGGGGTTGTATTGGCAGCGTGCCCTCTGGTATTGTATTCGCAGGTGCGCTCTGGGGTTGTATTGGAGGTGCGCTCTGTATTGTATTGGCATGGTGGGCTCTGGTATGTATGTCAGGTGCGCCTCTGGGTTGTATTGCAGGTGCGCTTGTATTGATCGTAAATTGGCAGGTGCGCTCTGGTATTGTATTGGCAGGTGCGCTCTGGGGTTGTATTGACAGGTGCGCTCTGGTATTGTATTGGCAGGTGGGCTCTGGTATTGTATTGGCAGGTGCCCTCTGGTATTGTATTGGCAGGTGCGCTCTGGCCAACAGCTTGCAGATACAGTGCAGGTATAGCCTGCTACATGATGAGATAATTATGTACAAAAGTGCCAGTTTATTTTTATTTGTCAAATGGCAGCCAAGCATTGATCATCATGTCACCAGAATAAGACCCTTGATATTTATTGAAAGGAGTATCAAGCTCATCATGTGCACTTTCACCACTGTCACGTCCTGACCATAGTTCTTATGTGTTTTGCTTGTTTTAGTGTTGGTCAGGACGTGAGCTGGGTGGGCATTCTATGTTGTGTGTCTAGTTTGTCTGTTTCTGTGTTCGGCCTAATATGGTTCTCAATCAGAGGCAGCTGTCAATCGTTGTCCCTGATTGAGAATCATATATAGGTGGCTTGTTTTGTGTTGGGATTTTGTGGGTGGTTGTTTCCTGTGTCAGTGTTTGTGCCACACGGGACTGTGACGGTTAGTCCGTTTGTTATTTTGTATAGTGTCTTGTATTCGTGTATATTAAGTCATGGAAACTTACCATGCTGCACATTGGTCCTCCGATCCTTCTCGCCTCTCCTCGTCCGAGGAGGAGGAAGAGCTAGACTGCCGTTACAACCACCCTGTATAAATTGCATGCTTTCCCATGATGTGGTGATTTTTCTTTGTATCAAACATGTAGACTACTTTGCCGCATATAAAAGGCAAATCGTTTAAAAAGTTAAACAATAAATATTTATGCTACATCGAAGCGTTATGTTCTAGGTGTGCAAGGAATAGCCGCTTAGATTGGAGAAGAGGCAGAGCTTGTGTTAGGCTTTCCTGAATAACTGGGCCTGCCGGGAGAGTATGTGGCCACATTATTATAGGACGTCTTGGGAGAATGATCTGCAATCAGTATCAGAAATGCAGCCAGACTGGCCAGCTACTGGGCCTTTCTAGACCTTCTAAACTGTCGAGAGTAGACCCACAACTGATCCAAATGGAAGGAAACATTCAAATTACAGGGCTTTTGAGCTGTTATTTAAATGACGTTTTCACTGCAGCCTTAACCAGGCTGGAATGTTGTACTCASTTGAAAACAGTAATGCAATTATTCATTGCATTGTGGTGTTGTAGGATAGTCTAGGTAGGATCATTTTATTGTCCCTAAACAAGATCGATAGGGGAGATTTTTGAGTTGTGTGTCTCATGTCTTCGCTGCTCTTTCAGGCGCAAAGATGCACCTTGCCGCAAAGATGCACCTTGCCACAAAGATGCACCTTGCCGCAAAGATGCACCTTGCCGCAAAGATGCACCTTGCAATTTGTTCTTGTCGATTCATATCAAACAATGTATACAGATTTGAATGCGTTTATGTGCGGTATGATTGCTAGTTAGCCTATTGCAGATCTGGACAAACGATCCACATACAACTATTGTCACTATGAATGGTGCATTATGGGCAGGATAGACCGTTAGACTGGTAGACTATACTGACCTGTGGTATAGTATAAGTTAGCATACGGAAAAGCGTAGAGCGTAAGGGAAATACCAAAACACCATGATATAGAGGAAGTGCATGCCATAAGATGAGGAAATGTGGCTAAGATGGAAGAAATGATATAATAAAACCTGCAAAAAAGCAAATCTAAACCAAGGAAAACATTGGCCTGCACAGAGCCCTGACCTCAACCCCATCGAATACCCTTGGGATGAATTGGAACGCCGACTGCGAGCCAGGCCTAATCGCCCAACATCAGTTGAATGAGGTTAGGTTAGGAAATGTGTCAGGTTAGGTTTAGCTACAACGACACAATTGTCAACAGCTGTTGTCCCAGACATGAAAGAAATGCCATGACCAATGGCGAGCATCAATGGGTGTAACTTGAAATCGAAATGCCAATATCAGAAACGCCACTAATTGCGGTCTGCATTACACCCTTCTCTATACTAGGCTAAACATGACGTCTTTAATAGGATCAGATTTGGTTCGGTCCGGACGGCCTTGATAGCCACAAATAGAAGCTCTGCTCTGCTCTAGTCTACTGATATAACGCGCTGCTGTACTACTAGTGAATTAACTGCATTGCACTGTATGTACTGTACCGTACTGTACTGTACTTCTATGAATTAAATGTACTGTACTGTACCAAAGGCGTGAGAGAATGGCCGCTGAAGTGTAAATTCGGGTGTAGGCTATGATAAACAACTTCTCCTGGAAAACTTGGACTGCTACAATTTTATTCTTGGCTTTTCATTTTTTTTATTCACCAAATGCGGCAATTACCGCATAGGGAGACCCTGGAGCATTTTCCATCAGAGTTGTTTGTCTTCGCATGCATACTGATGGTTTGCCATAAAGATTGTTGCGTAGGTATAGTGAATGTCCCGCTCTGGTATTGTATTGGAGGTGCGCTCTGGGTTGTATTGGCAGGTGCGCGGGTGAGGCAGGTGCGCTCTGGGGTTGTATTGGCAGGTGCGCTCTGGGGTTTTGTATTGGCAGGTGCCCTCTGGTATTGTATTCGCAGGTGCGCTCTGGGGTTGTATTTGGCAGGTTGCGCTCTGGTATTGTATTGGCAGGTGGGCTCTGGTATTGTATTGGCAGGTGCGCTCTGGGGTTGTATTGACAGGTGCGCTCTGGTATTGTATTGGCAGGTGCGCTCTGGTATTGTATTGGCAGGTGCGCTCTGGGGTTGTATTGACAGGTGCGCTCTGGTATTGTATTGGCAGGTAGGGCATGTTGGTATGTATTGGCAGGTGCTCTGGTATTGTATTGGAGGTGCGCTCTGGCCAACAGCTTGCAGTATGTGCAGGTATAGCCTGCTACATGATGAGATAATTATGTACAAAAGTGCAGTTTATTTTTATTTGTCAAATGGCAGCCAAGATTGATCATCATGTCACAAGAATAAGACCCTTGATTTTATTGAAAGGAGTATCAAGCTCATCTTGTGCACTTTTCACCACTGTCACGTCCTGACCATAGTTCTTATGTGTTTTGCTTGTTTTAGTGTTGTCAGGACGTGAGCTGGGTGGGCATTCTATGTTGTGTGTCTAGTTTGTCTGTTTCTGTGTTGGCCTATATGGTTTCAATCAGAGGAGCTGTCAATCGTTGTCCCTGATTGAGAATCATATATAGGTGGCTTGTTTTGTGTTGGGATTTTGTGGTGGTTGTTTCCTGTGTCAGTGTTTGTGCCACACGGGACTGTGACGGTTAGTCCGTTTGTTTATTTTGTATAGTGTCTTGTATTCGTGTATATTAAGTCATGGAACTTACCATGCTGCACATTGGTCCTCCGATCTTCTCGCCTCTCCTCGTCCGAGGAGGAGGAAGAGCTAGACTGCCGTTACACACACCTGTATAAATTGCATGCTTTCCCATGATGTGGTGATTTTTCTTTGTATCAAACATGTAGAACTACTTTGCCGCATATAAAAGGCAAATCGTTTAAAAAGTTAAACAATAAATATTTATGCTACATCGAAGCGTTATGTCTAGGTGTGCAAGGAATAGCCGCTTAGATTGGAGAAGAGGCAGAGCTTGTGTTAGGCTTTCTGAATAACTGGGCTGCCGGGAGAGTATGTGCCACAATTATTATGGACGGTCTTGGAGAATGATCTGCAATCAGTATAAGAAATGCAGCCAGACTGGCCAGCTACTGGGCCTTTCTAGACCTTCTAAACTGTCGAGAGTAGACCCACAACTGATCCAAATGGAAGGAAACATTCAAATTACAGGGCTTTTGAGCTGTTTATTAAGACGTTTCACTGCAGCTTAACCAGGCTGGATGTTGTACTCACTTGAAAACAGTAATGCAATTATTCATTGCATTGTGGTGTTGTAGGATAGTCTAGGTAGGATCATTTTTTGTCCCTAAACAAGATCGATAGGGGGAGATTTTGAGTTGTGTGTCTCATGTCTTCGCTGCTCTTTCAGGCGCAAAGATGCACCTTGCCGCAAAGATGACACTTGCCACAAAGATGCACCTTGCCGCAAAGATGCACTGCGCAAATGCACATTTGCAATTTGTCTTGTCGATTCATATCAAACAATGTATACAGATTTGAATGCGTTTATGTGCGGTATGATTGCTAGTTAGCCTATTGCAGATCTGACAAACGATCCACATACAACTATTGTCACTATGAATGGTGCATTATGGCAGGATAGACGTTAGACTGGTAGACTATACTGACCTGTGGTATATGTATAGTTAGCATACGGAAAAGCGTAGAGCGTAAGGGAAATACCAAAACAACCATGATATAGAGGAAGTGCATGCATAAGATGAGGAAATGTGGCTATGATGGAAGAAATGAATAATAAACCTGCAAAAAGCAAATCTAAACCAAGGAAAACATCCCCCCCCCCCCCCCAAGTAAATTGCGATCTAACCGTTACTGGGGACCTACAAGAACAGTACAACTCATCAACAGTATGTACAGGTTATGAGAGAGAGGGGTGGTGGGAAAGAGAGAGCAAGAGAAGAGATGGGGAGAGACAGGGAGAGACAAGGAGACCACTGAGCACACACTGGTTGAATCAACATTGTTTCCATGTCATTTGAATTTAAATTATGTTGAACAATGTTGAATAGACATTGATTGACGTCTGTGCCCAGTGGGATACAGAAAGACACAGGGAGACACAGGAAGATAAGCGAGAGAGAGACGACAGACAGAGGAAGAGACTCGAGAGCAGAAAGATGGAAGTAGGCAGACACAGGGCCTCTTCGACAACATCGTCATAACAACAGCTGGATTTAGAGTCCAGCTCCTCAGTGTGACTGGGATTAGAAATGTCACAATGCTGATCCACACACACCAACACAACACACATCACTGACCCATAACAAGCGACAATCAGCAACCACGTATTCACACCAAACACCAGTGCAATAACACACCACCAGCCCCCAGAATCATGAGGGCCTCAAGAGGGTCTGCCCCTGAACATAGAGATAGGCCTATTGCCATAGCAGATTATGATGATTGCTTCTCCATAGTCTGGCCCATACATAATCCCAGAATTAGCCCAGTTAAGTCATGTGTTTGTTATTCTAGACTTGAGGAGGGGGCAGAAAAAAAAAAACTAGAATATAAGAATTAAATGTGATCAAACTCAATAGAAGGGTTTGATCAAGCAATAACATTTTCTAAGAACTCAGTATACAGTGCTGGAAGCTCATGCTAAGGAAAGTCACACCGCACGCACAAACACACCAACCCACTGGGGCACAAGTGTCAGTTCAACGTCTAGTTTTGATTTACATTTGGTTGAGTTGTCAACTAACATGAATTCAATGTGAAATCAACAACATTCACCATGTCATTGGATTTTAGATTTTGTTTTTTAAGAAAAAAAAAAGAAATACAAAATGACGTAAAAAGGTTGACTCAACATCATCACGTTTAATGTTTTGGTTGAAATTAAGTGGAACAATGTTGATTCCACCAGTTTTTTTCTCAGTGGGAAGTGAAAGAAAGCATTTAGCTAAGGAAAGAGATTAGACTTGAAAATAGTGTCTCATCTAATTCGGTTGACCTAACTAGATCAATAAATAAACTTTTTTTGTGTGTTGATAACAGTGATATAAAAAACATAATTTTCCTCAAACAAGGAAAAGATAACAAACAAAACAATTATAAGGGTAAAAACG
>NC_036838.1:24235081-24259451 GCF_002910315.2 Salvelinus sp. IW2-2015
TCAATAACACACAAACCAACACATTGGAAAGGCAGAGAGACACACTGAAGCCAATCCTTGCAATCCTCCCTGCTCTTTGACCCCTATGCTGACCCCTTACTTGACCCCTGACCTCTCACCTTTAGCTGGGACTTGGACACCTTCCCGCTCTTCTCCACGTCCAGAGAAGTGAAAGCATACCAGATGGACTTCAGCAGTTCAGCTCGCAACTCCATTACTGCCTCCGCTCAGCTCTGCTTATTTTACTGCATTGCTGTGTGTGTGTTTGTGTGTGTTTGTGTGTGTGTGTATGGCACACAGACCTGTGTTTGTCTCAGTAAACCCCCACATCCTGCTCTTTGCTAAATGGCTGCCCTGAAGCTCACTGACACCACCTATCTGTAGCAAATGGGAAAACCTTAAGGGCCACCAATTTTGGTCATGGATAGCCTCATGGTTGTATGATGTTACGCCCTGGATGAGGATGTATTGAAACAGAATTTCAGCCGTGTGTATATCAGACAAAATACCACAGGTATGACGCAAAAACACTTGTTTACTGTTCTACATTATACATATACAAAAGTGTGGGGACACCCCTTCAAATTTGTGGATTCGGCTATTTCAGCTACACCCGTTGCTGACAGTTGTATCAAATCAAGCACACAGCCATGCGATCTCCATAGACAAACATTGGCAGTAGAATGGCCATACTGAAGAGCTCAGTGACTTTCACTGTGGCACCGTCATAGGATGTCAACAAGTCAGTTCGTCAAATTTATGCCCTGCTAGAGCTTCCCCGGTCAACTGTAAGTGCTGTTATTGTGAAGTGGAAACGTATAACAGCAAAAACAGCTCAGCCGCAAAGTGGTAGGCCACAAAAGCTCACAGAACGGGACCACAGAGTGCTAAAGCATGTAAAAATCGTTGCAACACTCACTGCCGAGTTACAAAGTGCCTCTGGAAGCAACGTCAGCACAATAACTGTTCGTCGGGAGCTTCATGAAATGGGGTTCTATGGCCGAGCAGCCTAAGATCATCATGCGTTGGCTGGAGCCAGTGAATGGAAATCTTGACGCTACAGCATCCAATGACATTCTAGACGATTCTGTGCTTCCAATTTTGTGGCAACAGTTTGTAGAAGGCCCTTTCCTGTTTTAGTATGACAATGCCCCCATTGCGAGGTCCATACAGAGATGGTTTGTCGAGATCAGTGTGGAAGAACTTGACTGGCCTGCACAGAGCCCTGACCTCAACCCCATCGAATACCCTTGGGATGAATTGGAACGCCGACTGCGAGCCAGGCCTAATCGCCCAACATCAGTGCCCAACCTCACTAATGCTCTTGTGGCTGAATGAAGCAAGTCCCCGCAGCAATGTTCAAACATCTAGTGGAAAGCCTTCCCAGAAGAGTGGAGGATGTTATAGTAGCAAAGGGAGGACCAACTCCATATTAATGCKCATGAATTTGGAATGAGATGTTCGACGAGTAGGTGTCCACCTACTTTTTGTAATGTAGGGTATTTATGTTGGTAACCAGTTTATACTGTAATAGCAACAAGGCACCTCAGGGGTTTGTGGTATATGGCTGTATCCAGGCACACCGCATTGCTTAATCGACCACCAGAGGACTGATGTACTCCACACTGAGAGACTTAACTGCAGTGAGTGTGGATTATTGGCCATTACGTGCACCTGTCCCAATACAATTCATTTGGGTTTGGGTTTGAGTTACAGTTCAAAACAGTTTGTTTGCATATATAACACTCCTGGATGCAAATAATCAGATATTCTGCCTGTTAGTACCTGACCACCATCAATAAACTCACCTGACGATGAAATAACTCCAGCAAACAGAATACCACAATGGAGTGAGACAACTACCATCTCCTTCGTTCTCTTCCTTCATGTCAACAGTTGGCTTGATTCTCTCATGTCGTTACTGCAGGACTTTTCTACTATTCTGATTGTCCCCTGGTTTCTGAAAAGAAGCAGAAGTCAGAGCTACTGTGTGTGTCTGTCGAGTCAGTGGATTAGAAAGGATTTATGAGGGGATTTTATTAATCAAAGGCATTGCCGATGTTGAGGAGCAACACCCAAATCTCTCCCCAACCAGGGATGGGTGAGGGGGAAGGTTTGGGTGAGTGAGAAGAGGAAGACAATCGAAATCCCTCATACTACCTGCCACCTCTAACGGACTAGGAAGCCCATCAAATTAATCTGGAGGGAAATAAAATAACCTGTTAATAGCTGAAACAAATCTCTTAATAACAAAGGCCTCAATCATGTATGATAAAAACGTCAGTATAGCAACCTTACCCCTGTCTAAGCAGGAATGGAATGACCACGCTTAAACAGCAATTATTATTAATGAATAAATACAATTGTTAAATGTGCTTCTCATAATAATACAATAATTTTTTTTCCTGGTTATTTAATAAGGCAGGTCAGAATACAAGGCACCAAATGACACCAACTCCATTTGGATCAATCACGATTTTGCAGGGGTGCGCCTACACTTGAGGCGTGTTCAATACGATAGAACAGTGTGCAATTCAATGGAAACTGTACTGTACTAAACGACCAGGAATGCATTCAGTATGATAGAACGGTGTTCAACATTAAATTCAATGGACACGGTACTGTACCAAACTACCWATTGGAGACTGGCATGATTATGGTTGCCCAGAGGGTGAGTTTTGCAATGTAAAATGGTCACACCTCACCACACCCACCAAACAGGAGCAAATGTACCCAAAGGCTGTTGAAGAATGGTGTGTACCGTTTTAGGGAAAGATGTTGTTCAGTACAAACTGTCAGGAAACATAGGAAACGTTGAACCAAACTGAACACACCCCTGGCTGGCACCTTTTGAAATTCAGAAGGATCATAGACTTGGCAGAGGCTTTCAGGGGGGGGGGGGGGTCTTTGATACCAAAGAGAATCTGCCCTAGTTCCTCAACGCACTAGGCCAAATAACTTCTCCCACCCGAAACAAAATGTTCATGCGAGATTCGGTTCTGGGTTGCCAAGATGAATATGTAGCTCAGCCTATAAAAGTATGTCAATACAGTTGATTGTTTTTCCTTGAAATAAGACAAGCGGCCTGTGTTGACCTTTCTCTATATGGACTACCTTTTCACCGGAGGAGGGAACAGCCTCTAGTCATTTCCTCTGTCATCTGTGTGACTGGATGTAATTTCCTTGTGGTGACTTCTGCTGTTCTGAAGTATGGTGGTTCTGTCTCCACATGGAGCCTTAGGCATTGTTATTGATGGAAGGTGAGGACAGACAGCTTTGAGGGGGTGGTGTGTGTGTGTGTGTGTGTGTGGTGTGTGGTGTGTGTGTGTGTGTGTGGTGTGTGTGTGTGTGGGTGTGTGTGTGTGTGTGTGTGGTGTGTGGTGTGTGGTGTGTGTGTGTGTGGGGTGGTGTGTGTGTGTGTGTGTGTGTGTGTGTGTGTGTGTGATCTGTGTGTGTGTGGGTTGTGTGTTGGTTATTGGAGAGGGGGGGGGGTTTGCAGTTTGGGAGGCCAGTCTGAGTGCTTCTGCTTGTCCACAGATGTCAGAATGACAGTACTGTGATCTACCCCCCCTAAACCACACGTGTGCGTATTGTGTGTGTGTGTGTGTTGTGTGTGTGTGTGTGTGTGTGTGTGTGTGTGTGTGTGTGTGTGTGTGTGTGTGTGTGTGTGTGTGTGTGTGTGTGTGTGTGTGTGTGTGTGTGTGTGTGTGTATAGGTATGACCTTGAAAGAGTAACTCATCACTTCCTCTCTAAACACACACCTGGTCCATACCTCCGCCAGAGTGAGACACCTGCACAGAAACAGCAGTTACAGGCAGGTTGGGTCAATCAGTTCTCCAACCTCGAAACTGTGGTCCTTTCAACTGGTAGTGTGGAATATAGACTTAGATAAACTTAAACAGAAACAATAGCCTGTTGGAGGTTATATATAGACTTTGAGTGTGTGCTTGCGTGTGTTCGTGTGTGTCACTGTGGAGCTGTCAGTGGTACGTTCTCCACACTGTTCAACGAAGGTGATGACTTCTCACCAAAACATCCTCTGATTTCACTGAACTGGGCACTTCTCCAGACAGATAGAAAAAGAGAGAAAAGAGATGGGGGACGTGTGTGTGTGTGCGTGTGTGTGTGCGTGTGTGGTGTGTGTTGTGTGTGTGTGTGTGTGCGTGTGTGCGTGTGTGCGTGTGTGGTGTGTTGTGTGTGTGTGTGTGTGTTGTGTGTGTGTGTGTGTGTGTGTGTGTGTGTGTGTGTGTGTGTGTGTGTGTGTGTGTGTGTGTGGTGTGGCGTGTGTGTGTGTGTGTGTGTGTGTTGTGTGTGTGTGCGTGCGTGGTGTGTGTGTGTGTGTGTGTGTGCTGTGTGTTAGGCCTGTGGCGGCTGGTTGGTGTTGTATTTTGTTTAGTTTTGTTCCTCTGAGCGAATCCTTGTTTTCACGTCCGTCCGATGGTGAGCGACATTCTTCATCTCCGTCACCCTTCAAAGTATTTATCCAAAACAGATGAGGTGTGCATGTTGTGGTTGGTCTGACACACACTTAGAGAGTGTGACAGTTCTGTTCTTCTCTTTAAAGGAAATTATCTGTCACATTTCATCTGTCACATTCTGTACATTTCCTGTACTTGTTGACTTCCCATCTTTACCAAGTCGCCCTTAGATTACTATGGTAAGTGCACAACATTTCCTGACATAAGTGGACACAGTATCATACAGCCTATAAATGATTGCATCGGGGTTACTTTGAGTCACTGAACACAGTAACCTATGTGGCATCAGCCAGTCTTCAATTTCAGACATAACCAGGAATGTGATGCACAAGGTACATGAGCATGGCTGGGTGTGATCCAAAAGGGGGCTAGGCCCCCGACCATAAATTGCAGAATTTTGCATTTTCAAGCACCTGAAGTAGCTTTTTCCTGTAATCTAGAATCATAATCATTATTTTTTTTAATTAACCTTTATTTAACTAGGCAAGACAGTTAAGAACAAGTTCTTATTAACAATGACGGCCTAGCCCGGCCAAACCCTAACCAGGACGACGCTGGGCCAATTGTGTGCTGCCCTATGGGACTCCCTATTACAACCGGTTGTGATACAGCCTGGAATCGAACCAAGGTCTGTAGTGACACCTCTAGCACTGAGATGCAGTGCCTTCGACCGCTGCGCCACTCAGGAGCCACATTTAATTCTATGTCAAAAATATGTATATTTTTCATAAAGAAACTAAATATGCTTCTCTGGGTAAAAGATTGAAAGGAATGTGAGTCTTATTCGGTACATTTAGTTAATCCTTGATTTTCTAAAGTCTACCAACCTTGCCAGTAGACATGCCAACTGAGATATCAATCAAGTTAGAGCTAGCTACTCTAACTTGATTGATAGCCTGACATATCTTCTTGGCAGCTGGTTATGAGGTTGGGAGATCGGGAACCTGTCTGGGCTAGCTAAAGCCAACTCCATAAAATTGCTAGGTGACTAATAGCATTACAGAGAAACAACAACAACAACAACAGCAACAACAAACAACAACAAAATGTAATACAAAAATATTATATACATATTTTTTTCAACGGGACAAATCTGACGTGCTCCTGTGCCCCCCATGGGCATGACGCCTCTGGACATATCTCACTATGATATTTGTCTTTTTTGTTTACTTTTTTGTTTTGTTTACTAAGTTTCATTGATAATCATAAACACAGGATGATATATGATAATCAACAATTGATGACAGTAATTATTGTAAGTTAATTAAGTTGTAGAAGTTCAGTGGTAGTTGTGACAATAGTGTATTAGTGGTGGTAGTGTGGAGTAGTTGTTGTAGTATAGTGGGAGTATTTCAGTGATTGTATTTCACTTTAGATTGTTAAGGAGCTCATTCCTGCTCTTCTATATTTGAAGGAGGAACACTTGAAGCGGCGACTTAAATAGGGCATATGGATGCTGTTTTGAGGGGCTGGCCATTCGAGCTCACACCAGCCGTCATGTGGCGATGATTGTTGTTTGGGGTCTTTAAAGTGTGTCGTCTGCGTTTGATGTGTGTGTGTGTGGACGTGTGTGTGTGTGCGCGCGTGTGTGTGTTTGGCATACGTGTGTGATGTGTGTAAGAGACAGACGTGGCTGCAACTCAATCCCCCTCTCTCTGACTGTCTGCGGCTCAGTCCCGGGTCTCTCATGTGTAAACCCTTCCACAACGGGAGACACACTCTTCTCTAATCACAGAGAACACAGGCCCAGACCTGCCCTMGGCAGCCCTGCAAATCACATGGCATATAGATATTTTGTCATTTTAGTCATTTCTAATCCTTTAAACTGGCAAGAAAGAAGGAAGAAAGAGTCAAGAACCTGTCCTAATTTTCAATAATGGCATGGCAAGAATGAAGCGACACGTAGCACAGCTACCTGTTCAGTGCACCACTTTCAAACAGAAACATTTCAGTGCGTTAGTCATCACAATAATATTGTACAATGTTGATTCAGAGAATGGTTGATAGCAGGCACAGGTAGCAGGTACGGTGCATTTACTGTAAATAATTATTAGTCCAAGATCTAGGAGAAGAGGGGAAAAGTGTGCTTCCTCGAAGGTGGTTCCACCCTTTAAATACCCTTTATTTAGTGGCCTATATCTTCATTCGTTCCTATGATTCTGATGTAGACTGTTTAATCATGGTTGGAAGTGGGGGATTAGGGATAMGAAACAGCAAACAATCATTTCCAGAATGCAGCGCTTTGATTCAGCTCTGAACCAGTAACACTTGCTATTACTGCAACTGACGTTTAGAGGCAGTTTGAGCAGTCCCTTCCTTTGAGTGAATGAACAACAGATTTTTTAGACAATGCTCACTGCATTATTAATAGAAGATAATAATAGAAGAATGCTGTGACATACTTATCAACCCAGCTTTTCCCAAACTCTGCCCACGCCACCCATACCCCCCCGGGGTCATGTTTTGGTTTTTGCCCTAGAACTACACAGCTGATTAAAATCATCAGCTAATGATCAAGCTTTGATTATTTCAGTCAGCTGTCTAGTGTTAGGGAGAAAAAAAAAAACATGCACCCTTTGGCGTCCCCAGGACTGAGTTTAGGAAACGCTGGATTAACCTGTCTAAGAGATCAGTGAAGTCTGACTTGACACAACTTAACGCAGTAAGGTCGGGCTTCTCATTGATGTTAAACTATCATTAAACAATCTAATCGCCACTGGGAGTGGGTGTATTTATAAAATACCACACCTGCGATACTTCTTTAAGCCAAAAACAATATCTTCATTTCAGTTGATCTCCCACCCATCTCTTTGTGGGTGGGGCGTCCAGGGGTGAGAGTAGGTAATAGCTGGGATCCACCTCCCACCTGACACACTTTGCTACAGAGGACACCATTACCGACCACACCACCACGGAACACCTGAGAGGAACCACACCYAGGTCCTCACCCCAGACAGAGCACTCCAGGCTGGGTAGGGTCCTGCCTGTCTTCCCCCCTGAGCACCTGGAGGCCTGGTACTAAATGTGGAGGACCCTGAGTATCACCTGTTCATCTGAAGGTAAGATGGAGAGAGTAGAATGAAGACATCCGCAATGGAGAAAACACATTTGACTTTCTGGAGTAGGTACGATTCCATGCAAATAAATTCCATGAACTGGGACATGTGACATGTAAATAATGCAGGGCGAAGACGTATTTTGTGTGGCCAGGCCACACAGTGAATATCTACAGTAAATATAAATGATTTGTTCAATATTTTCTGTCATTAGGTTATACCCAATGTAAAAACCAATGTAAAAATTCAATGGACATCATCGTCTGCATTGTACATGATGCTTTAATATTTAATATGATCTCTTGTGTTAGGTTCTTTGATAATGTGTAGAATATAGATAGTAGAAAATAGATAGTAGAATATAGATAGATCATCTAAAGTCCTATAGATGATATTCATGGCATTGTACTTGTGAATAGTAAGTCATTATAACTATGCATGTATTACTGTGCATATATTCTAGCTAAGTCCTAATACTTTGAATGCAGAGACAAGCTCATCATACATGATTCCTCATCTTTACTTCACTCTGGGGTAGTTTTTCCCCAAGCACTACAGGGACACAGCATGCCGATGGTGGTGTGTGTGTCTGTTTGTCTATGGGTCTGTGTGTGTTAATTTTCACTTCAAAAGACATATACAACTGTCAAAGTTACATACAATAACTCTCGCCTTCAAATGCTTAAGTGGTTTTGTCAGACTTTCCAAACTGTCTTTGGGAAACCCAACACTGGCTTAACGAGAGGGGAATTCCTCGTCTCTCTATCTCTCTCTCTCTCTCTCTCTCTCTCTCTCTCTCTCTCTCTCTCGCGCTCTCTCTCTCTATTTCTGCCTCTCTCTTCCTCTGTGCAGCAGCCAGGGATGGAAGTCTCGTGGAGAGAGAGAAAGAGAAGACGAAAAGGAGGGAGGAGGAGAGGGATTAGAAGATATTTCAAGATTATTGAGGAAAATTACCGTTCTGCCCACAACATTAACGCTTTCATGTTCATTGTTGCTTCTCAGATCAATTGACTTTTGATTTAAAATAAAGTAGAAGTAGGGGAGAGTGGGGTTTGTTGAGCCATGTCTTACATTCAGCATCACTATGTCAAGCTAAATATATACTATTCCTTCTAACAACGATATCTACATATATTTCAGGATGTTGTGTATCCCTGGAAATAATCAGAATTCATGTAAACGTAACATTTTTTAAATAGCTTGTCCAAGAAAAGTAATCTCTTGGCACGACTTTTAGTCAGGGACAGGGAGGGACAGGGTAAATTGAGCCGCCTTGGGGCAAGTGGGCTATGGTGTTCTGTGACAGTGAGGTGATGATGCTAGTAGGTCAAAGGTTAATTCATGGTATTGGGGTGTCGTATATTTGAAATGTATGCCTACATTCAGATATAGATCTCTCTGTTCAATATCTCTTCCATTTCTTGACCAGTAATCTGGGACAGGGATGCTGTTTACCTGTGCCAATTCGTAGGCAAATTCTCTGCATTTGAGGCTACTAAGCCCATGAAACTGGTCTGTGAGATTCTTGACATGATTAGCAAGCTCAAACTCCATATCATCAGCTAAACCCTTGTGTACCTCTGCTACTCTATCATAGCTTCTCTTTCGSACAGGTACATGTTCGTTTTATTTTTTGTCAATGTGCCTATTCAGTTTCACTGTCTAGGGTTCCTACCAATTAGCAACAGATTTTCATGCACCTAATTCAAAAATATGCATTAAAACAATATGAACATTTTCACACCAGATTGACTTGTTGCGGATATAAGGCTGTGCGTGATGTCGTAGTGCACATACAAATAACTTTTGCGGTTAAATTTCCATGTACCGAATAAAAATAAAAATAAAAGTTAAATGAGTTTTAATGCATTTTCAACTCTACTGATGACTTTGTCACGAAAAATGTTGCTTTATAAAGCTAATGTGGCCACTCTGGATTGGTCTTTGCATGCTCGCCAACAGCTCGTTGCTACAGTGTGGGTGTYGCCTACATTATGAGATGATTATGGACAAAAGAGCAAGATTTTTTTTATTTGTAAATGGCAGCCAAGCTACAATCATCATGTCACCAGAATAAGACCCTCGATATTTATTGGAAAGGAGCATCAAGCTCATCAGCGTTTTTAGTCATGAATCTTGTTCTGGAGGCAGCTCTGCAGASCGGTCACTAGCTGGCACATAAAAATCAGATTTTAAACCTAACCTTGACCCTAACCTTAACCACACTGCTAAGCCTAATACCTAACCCTAACCTTAAATCGTTTTCATGACTTTTTACAACAATGGCCAATTTTGACTTTGCACCTGACCTATCTAAGTGGTAATCGCTCAGTTCTGCCTCCAGGAGAAGATTTCTCGCATAATTAATTTGAGACGCAAAAAAAAATCCCACCTTGTCTAGCGTATTTTGTTTTGTCGATATTTGTCAAGTTTACCGGCAAATGTGCTGTGTCCATCAAGCCTGTCGTGAAATGTTTTATCCAACATGTACTTTACTCGCATAAAAAGGTTGGATGGAAACCTGGTTATTCAGTTTTWAAAAATCCATCCCTTGCTGCTGCTCAAATGGACTTATTCCCTTTTCTCCCTTCCTTGACTGCTCTCTCAAGAACCTCAAGCAGGTTGTTTTACGTTTCTATACACAGGGCATGATGATGTTTGCTCTGCAACAATAAAAATGCACTATCTTGAGTTCATATGCATGACATATTGCAGGCATACTATGCATACTATGCATAAAACGGACAAAATCTAATCTTAATTTATATGGGGTATGGTGACCATTGGCTCAACTTACGTCATGGCCATTGGCTCACCTTATCCTAAGGCAAACATTTTGACTATATTAGCCCACACAGCTACAAGGATGCACTTCATGCTAGGTTTAGAACCTCATATTGTAGCTATAGAGACCCCAGCGGATATATAAAGCAATCTACTTTGGTTTAGATACAAGCATCATGAAACCTATAACACAATAAATAATTGAAGTTAAAAAAAATGTAACCTAACTTGCTTACCACTTTTTTTCATGTGGTTTCTTCCTTCACAGACTCCATGAAATGATGACCTCATCCTAAATATTTGGTCACATGATACATTTTGTGTATGGTTTCCTCGAAACAAGGGGTGGCTCAACTTACCCCTTGGCTCAACTTACCCCACTCTCCTACAATAAAGCCCAGACAGTAGTCTTGGATTTGTGTACTTTCAGTGTGATTGTAAATGTTCTGATATTCAGGTAACGGGTAAAGATCTTCCTTTTGGTTTCTTAGCACAAAGTGCAGCTATCTAATCCCTTACCTCTGAAGTGTATATAGCCTCATTGCATCTTTAAATACATGTAACAGTCATTATTATCTTCAAAACCTCCTGTGTTTGATTAGGGCGGCTCATTTAACTAAGTTCTAACCTTTCATCCGGTCTTAATTCACTTCCACAGATCTACAAGAGGAGAGTGTTTGATGATGAAGCTCCACCTTGTTTCTCCTTCTACTTGAGGCGAACAAGTTCACCAGAAAACTGGATGCCACAAAGTGGAGGAAACTCACAACTCGCTGCTCCGATTCCTTATCCATCCATTTGTCTTAAGAGTTTCTCTCTCTCTGTTCCTTTGCACCATCACCATGAGTGCTGTCTTCTCCCACCCCTTCATAGACCAGCGGCCCACCTACCTAAACAGAGGCAGCAGCCTGCCGTATGGTCTGTCTCCCTCTAGTGGCTACTCTGAGAACCGCCCAAACACCCACTCCGACCGCCTCCACTCTGGCTCTGYCCCTCTGGCCCACACAGTGCCCTTCCTCCTCTACCCCACCACAATGGACCCTGGAGGCCTCTATGAAGCCTCATTCCGGGGCCCCGGAGGCCCCAGTCTCCTCCCGTACCTGTCCCCATTCCACCACGGGCACTTTGGGGTGTACGAGTGCCCCTTCGAGCCAGCGTTCATCCAGAAGCGTAACGAGCGGGAGCGTCAGAGGGTGAAGTGTGTGAACCAGGGCTATGCCAAGCTGAGGGACCACCTGCCAGGGGGTGCCAGTGAGAAGAGGCTCAGTAAAGTGGAGACACTGAGGGCAGCAATTAATTATATTAAATACCTGCAGGGGCTGGTGGAGGGGCAGGGGAAAGGCAGAGAGGTGTATGAGGGGGGACAGGTGTGCCACAGCCCCAGTTCTGCCCACCGTAGGACGGAGGACTCGGACCACAGCAATGGGGGGTCACCTCGCTCTCTCTCAGACTCCTCCTCTTCCTCAGCGGGGAAAGACTGTGAGGAGTCAGCGGGCTCTGGGACCTAGATGATTGTGGGTAGTGTAGTTTGTGAGCGAGACTGTGGATAGACGTTTGTGGATTGAGGTAGGACTTCCCTCTCTCCAAGGACTGCTCACGAAAAGATCAAACCCTGAGTACAAAGATATATAATTTAAGACTTTTCCAGTAGATACTATGTTTTATATTGGCAATGTGTCTTGTTTTATTGCCACTGAAATGTTTTACCAAACCACTTTCAGAAGCTGATTATGTTAAAGAAGATGTCATGAACACTTCAGATTTGAAGATAAACACCTGAAACTCAGAAAGCAATCCCAGCTAGCACATAACGTTCTGAGAACAGCTCTACGTTTTTAGAGCTTGGTGAGACCGTGGTTGTCCTATGGTTACTTTGCACACAACCTTCCATCAACTCTTTGGGAATGGTGCATAGTTGTTTGGCTTTGGAATAGTCTCTGCTAATTTGAGGAACTTGATAAAAGAAAATCTTAGTATTTCATTATATTAAAAGAAAGTTTCCGAAATGGTCAAACAGGGTTGCATTTCATTTCAATTTTGGTAATTATCTTGGAATGTTCTCAAACTGGTTTGACATTGGGAATGTTCTCAACTAGTTCAGAGAATGTTAAGAAACAATGTTCTTCTGTGGGAATTTCAGTACTTTAGCGTAACGTTTCTTACAGGTTTCCTCATGGTTCTATTTAAAGTCACGGTCTCAAATTGTTCACGAGAAAGTGAAGAAAACTTTCCATAAAAAAAACACAAAAACATTTGATGCTGAGAACATATAAATTCCATTCTCGGCCTCAACAAAACTCTCTCTATCCACTATCCTGTTAAGTGTGTTCAGGTGTGTTAGCTGCGCCCACTAATTGGCCATATCTGATCTTATTGAGTGCTTTTTTCCTTTGAAATGGGGTCTGTTTGAACAGACTAAAATAAAAAGCCTTGTATGCATAAAAAAAACAAAGCATGCTAGCTCCATTCTGGTGGAGCAGTAGACTAATTCCATGAATAGAGAAGATTATAGGTTTGAATCTCACTAAATATATATTTTTAATAATAAATATGTTTTCATGATTAATGCCTAAGGAAAGGAATTTCCATGTGTCCTAATCTGCTTGGATTTCAAGAATTTAACCCAAAATAAGCTAGCAGTGTTATTAAAATACTTTCAGTGAAAGTTTTAAGGAAGTTATTCAAAAACCTCAAAATAACCTATAATTTCAGTTCTCAGAGCGTTAATTAAACCTCCCAGGAAAACGTTCAAGGAACCAGAGTAAAATGTTCTCAGAACCTCACTGCAACCTAAAAAGAAACATTCCCAGAACAGTCAAAATGTTCACTTCTGTTCTCAGAACGTTTAAAAAACGTTCAGTTCCTACAACCAATGTGAAACTAAAAACATACGTTTCCACAACTTCCAAGGATCCAAATGTGTTAATTGGGACGACTTCAAGTATGCAATGTTTATTGTGTTTCAAAATGAGAAACTGACCATTGTAGCAGCACATTACTGTTATCAAATGAAACTGTATTTCCCAAAACAAACTGTAGTTAATTCTATTACAGCGCATGATATCTTTTGGAAATTTCAGGTGATATTAAGTCACACAACTGGTAATAAAGAAATATGATTCCTCTTTTCACGAATACAGTTTTTGSAAAAGAAACAGATTCTACAATGGGACAACTGATACTTGGATGCAATTTTTTGGGGCAGTTAAACAGTATTCATAATGGTGTTAATCTAATTAGTCTAATTTGCTATAATACTGTAGTTCACCATAATTGTGCTCATTCCTCAGACCTGGGGCCTGTCATTAACGTTTGGTTGCTGTGTTTGGGTTCTATATATACAAAGCCTTTCACAAACCCTGTTATATAACACAAAGCATTGGGCATGATAGAGCACAAATTGATACCATAAATAGTATTTGTTTCATCATAAGAGTCACCAACTGTTGACACAGATCTCACTGGCAATAATTCACAGACACGTTTCCCACCATCGACTCCATTCCACGATGTTAACTCTACTCCCAAACATACATGTCAGAGGTCATGAAGGGTTAGGTCAACCAATGAGGAGACACCCCAACTCCGTTGTGCATTGTAGTAGCCATCATGTCTGTGAAGGCCAATAAAAAATTCTTGAAAGTCAAATAGCACAACCAATGTCGGGGGACTCGGTGTTACAACCAATGACAGGACATCACTCCAACCCTGTTAGCCAATGACAGAATACTACTATAGGGCCGACAACAACATAGCATATGCCTTACGCTGCCTTAACCTTCACTCTTGGTAAATGTGCCCCCCCTTCTGACACCCCCTCCCCAGAATGACACTCATTGTCTATATTTATTCTCTCCGCCGACCAACTGTTCCTCCAACCAATACACAGGCACAGGTCTGTCATCTCAGAAAGGGAGAGAGAGAGGGAGTGTGTGAGAGAGAGAGAGAGAGAGAGGGGGAGTGTGTGAGAGAGAGGGGGAATGACCGAGAAAGAGTACAGGGAGATATAGACAACAGAGAGGAGAGAGGAGTGTTGTGGAATAAATGAGTACCTACCCAGCAATTTATGAAGAGGACCAGTAGAACCTGGACTAGCTGAGCAGGTGAATTGCTAGCTGACCTGGTGGAATACAGCACTGAAAGCAACCATCTTCACTTGGACCAGTATCTGGACGACCAGGTCAAGTTGGGGGTACAATAGCTGGCTGGCTGAAGAAGCCATTTTAGCGACCATCTTCACTTCCTCCAAATTCCCCAGGTAGTGCCAAGATGGCAGAGAGTGGCGGCGAGCCTAACCTGCAGTCCTACATTATGGACGAGGAAACTCTGAAGAGGAAGCAGAAGGAGAAGCTGAAGAAGCTCCTGGCCACGGGGGGAAACCCTCGGCCCGCACGCTCCCTCTTCTTCCTCACACTGAAGAACCCCTTCCGCAAGGCTGCCATCAACATTGTGGAATGGAAGTATCCTTTAGGGGTCTGGGGTCAAGGGTCAGGGGTTAGAGGTCAGGAGGGTGTGGGAACAGGAGACGGTTGTCACTAGATAACCATGCTCAGAGTTGGGTGTAGAAATTAAGTAGCCTGGTCCCAGATCTGTTTGTGCTGCCTTGTCAACACAGCACAAACAGGCTAGATAAGAAAGGTTTGGCCATTGACTTTTAAACCATGAAGCATGGTCAAGCTGTTAGAAATAATGGAAACACAGTGCGTTCATACCATAAATGTCTAACATGGCCAGATAGTGAAGCCTGTCTGTGGATTGGCGATATAGCAAATTATTGTTTATGACATTGATACATTTGGTCTTGTATTAATGGTCAATGTAACCCAGCAGTGTTTCCCACATCGTGCCCCAAGCCCAGTTTCTATTGAGGTCATGGATAGCAACTGAGTTAAGGCTTTGTGTATTTGGTGGATGACAGAGAAGTATTTGAACAGCTAATCAAATGGCTACCTAGACTATTTTCATTGCCCCCCCCCCTTTTTATGCTGCTGCTACTCTGTTTATTATCTATCCATAGTTACTTTAACTCAACCTTCATGTACATATTACCTCAATTACCTCGACTAACTAGTGCCCCCGCACATTGACTCTGTACCGGTACCACCTGTATATAGCCTCGCTAATGTTATTTTACTGCTGCTCTTTAATTAATTGTTTCTTAAATGTTTTATTTTTTACTGATKTATTTTTTACTTAACACTTATTTTTCTTCAAACTGCGTTGTTGGTTAAGGGCTTGTAAGTAAGCATTTCATTGTAATGTCTACCTACAGCTGTTGTATTCGGCAAATGCAATTTKATTTGATTTGATTTGTTTTGAATGGGTGGTAGCAGCAGAGCGTCTGGGAACAACTGTTTCAGGGATCTGAGGAAAATGGCTGCCTTCGTGACGAGTCAACACTTTATAAAGCACCTCCCGTTGAGCCTCGTATTGTTTTGTATTGAATAAGGTGACAGACGGCTGGACCATATCTATGTATAGCCGTAGAGTTATAACCACTCCGATATGCTCACACATTACAGTACAACACACATGTTATAACCATTGGACACAGCCCTTACATTTTCTGGTGGTCCAGTCCAGTATGCAGACATGCTGAACTGTAGAATGGCTTGAGCACCAGAGCAACAGGTTGATAACTACAGGTTTCAGAACAACATGCAGTAGCATCAGGGTAGAGCGGAGACGACCCATATTGGACGGTGACAGGAACACAACATGGAGTACATTTCTGTTAGAATCATCTTGTAAATGCAAATTGTCTCGAGGACAAATCCACCACAGCTCAGAATCACAATTTAACCGTGTGCGTACKATAGAATCCCACATCCAAGGTTGCAGTTCTGTTTTGGTAGTGAGTAATGACTGTGGCTGCAGTAATGGTCCACTGAGATATTATAATCCAGTGAAGGTGTTGAAGGCCATTTTTTGACATGTAAAAAATGAGTTTGTTAAAGCTGCGGTGGGATGATATTCCTGGGGACGGACGGACAGCTGTCCTCCCACGTCACAGCCTAAAAACAGACGCGCTAAGCTAAGAGAATGCTGCCTCAGACACGGACTGGTGGTGGAATTGGGTACTGCAGTCTGAGAGGGGAACAGCATGACGACTATAATATTTGTTTTATTTAACTAGGCAAGTCAGCTAAGAACAAATCCTTATTTTCAATGATGGCCTAGGAACAGTGGGTTAACTGCCTTGTTCAGGGGCAGAACGACAGATTTGTACCTTGTCAGCTCAGGGATTCAATCTAGCAACCTTTCGGTTACTAGTCCAACGCTCTAACCACTAGGCTACCTGCCACCCCCCAATGAAGTTGCAGTTGATTATCCATGGTATTACCCTGATTAAAGCTTTGTACTATTACACACCCAGGAGTGCAACATTGCACAGCATTGACCGTTTTGAATGTGCTGTACTGAAGGGACCCAGATATTTGAACTCGCCACCATCTTTACCACAGGTGCCTACATAAATAGATCCGATTATCTTCTAACTGACCCATTGTTGGCCTCAAATGTCTTCCAGTGTGTTTTCGATACCCTTGGCTATATGGGGAAGTCCCTATTYAGGGGTTGCACATACTGTACATCAGTTAAACTGAAATAGACTCACTTTATCGATATGTTTGACATTTTGTGATTCAGATGAATGGCCAATATTGCTAGTTATGGTTACTCTGTCAATAGTCATCCTGTAACTGATACAAAACTAGCACGAGCGCTAGTTTTCTGGAATATGAAGTKTACAGTGGCATGTTAAACCATACACCTTATGGTTATTTAGATAGTGAACGTCGTCTAATAGGTGGGTGAGGTTGAAAGATCTCACTGAGATCCATGTGTACTTCCTGTAGGCATTGAAWGGTGGAATAGCTATCCATATCCATCCATATCCATCCATATCYCTTGGTTAGGTAACATCAGTTTGAATAAGAAAGGAAAATACCCCCACACAGTATCTTATGGTATATTTTAAAATATACTATTAAAATMATATTATTTCCTACACCCTGCAGTTCTGTGATCTGCTGGATGTGTATAATGTCGCTTGAACCTTTCCTGAGCGTTCCCCATCAGACCATTTGAGATCATCATCCTGCTGACCATCTTTGCCAACTGTGTGGCCCTGGCTGTGTTCCTGCCCATGCCTGAGGAGGACAGCAATAACACCAACAGCAACCTGGTGAGTCTGAACCCAATACACACCATCTCATATGGATTGAAAGTGATGGAGATCGTAATACTGCTAGTTGTGGGGTTCTATTTCAAATACTTGTTTTGATGTCTCACTATGGGATTTGCTGTCGGAGATAGACAGGTAGAGTGGCGAATGAGGTGAGCCCCTACCTCTTTATAAGGTGCCACTCGCCCCACCCTCTGGTCATTCTCACTTTCTTCCTTGCGAAGATCCCTACCCTCTCTGAAGCTCTCCTCAGCACAACTTGACCCCTGTCTTCTTGCTTAACTGTTCTCAGGCTAACCGCGAGGTTACGCTGCCAAACGTAGGACCTCAGCTCTCGCCCTTTGTGTTGAGTACTGACCGAAAGGAACGTTTTTACTTTAGAATAGAATTCTAATTCTCCGGTTGCAGCTATCGTCACACGGCAAGCTACTGAGACTTGGCTAGCGCAAGCCACAAGGCCTAGCTAATCCAGCTAGCTCGCTGTAAGGCCAGCTAAGCAACACTAGCTTTTCTACCTGCAAGGGTAAAAATGGCTAGCTCTCCTTTCTCGTTTAGCTCAACCTGTGTTCACTCGTTTTGTGTTGACTAAACGGACCAATCCAGCCTCACAAGCGTGGCGCTCAAGAGACTGCCATGCTTGTGGTCACCGACAGACTACYCTGCAACACACTCTTCTTCATGTTAGGCGAACGCTAGCTAGCTACAACTAGCTTCACAGCTACACACGGCTAGCACTCTCCTAACCCGAGTTTACAAACGTTTTGTTTTCTTCTCTGAGTTATGTAACCTGCTACCTGAGCAGGGCCGCTGCCAAAGCACCGCATACCGTGTAAATGCGGGGCCATGATTGCAGTCAAGGATACACACTCCTTGTGTATCACCTGCTTGGTGGTTGAGCATGCCAAAGCAGCACTCACTAACCCTGAGTCCTGTGTTGTAGGAAGATGACTAAGACCTGCCTCAAACGGACTGTTCTCCCTTACAGCCTGGGGGCAATAAGCCTAACTCTTAACCCCAAACCTCCTTGGTTGAGGGTATGGATGGTTTTGAAACCTAGCAGTTGGGAAGGGGGGAGGYGGCATCTCGAGGCCCTCTAGCACCCTAAGCAATGCATCTTTTTCCAGACAAAAAATGTCCGGCTCACCTGCAGGTGGGCAGCGACCAGGCTCAATATTGAGTGGCCTGCGCCCACAGGGCGCGAAAGGGACTGGCTCAATGAGAGGAGGCTCCTTTCTGACACCGTCCCAGGGAAACAACTCCTCCCAGCAGGCCACTCCACAGGTGGAGAAAGCAGATTTCCCTGATGCTCTGATTGAGCCTAAGGAACGGTTTTGGCCGGCTGTCACCGCCATGTGGCAGAAGTGCGAACATTGAAAGAAGGAAGGCGAAGCCTTCAACTTCTGCCTGCCCTGCAGATCRGGGTACCGTGGCTACCCGGTCTACCCTTCCACAAGCCATGGCTTCGTGGCAGGGAGAGGGCAGCACACTGGCTCCAGCGGTAGAGAGGGGCAGCCAACAGTTCACACCATGTCCTGGTCTGTTCCCTCTCAGGTGGAGCACAGACTTTCCCCCCACATCACAATGGGGGAGAAGCACATCTGTGCTCCTAAAACCCTATCCCCCGTGCAACGGCTCATTCCCATGCGTCCACTCACAGGGAASACGAAGGGAGCGCACTCAACCACCAAGTGCCTTCCTTGCCACAGCTCTCCCCTCAATCCATCTTGCCAAGGGCACAGAGCAAAAATACAACAAAGGGCGCCTCGCCATGAAGCCACCAGAGGGCGCTTCGTCAACACTGGTGAGCAAGAGTCATCTAACTTGTGGGCAACTCGCTGCAAGAGCAAGGAACTGCAAAATGTGCAGTCCAGCCCAGGGTCTTGTCCGCAGTTAAAAGGGGTACAGACTGCAGTTCGCTATGAAGCCACCCTTTTTCAATTGAATTATAAATTCAGTAGCAAGTGACGACTCAGCTCGCTCAACATTCTGTCTCGCTCTATTTCTCAATGCAACTGGTTTACTTCAGTCGACCTACAAGACGCTTATTTTCACATAAGTATTCTGTCAGCAGACAGAAGGTTTTCTCAGGTTTGCCTTTCAGTGCTTGGTAACACTTTATTTGGATAGTCCATCTGTAGATACTCTACAGACTATCTACAGACAATCAGTAATATTTAAACTATCTACTAACCCTAACCTTAAACCTTATCCTAAATCTCAACTTAACCCTTACCCAAATCCTAACCTTAAACTTAACCCTAACCCGTATTCTAAACCTAACCCTAACCTTATCCTAAACCTAAACTTAACCCTTACCCTAATCCTAACCTTAAACTTAACCCTTACCCTAACCCCTATTCTAAACCTAACCTTAACTGTAACCTTAGTAAGCAGTTGCTTACCAACAGATAGCTTGTTGATAATTTGACCATCTGTAGAGCATCTACATTATAGACTATCCGGACTATCCAAATAAAGTGTGACCCAGGGTAAAGCCAACGAATACCTCGCTGGCCCCTTCGGGCTAGCGCTAGCTACCCGGCTGTTCAGCAAGTGTGTGGAGGATCAGAGGACTCAGAGTCTAAGCCTCCATAGACAATTACCTCCTTTGCTTCACGACACAGGCGCAAGCAGTACAGGACACGGCTTCCCTAGGGTTCAAATTCAACCAGGAAAAGAACTGCCAACACAGAGAATAGAATACCTAGGTGTCAAGCTGGACGACGATACGACTCTGGTGGCGTACATCAACCGCCAGGGCGGCTCTCGCTCTCTGCATCTACACAGACTAGCTGTCAAGATTATTCTGCGGAGCAGAGCGCACCTCCTTTCACTACGTGTGACTCATGTCCCGGTGGTACTGAATGTAGAAGCGCACTTGTTGTCCAGAGGGAATCCCCTGTACCTGGATTGGAGACTCCATCGCCCAGTGGAGAACCAGATCTGGGTGAGATATGGACAAGCCACCACAGATCTCTTCGCATTGCACAAAGATGCGCACTGCCCGTTGTTCTTTGCGCTGGCAGGAGACTCACTACTAGGGGTGGACGCGCTGGCACACCCTTGGCTAAGGGTGATGCTCTATGCCTTTCCTCCTCTAGGCTTGATACTCCCTACTCTAGTCAGAGTGAGGGAACAAGGCTTATCCCTCGTCTTGGTAGACCCTTGATGGCCAGGGAAGCTCTGCTTCTTCTCCAAGCTAATGGAGAGATTTTCCACCCTCARCCAGAAACCCTGGCCCTTTGGCCCTGGCCCATGAATCTGAATGCGACAGGCTTGCCACTCAGAGTCAGTGAGACTATCCAGAGTGCCAGAGCACCTTCTACACGCTCACTGTAACAGGACCTTCTGGAGAGAGGGAAGGTTTTCTCCACTGTAACGGTCTATTTAGCTGCTATCTCTGCCTACCATATAGGCTTTGACAACAACACAGTAGGGMGGCATCCCCTGTTATGTCGTTTTATGAAGGGTGCGTCACTTACAGTATGTCCAGTCTCCAAGCCTTTAGCACCGTCTTGGGACCTGTCTATTGTGCTTGAGGTTATTTCACAGCAACCTTTCGAGCTGCCTGAAAGCGTGGATATGATATCTCTCCTTCAAAACCACTTTACTGATTGTCCTTYCYTCTGCAAYGCAAGTGAGTGAGCTGCACGAACTGTCAGTCCACCATTCGTGCCTACAGTTTGCCCCGGGGTTTTCACCAGTGGTGGAAAAAGTACTATATAGTCATACTTGAGTAAAAGTAAAGATACCTTAATTTAATAGAAAATMACTCAAGTAAAAATGAAGGTCTAAAAGTATTTGGTTTTAAATATACTTAAGTATCAAAAGTAAATGGAATTTCTCAAATGTACTTACGTATCAAAAGTAAGATTTTAAACCATACAAATTCCTTATATTAAGCAAATCAGATGGCACAATTTTCATYTTMTTTTTTTATTGAAGGATAAACAGGGGCACACTTCAACACTCAGACATAATTTACAAACGAAGCATTTGTGTTTAGTGAGTCCGCCAGATCAGAGGCATTAGGAATGGCCAGTGATGTTCTCTTGAAAAGTGTGTGAATTGGACCATTTCCCTGTCAAAATGTAACGAGTATTTTTGGTTGTCAAGGAAAATGTATGGAGTAATAAGTACAATATTTTCTATAGGAATGTACTGAAGTAAAAATGAATGTTGGCAAAATATAAAATAGTAAAGTAAAGTACAGATACCCCAAAAAACGACGTAAGTAGTACTTTAAACTTTATTTTTTACTTAAGTACTTTACACCACTGGTTTTCATAAGGTGACTTTGTTACCTAACCCCACCTTTATGCCTAAAGTGAGCAATACTTATAATTGCCATAMAATAGAATCAAGTATTTGAACGTGAAGTCAAAGTTACTTGCGTAACACCGGTTCTCTGAGAATACGAGTGCGACGTCTCACCTCATGTCCCTGCTCGCAAGAGTGCAAGGAAGAGAGATGCTTGAGATTGGCCAGAGGGTGGGGCGAGTGGCACCTTATAAAGAGGGAGGGGCTCACCTCATTCGCCACTCGACCTGTCTGCCTCCGACAGACATTGTGTGATTGGTTCTTRGGTAGTGATGCGACTATCCAGCGAATCCCATAGTGAGACATCTCCCTCATATTCTCAGAAAACCGGGTTACTCTAGTAACCTTGAGTTTTCCTCATGAAGCTTCCTCGTCTGTCATGAAAACACAGAACATGTGTGAGTGTACATATGTGTCTGAATGCGTAGTGAGCACTGTACTCATACCTCGATCATGGCGGTGAATGACCTGATTATTTCATGGTCCTGCTGCTAACTYGTCACTGTTCTGTTGTATGAGCACAGTTCATAAATCAAGCAGACTGGGATCTGGAGCCTAGTGTAGTCACCTTGACTTTTGATGGGCACAAAGGCCTGGATGTCTGGTGTAATCCAGTTTGACATCTGATCCAGCAGCAAGTGCTAGAAAGTTGACCTGGTTTGTTTTTGTGGGCCAGATGCCAGACTGGCCACATAGAACTAATTGCTGTCCAACTCTGATAGTTCTGCTCATTTTGAGTTTTGTAACACTCTCTAGAAATCAACCACAAAATGCCCATATTACAAATGGGTTGACAGATATTTCTGTATCTGAGTGACCCCAATCCGGAGATAAAGATAGAGGGGTCGTTCCACCGATTCGGTGCCTTATGAGAAGTGTGTATAACATGGTATAAAAAAAGTTTGATTTCACCTAATTTTAACATTCTGTCATAAAGAGCACATGTTCAACGTAATATAATATAATAATATAATATAATATCACGGTTTCCCATCTCAACAGGTTAAATTAAAAAAAGTACCTATAAAGTGCCAAATAAAGTAACAGGGTTGACTGTAACAGGGTTGACTGTAACAGGGTTGAAGATTTCATCTCAAATCAGCCCCGCGACAGGAAGAATAGAAGCTTGTTTTGTGCAACAGGGAGTGGCAATTGAATGCAAGCTTCACAACAACAAAWWWTMTATTGTTAACACATTTCTAGCCTGTCTATATCAGTTTTCCACCACAAAACACCAGAAAATGGCCAAAAAGAGTAGAACCAGCTCACCTGCTTTTACACTATGATTTGGCTATGTTCAATGTTTGCTTTCCAAAAACATATTTAAGAAGGAATAATTACACCATATTAAAATTAGAGTTTAGTTCACACAGCAGGGTTGACCTTAAAATGGGGGAACAGACATAAATTAATCACGAATCACATTAAATAAATAATCATCTTCAGAAATGACTTTGTCAAAGCAACAAGAAACCTATGGCTTTACAATGATGGTGAATGGGTGTGTGTGTGTGTTGGAAACCTAAAGATACATACTATAAATTGCGCTATAGGAATGTCCATGACATGCCAGAATCTAACCCAATGTCATTTAGGTTCACTGTGCTACAAGCAGTACAGTACAGCACTTTGAAACTTTATTAACAACACTGTTGTTGACGCTATAAAACTCCCTGCACATGCCCTTTCTCCGGGGATCTGAATAGTCCTACCCTATTAAGTAATCAAGCATCAAATAGAACATAGCATTTCATGTTACCCATGGCCACTTGCTACAGTATCTATCCATCATCACCGACTTATGCCTATTTGCTTTCCAATTTATCGCTTGTCCGTGCTCAAAATCACGTTTCAAGTTCAAGTTTAAGTTAATTTGCATTGTGGAGTACAACAGTATACAAACAGTATATTTCTTGCAAGTTAACAGACAGGGCGATGAGTGAGTGGGTGCCATCTTAGGGACCTCAGCTCTGAGGTGCCCAGTTGTTAATCAGTGGGGCCATTCTCTGGATGCCTGGCCGGTAATGGGAGAGGAGGAGAGACACAAATACACAGAACACCAGGGAGCTACTGAGCTGATGGATTTACCAAGCAGGATCAACTTAGTCCGTTTAACTCTTGTAAATACTCTAAATAACTCAATATTTCAAGTTTAGTTTCAAATTAATATACTTAAAATGGTTGTTGTGCCATTGACTCCTAAACTCTTACAACTAGCTATAACGTGTTTGGAGACTTTGTCACCAAGCAGAATCAAGGAATTATACTCCATTGCACATATTCATTATGGGTACTGTATAATGGGTACTGTAGTACTGTAGTTAGTACCTCATGATACCCTAACAAGCCTTTATCGTTGTTTCACAGGAAAGTCTGGAGTACATCTTCCTCATTGTCTTCTCCATAGAGTGCTTTCTAAAGATAATAGCCTATGGATTTCTATTTCACGAGAATGCGTATCTGCGGAACTGTTGGAACATACTGGATTTTGTCTGTGTATCTGTGGGGTAAGTAGGGAAGAGATGAAAATGCTCTGTCATGTTCT
>NC_036838.1:24260546-24262461 GCF_002910315.2 Salvelinus sp. IW2-2015
TCTATCTTTCAACCTCTCCCCTCTCCCTCTCTTCTCCCTCTCCTCTCTCRTCTCTCTTCCCTCTCRCCCTCTCCTCTCCCTCTCCAGGCTGTTTGCAGTCATCGGGGACTTCATCACCTATATCAGTGGTGTGGAGGCTCAACCAGGGGACAAGGGAGGAGGCTTCGACATGAAGGCCCTCAGGGCATTCAGGGTGCTCCGGCCCCTCAGGCTGGTCTCTGGAGTCCCCAGTAAGGACCACTGTACAATAGGAACCCTGTAGCAGTCAGGGACAGGAAATCAGCAGAAGGCAATTCAGGTTAAAGTGTAGAATGACAAAATAAATYYCCTCTGAATCAGGCTTAACATGTCCTATTTATATTAAATAAACCAAAACATATTTCTCACAAGTGTAGTGTAGTTCGTATAAACTCTACAAACAATATGTCTATTCCCGAGGAATTTGAACGGTAAGTTAATGTGATCATATATTTCATGAATGAACAGAAATGACCAATATAACCAAACGCTAACGTTTTAGATTACTGGGAAATCATTACTGGTGATATATCTATATGGGAATTTCTAAGCATTTAAAAAACAAAGGGCAAAACAGTGAATGCGCTCAAATTGGCGGGAAGCAGATAGCTCATTTGTGGTAAGAGGAGCCTAGCACTCACTTCACCACAACCATATTCMGAGAACACTTACCTTCAGCAACAATGCTAGTGTCAAATACAACATGATTTGGTTCATTGCGGTTAGTTTGCAGTTTGATCTAGTTATATTGGTKAACTACTACAGTGGTTCCCAACCAGTGGTACTAGGACCACTAGGGGAAATTGGGGTTTCTGTACAGCACTTTGAGATATCAGCTGATGTAAGAAGGGCTATATAAATACATTTGATTTGATTTGATTTGAAATTGGCCTATCTACAGGGGGTACTTGATAAGACTCATGAGACCATAGACCTACTGGTAAAATGCACGAGGGGGTACTTCAGGGGTACTCAAGGAAGGGGAAAATTCAGTCGGTGGTACAGTAACTGAAAATGGTTGTCAACTACCGGACTACTAGGTCCGCTGATGTTTAAAATGTGTCTGCTCTTCCCCTGCAGGCCTGCAGGTGGTGATGAACTCCATCCTGAAATCCATGCTACCTCTGTTCCACATCTCCCTGCTGGTCTTCTTCATGGTCACCATCTACGCCATCGTGGGACTGGAGCTGTTCAAGTGCAAGATGCATAAAACCTGCTACTACACAGGCACAAGTAGGAAACACACACACACACACGCACACACACGCACACACACACACACACACATACACACACTTATATCTTCTCCCCCGTTGTCCTGCAGATATCATAGCCACAGTGGAGAATGAGAAGGCATCTCCGTGTGCCCAGGCCGGTAATGGTCGGCGCTGCACCATCAATGGGACAGAATGTAGGACGGGATGGGCCGGACCCAACAACGGCATCACACACTTTGACAACCTGGGCTTCGCTATGCTCACTGTRTACCAGTGCATCACTACCCAGGGTTGGACCGACGTGCTCTACTGGGTACTGTTACATCACCCCTATACCTTAATATTACTGTACTGCTTCATCCTGTTGCATTATGTACTTCACCCCAGTTAATGTAGCCCATACCTGTACTCTCACTCGGTCTCATTATCATCGCGTCTGTTCTCTCGCATCCATCCAATCGCATCCATCATCCTATCAATCCATTTGCCATCCAATTCCATCCATCCATCCATCCACCATCCATCCATCCATCATCCATCCATCCATCCATCCTCCATCCATAATCCATCCCTCTCTCTCTCTCTCTCCTCGTCTCTCTCTCTCTTCTCTTCTCTCTCTCTCATCTCTCAGGTCCTCTCGGTCGTCTCTCATCCTCTTCTCTCTCTTTCTCTTCTTCTCG
>NC_036838.1:24262517-24263795 GCF_002910315.2 Salvelinus sp. IW2-2015
TCTCTCTCTTTCTCTCTCTTTCTCTCTCTCACTCTCTCAATTAGATTTCAATTCCATTTCAGGGGCTTTATTGGCATGGGAAACATATGTTTACATTGCCAAAGCAAGTGAAATAGATAATAAACAAAAGTGAAATAAGCAGTACAAAAAAAATATTAAAAAAATTACAGTAAACATTACACTCACAAATTTCCAAAATAATTTAGACATTTCAAAGGTCATATTATGTATATATACAGTGTTGTAATGATGTGCAAATATTTAAAGTACAAAAGGGAAATAAATATAAATATGGGATGTATTTACAACGGTGTTTGTTCTTCACTTGTTGCTATTTTCTTGTGGTAACAGGTCACACATCTTGCTGCTGTGATTGCACACTGTGGTATTTCACCCAACAGACATTGAAGTTTATCAACAACATTTAAAAAAAAAAATAGTTGTGAGTCTGTGTAATCTGAGAGAAATATGTGTCTCTATTATGGTCATACATTTGGCAGGAGGTTAGGAAGTGCAGCTCAGTTTCCACCTCATTTTGTGGGCAGTGTGCAGATACTGTAGCCTGTCTTCTCTTGAGAGCCAGGTCTGCCTACGGCGGCCTTCCTCAATAGCAAGGCTATGCTCACTGAGTCTGTACATAGTCAAAGCTTTCCTTAATTTTGGGTCAGTCACAGTAGTCAGGTATTCTGCCACTGTGTATTCTCTGTTAAGAGCCAAATAGCAATGTAGTTTGCTCAGTTGTTTTTGTTCGTTCTTTCCAATGTGTCAGGTATTTTTATTAGATTTTTCTCATGATTTCATTGAGTCTAATTGTGTTGCTGTCCTGGGGCTCTGTGGGGTCTGTTTGTGTTTGTGAACAGAGCCCCAGGACCAGCTTGCTTAGGGGACTCTGCTCCAGGTTCATCTCTCTGTAAGTGGTGGTTTTGTTATGGAAGGATTGGGAATCACTTCCTTTTAGGTGGTTGTTGAATTTAACCGCTCTTTTCTGGATTTGGATAATTAGTGAGTATCGACCTATATCTGCTCTGCGTGCATTATTTGGTGTTTTACATTTTTTATTTATATTTTTTGCAGAATTCTGCATGCAGTCTCAATTTGGTCTCTCTCTTTCTTTCTCTCTCTTTCTCTTTCACTCTCTCGCTCACTCGCTCTCCCTCTCTCTCTCTCTCTTTCTCCCCCTCACTTTGTCTATGTCTTCCTCTATATCCCCCTGTCTCTCTGTCCTCTCCTTCCACTCCTTCTCTTTCTCTCTCCCCCTCTCTCTCTCCTCAGGTGAAT
>NC_036838.1:24264038-24278395 GCF_002910315.2 Salvelinus sp. IW2-2015
CACACACACACACACACACACACACACACACACACATCTCTCTCACTTTCATCTTTTCTCTATCTCTCTTTCCCCTCCGTCAGTGAATTCACTAAGGAGCGAGAAAAGGGCAAGGCGCGCGGAGAGTACACAGAGATGAGGGAGACCCAGCAGCTGGATGAGGATCTGAAGGGCTACATGGAGTGGATCACACAGGCCGAAGTCATGGACGCCGACGGGGAGGGACAGGGTACTTATGGCTTTCTAACCCTATCACCAACACACAATACAATAGAGGGAGGAGTACAATAGGAGTCAGCCCGTTGCAAATGTCCTGCAGGTTGGCATTTTATGTCATGAATCTTGTTCTGGTGGCAGCTCTGCAGAGCGGTCACTAGCTGGCACAGCCACAAAGTCATAAACATTTTTTAAACACCTGACCCTAACCTCGACCCTAACCTTAACCACACTGTTAACCCTAATGCCTCAGCCTAAACTTCAATATTTTTATTTTCATGAAATTTTACAATATAGACAATTTTGACATTGCTCAATTATCTAAGGGGAAATCTCTCAGTTCTGCTTCCAGTACAAGACTAATGACAATAAAAGTCAACCTGCTGACACCAGTGTCTCTTGTCCCCAGGCCTGCTAACGCTGGAGGATGGAGAATCCGAGGCAGGGAGCCTAAAGGACATGGACACCATGCAAAAAATCATGTACTACTAGTAAGTACACACCTARACCGGCTTCTGACTGGGACAACACTCGGGTGTTTTGATAAAACAAAAGTCTGACAGACTTCCTCCTAACATCCCATCTCTTCCTCCTCCTCTCCCTCATCTCTCACTTGCTCTGTTCAGCAAGCTGGCTCGTAAATGGAACGTTTTCTTCCGGCGTAAGTGTCTTGTGTATGTGAAGTCCCGTATGTTCTACTGGTGGGTGATCCTTCTGGTGTTTCTGAACACGCTGGCCATCGCTACTGAACACCACCAGCAGTCCCAGCAACTCACCGAGTGGCAAGGTCAGGGTCTACATATCATGTCTATAGCTTCAACCCATATACACACAATCCCAGCATCTAACAAGGCTCTTGTCTACGCCATGGCTAACACATGCAGACCTCTCTCTCTCTCTACCCCCTGTCCCCCCCCCCCCCCGCTTCTCCCTTCCCCCTCCCAGACACTGCCAACAAGGTGCTGCTGTCTCTGTTCGCCATTGAGATGTTTATGAAGATGTACGCCCTGGGTCTCCAGCAATACTTCATGTCTCTGTTCAACCGCTTCGACTGCTTCGTGGTCTCCACCGGCATTCTGGAACTCGTCCTGGTCCGCATGGACGTCATGACTGTCATGGGGATCTCTGTGCTGCGCTGCATTCGACTACTTAGGCTGCTCAAAGTAACCAAGTAAGACTTCACATTAGGCTGCATTAGGCTTTCAGGTGTGTTAGTGGTGGACTCCATTAAAAGCCTGCACACACCACGGCTCTCCAGGTCCAGGAATGGTCCAATTAATTGATGGGTTTATTGATTAATTGATTGTATCTTACATCCCCAACCCCTTGTAGCTTCACAGGAAGTGCACAGCACTTACTCTCTTGCTCTGTGTGTGTGTGTGTGTGTGTGTGTGGTGTGTGTGTGTGTGTGTGTGTGTGTGTGTGTGTGTGTGTGTGTGTGTGTGTGTGTGTGTGTGTGTGTGTGTGTGTGTGTGTGTGTGTGTGTGTGTGTGTGTGTGTGTGTGGTGTGTCTTCCAGGTAACTGGGACCGTTTCTCTCCCAGTAATCTGGTGGTGTCCCTGCTGAACTCAACCCCCTCCATTGCCTGCCTGCTCCTCCTCCTCTTCCTCTTCATCGTCATCTTCTCTCTGCTGGGCATGCAGGTGTTCGGGGGGAAGTTCAACTTCCCCAATGCGCCCAAACCCCGCAGCACCTTCGACAGCTTCCCCCAAGCTCTCATCAGTGTTTTCCAGGTGGGCAAGGAAATACAGTTTTTWTTTTTWWTTTTTAACAGATTTATCACACTAACAAGATGAAGGACGATATGGAGATCTGAAGGAGCATATGTACACGTATGATAGGAAAATGTTGGACATCAGCGCTTGCTTTTTGTTTCATTCGCTGTGGAAAAGCAGGACGATCATTTGTCAGTGGGAGCCTGACTGTGTTCCTTCCCTGCCTCTCTCTCTCTGTAAGATCCTGACGGGGGAGGACTGGAACTCTGTGATGTATGATGGCATCATGGCACATGGCGGTCCCACCATGCCCGGGATCCTCGTCAGCATCTACTTCATCATCCTCTTCGTCTGCGGAAACTGTATCCTCTGTGTGTGTGTGTGTGTGTGTGTGTGTATGTGTGCTGTCCAACACCTCTCTCAGACAGAAATCAGACTTAAATTCTGTCCTTGGGTACAATAGTGTCTCTCTTCCATTTCCTACCGTAATGAACTTTGACCCCTAGCACTTAGACATCCTGCTGAATGTGTTCCTGGCCATCGCTGTGGACAACCTGGCGGAGGCTGAGAGTCTGACCATGGCTCAGAAGGAGAAGTCTGAGGAGAAGAAACGCAAGAAGCTGCTCAGGGCTAACATGCCTGACAAGGCCACAGAGGAGAAAGCCCTCCTGGCCAAGAAGCTTGCAGCGGAGAGAGCCAAAATAGAGGGCATCCCTACCACAGCCAAGGTCAGATATTTCCAGTAGCGGTGCGGGGGTAAAATCACAGAAGAAGCCAAGCCAGTAAAAAAAAGCCATATTGTGATAATTGCGTTGTTTGCTCTATAACCCATTGGTTCATACGCCACCGTGGTATACAATAAGGCCATGACAACAAAAAGACAACAGTCACACAGTAGCGGAATAAATTCAACTACACATACGTTTGTTTCATCACAAAACTGGAGAGCAACATCTGTCCAGTGAAGTCCACAAAGCAAATATTGCATGTAACAAACAYCTACATCACCTGCAGCATGGTCAAGCAAGATAGTGTTTTCGACAGTTTACTAAACAACGACTGATTTAGACCCACGGAGTTACAGCAAATCAGCACAAAGACAACAGGAGCACTGCCTCTGCTATTCCAGCACCATTTACACTTTAACATTCAAACATCATCAAATCAACAAGGCTATATCCAGGCTGTATCACAACCGGCCGTGATTGGGAGTCTCATAGGGTGGCGCACAATTGGCCCAGTATCGTCCGGGTTTGGCTGGTGTAGGCCGTCATTGTAAATAAGAATTTGTTCTTAACTGACTTGCCTAGTAAAAAAAGGTTAAATAAATAAAAAATCTGCTTAGTTTAATACACTGAAAACAAACTTAAAGATACCAAAAACAATTTAGTCCAATCAATGTTGCTAAATATCATGTGGCTGTCCAATTGTATGGATTTCTGTCTGTCTATATGTGTGTGTGTTTGTGTGTGTGTGCGTGTGTGTGCGTGCATGCATGCGTGTGTGTGTGTGCACGTGCGCGAGTGTGTGTGTGTATGTATGTGTGTGTGTGTGCGAGCAAGTAAAACGAAACATGTTTACTCACACTACTTGTAGACTAGTTGAACGCCAATGCCATCCTCCTCTTTCATGTTGGCAAAACGGTCTATGGTCTCTTTCATACGGTACACTTTTCGTTTTTTGTTGTCATAAGCTACCTAGCTAAAATGATTGCTAGCCTAACTTCCTTGCATGGGCAACAATGAACCAGCTAAGTTAGCTAGCTAGTTAACGTGAGCCTACTAGGCTACATCTAGGCTACATATTGAACTTCAATCGGCTCAGGCCAGTGGCACAACATATTGCCATTATAATCATTGGCCTGTACAGAGAATTAAGTAAAAAAAGTCAAAATCCCCATCTCCATCTATGGCTTAGGGAAGGGACGATTTAGCAAGCTAGCTACCGCAGGACATCAACACAAGCAGAGCAGAAACAGATTTTTTTCCTGAAAATGACATTTTGCTTTGGAAGTGTTTTGATTGGTGTGAAACCAAATCCAAACCAAGCTTCCCCTTGGGGGGTGTTTTGCTGCATCAGGACAACCCACAGTTGTCACGTTCCTGACCTGTTTTCCCTTGTTTTGTATGTATTTAGTATGGTCAGGGCGTGAGTTGGGTGGGTTGTCTATGTGTTGTTTTCTATGTTGGGGTTTTGTGTGTTCGGCCTGGTATGATTCTCAATCAGAGGCAGCTGTCAATCGTTGTCCCTGATTGAGAATCATACTTAGGCAGCCGGGGTTTCACGTGTGTTTTGTTGGGTGTTTGTTCCTTGTTAGTGTTTCGCCACACGGGACTGTCACGGTAGTTTCATTTTGTTATTTTGTATCGCATATTTGTTTTCGTGTTATTAAATTACCATGGAAACCAACCACTCTGCATATTGGTCCGATCCTTCTCGCCTCTCCTCGTCCGATGAGGAGGACGATATAGACTATCATTACAACAGTTGAGCCCAGCTCAGCTCTGATTGGCTAATTATCTTATAAAATTGTATCAAGGGAGGCCAAATGCTTGCTGGCATCAATCAATCAAATGCTACGGACCAACATTTTTTACGCTTTTGGTCCGGACAGCATCAGCTACACATGTTGAGACAGAGGGGTGCTGTTTCCCTCACTCAGATGATTTCTACATGAGATTCAGCCACTTGCGTATTGACCTAAAATTATGAAAACACAGAGAGAGACAAAATATAAATWATTTTATAATTTGTATTTTTGTTGGTCAAATACTTGGGGAAGCCTGGCTTCCCTTGGCATCCATGATTACACGCCACTGTATATTTCACGGAGAAACCCGCCCCACGTTTTGCGTCAGTTTAACCGGTGGGATTTGAACCCAGGCCCCACTCTAATCAAAATGCTTGTTTATGTCACAGCTGAGAGTGGACGAGTTTGAGTCCAACGTGAACGAGATAAAGGACCCCTTCCCCCCTGCTGACTTCCCTGGTAAACCCCGTTCGCTCACACACCTCTGGGCACATTCATGTCAATCGAATCTGGATCTTAGAGAACTCTGAGATCTTAGAATTTTTAGAACATGTCACGTTTCCTGTTCTTTCTTTCGTCCAGGTGATGATGAGGAGGAGGAGCCTGATATCCCTGACACCCCGAGGCCACGGCCAATGGCAGACCTGCAGCTGAAGGAGGAGGTGGTGCCTATTCCAGAGGCCAGCTCCTTCTATATCTTTAGCTCTGATAACAAGTAATGATGATTATGGTGATGATTATGGGGATGATGATGTACTTGCTAAGACTGGGATATGTTGCTGTTTATCTGCCTTATAGTTGAATGCACTAACTGTAAGTCACTCTGGATAAGAGTATCTGCTAAATMACCAAAATGGAAAATGTACTGATGATGGTGGTGATGATGAATGGATTACAATGAATGCATTATGATGTTGGCATTATGTGGTTGTTTTAGCCTCCTTACTTGGCTGTCAGTCACTCTGCATAACAGTGTCTGCAGTTAAATTCCTGTGACGTAAATGGTGTCCCCCTCCAGGATCCGTAAGCTGTGCCACCGCATCATCAACGCCACCGCCTTCACCAACATCATCCTCCTCTTCATCCTCCTCAGCAGCATCTCACTGGCTGCCGAGGACCCCATCGACCCCATGTCCTTCAGGAACCAGGTGCCCACAGACATGCCTGCTCTGCCTGCTGTATCAGTCACCTCCTTATCTCAGATGGAAAAGCATTTGTTTCAGTAAAGAAAGCCGAAAGGGAAGGAATTTTGACCAAAATAACTGACACAAAGGAGTTTTCTCTGCTTCATGGCATCYCTGTCTTTAACCTATGCAGCATGCCTGTACGGAGTACCACATTAGAGATTCTGCTAAAGAGCTCTGGCGCGCTACTAGGCTGAAATGAATCCGCCCACGTTGTCATGTTGCCCTGTTTCCCCTGTGTAGGTGCTGGCCTCCGCTGATGTGGTCTTCACCTCAGTGTTCACMGTGGAAGTTGTCCTCAAGGTAACCAGGCATTGTCGGCTCCACTACTAGTAGCCGTACTGGGTTAGAGAGGCACTTTTCTAAATGGGTGTCTTACATGTTTACATTACCGAGTACATGCACCTTTTCTGCAGCAACGGTACATCGGTAATGTGACAAGCTCTCCCGACATTATGTTACATCCACTTTAACCTGCACCGSAGCCATATTCAACTCTATATGTTTTCACATGAGTAGCCATGAGTTCATGTGGGTTAATGGTTTGTTGGTTTGAGAGGGTTTATGTCTCAACCAGTCTCGTCATCTTCAGTATCCTTCCGCCTCTACTCCAGATGACCGTATACGGCGCCATCATGCACCCCGGCTCCTTCTGCCGGAACTCCTTTAATATCCTGGATCTGATTGTGGTCAGCGTATCCCTCCTCTCCATGCTCATGGAGTAAGTAGTCCCTGGGAATGTATAATGTCATTCAAATGCTGTGGCACAACTGAATCTATTCCATAATGCTTGATGTAGCTTCAGTTATGAGTGTGTGTCTCTCTCTAGAAATACAGACTATAGACAAGTCAAGTGTGAGATGTGGTGGCTTCCCTATCTAGGTCCAGTGCTATCTCTGTGGTGAAGATCCTCAGGGTGTTGAGGGTGCTGAGGCCCCTAAGGGCCATCAACAGGGCCAAAGGACTGAAGGTGAGCTTACCTGTGCTCTCTACCCCTCACTTCTATCCCTCACCTGTACTCCTTACCTGCTCCTCTGACACTATATTCACATTCTCATTGTTTTTTTACATGTTCCCATTACCTAACGCACCAAATGCAYTACTTTGACCAACCCAGCAGCRACATGTTTTTCTAGTTCTGGTCCTYAAGTACCCATCTGATATGCTGGTTTCTGCTGTCTCTTGTGGTCTAGCATGTGGTCCAGTGTGTTTTTGTGGCCATCAAAACCATTGGCAACATCGTGCTGGTCACCCTGCTGCTAGACTTCATGTTCGCCTGCATTGGAGTCCAGCTCTTCAAGGTGCAGCTCTTATGAGCTCTATAGGGATTTATGGTAGTTATAGCGATGTATTGGTAATTTATAGGATTGTATGGTAGTTTATTATGAATGCATGGTAGTTTATAGCGATGTATGGAATTTATAGGGATGTATGGTAATATATATGGATGTATGGTAATTTATAGGGAAGTATGGTAGTTTATATGGATGTATGGTAGTTTATTTAGGGAAGTATGGAATTTTATAGGGAAGTATGGTAGTTTATATGGATGTATGGTATTTTAGGAAGTATGGTAATTTATAGGGAAGTATGTAGTTTATATGGATGTATGGTAGTTTATAGGGATGTATTGTCATTTATAGGGAAGTATGGTAATTTATAGGGAAGTATGGTAGTTTATATGGATGTATGGTAGTTTATAGGGATGTATGGTAATTTATAGGGATGGTATGGTAATTTATAGGGATTTATAGTAGTTTATTAGGGAGTATGTAGTTTATAGGAAGTATGGTAATTTATAGGGAAGTATGTAGTTTTATATGGATGTATGGGTAGTTTATAGGGATGTATGGTAATTTATAGGATGTATGGTATTTATAGGGATTATAGGTTTATAGGATGATGGTAGTTTATAGGAATTTATGGTAGTTTATAGCGATGTATGGTAATTTGTATGGTCCTTTATAAGGATGTATGGCAGTTTATAGGATGTATGGTAATTTATAGGGGTGTAATTTATAAGGAGGTATGGTAATTATAGGGATTATTGGTAAATTATAGGGATGGATGTCATTTTATGGATGTATGGTAATATATATGGATGCATGGTAATTTATAAGGATGCATGAGTGTATAGGGATGTATTGTAATTTATAGGGAAGTATGGTAGTTTATAGGGATGTGTGCTAATATATAGGGATGTCATTTATATGGATGTATGGCAATTTATAGAATGGATGGTAGTCATAGGATTTATAGTAGTTTATAGGGATGTGTGGTAATTATAGGGATGTATGGGAGTTTATGGGATGTATGGTTGTTTATAGGGATTTTTGGTAATTTGTATGGTAAAGTACAAGGATGTATGGTAATTTATAGGGATGTGATGGTAATTTATAGGGATGTATGGTAGTTTATAGGGATGTATGGTAATTATAAGAGTGTACAGTGAGGAAAAAAGTATTTGATCCCCTGCTGATTGTTGACGTTTGCCCACTGACAAAAAAGAAATTACAGTCTGTAATTTTAATGGTAGGTTTATTTGAACAGTGAGAGACAGAATATCAACAAAAAAATCCAGAAAACGCATGTCAAAAATTTTATAAATTGATTTGCATTTAATGAGGGAAATAAGTATTTGACCCCTCTGCAAAACATGACTTAGTACTTGGTGGCAAAACCCTTGTTGGCAATCACAGAGGTCAGATGTTTCTGTAGTTGGCCACCAGGTTTAGCACCACATCTCAGGAGAGATTTTGTCCCACTCCTCTTTGCAGATCTTCTTCAAGTCATTAAGGTTTCGAGACTGACGTTTGGCAACTCGAACCTTCAGCTCCCTCCACAGATTTTCTATGGGATTAAGGTCTGGAGACTGGCTAGGCCACTCCAGGACCTTAATGTGCTTTTTCTTGAGCCACTCCTTTGTTGCCTTGGCCGTGTGTTTTGGGTCATTGTCATGCTGGGAATACCCATCCACAACCCATTTTCAATACCCTGGCTTGAGGGAAGGAGGTTTTCACCCAAGATTTGACGGTACATGGCCCCGTCCATCGTCCCTTTGATGCGGTGAAGTGTCCTGTCCCCTTAGCAGAAAAACACCCCCAAAGCATAATTGTTTCCACCGCCATGTTTGACGGGGGGATGGTTTCTTGGGGTCATAGGCAGCATTCCTCCTCCTCCAAACACGGCAAGTTGAGTTATGCCAAAGAACTCCATTTTGGGCTTCATCTTGACCACAACACGTTCACCCAGTTGTCCTCTGAATCATTCATGTTTCATTGGCAAACTCAGACGGCATGTATATGTGCTTTTCTTGAGCAGGGGGACCTTGCGGGCGCTGCAGGATTCATTCCCTAGTCCGTTTCATCGGTGACTATGGTTTACCATTGATTGTCTGGTGACTATGGATCCGCTGCCTGAGCATCATTGACAAGATGCCTCCCTGTGTAGTTCTGGCTGATTCCTCACCATTCTCAATGATCATGCAACTCCACGATCGAGATCCTTGCATGGAGCCCTAGGCCAAGGAGTTTGACAGTTCTTTGGTTTCTCCATTGCGAATAATCGCACCAATGTTGCACCTTCTCACCAAGCTGCTTGGCAATGGTCTTGTAGCCCATTCCAGCCTTGTGTAGATCTACAATCTTGTCCCTGACATCCTTGGAGAGCTCTTGGTCTTGCCATGGTGGAGAGTTTGGAATCTGATTGATTGTATTGCTTCTGTGGACAGGTGTCTTTTATACAGGTAAGAAACTGAGATTAGGAGCACTCCCTTTAAGAGTGTGCTCCTAATCTCAGCTCGTTACCTGTATGAAAGACACCTGGGAGCCAGAAATCTTTCTGATTGAGAGGGCGTCTAAATACTATAATTTACTCATAATATGCAATCAAATAGTATATTATCACTGCGAATCTGTTTTTTATCGTGTTATTCGCCTATTCTATCATAAGATTTTAGTTACTTCTGTCTCTCTGTTCAAATATAGACCTAACCATTTAATAATATTAGATCTGAAAGTCATTTCTTGTGTCAGTGGCGAGCAAACAGCAGATACATAATCCCGGAGGGGCTATCGGAATATTTTGTGCTTAGTAAAGTGGAAATGTATTGTATAGCAGGATGTGGCTTGGTATCGGTGATTATGGTAGATGGTATAGGAGTGGATGAGTATCAGGGTTGTATGAGAGTTTGATAGGGATGTAATGGTTGGTTTATAGGATTTTGGTATTTGTATGGTAAAGTACAAGGATGTATGGAATTTATAGGATGATGGTAGTTTATAGGGATGTATGGTAATTTATAGAGATGTATGGTAGTTTATAGGATGTATGGTAGTTTTATAGCGATGTATGGTAATTATAGAGATGTATGGTAGTTTATAGGGATGTTATGGTAGTTTATAGGGATGTATGGATTATAGCGATGTATGGTAATTTATAGAGATGTATGGTAGTTATAGCGATGTATGGTAGTTTATAGGATGTATGGTCATTTATAGGGATGTATGGTCATTTAGGATGTATGGTAATTTATAGGATGTATGGTCATTATAGGGATGTAATTTATAAGGATGTATGGTCATTTATAGGGATGTATGGTCATTTTATAGGGATGTATCATCGTTTATACACCTGATGATCAAAACAGAAGTCCACACACAGTCAAAGCTAATATTCTCGCTCATGTTCTGTATGTTTGTGTTCATGTTCATCCCTGCAGGGCAAATTCTATGCCTGCACAGATCCTGACAAAATGACAGAGGAGGAGTGCAAGTAAGAGAGTGCAGTGATATTGTTTAGTCCCTCGCACACAACATTACATGAAAGTACAGAATGGAGCATTACATTAGTCCTGCTTTCTGTTTCTCTGCCACACTCTCCTCTCCCATGTACTCTCTTTCACTCATTTATCTCTTTATTTCTTTCATTTTTTWATTAMAATTTTTCTTAATTWRTWTRTTTRTTTATCTCTTTCTCTCTCTCGCTCTCGCTCTCTCCTTCTCAGGGGCAACTACATTAGGTACCAGGAAGGTGCCATCCATCCGATGACCATCCATAAGAGAGAATGGATCAACGCAGAGCTCAACTTTGACAACATCCTCGAAGGCATGCTGGCTCTCTTCACTGTCTCCACCTTCGAGGGCTGGCCAAAGTGAGACATACATAGAAGCTTGGGATTTTGTATTTATCACATGGCATGCCCAATAAAGTACTATGGAACACATAGAAATGTATGTATGTCATGCTTGCTCAATGTGTGTGTTGTGTGTGTTGTGCTGTGTGTGTTGTGTGTTGTGTGTGTGTGTGTGTGTGTGTGTGTGTGTGTGTGTGTGTGTGTGTGTGTGTGTGTGTGTGTGTGTGTGTGTGTGTGTGTGTGTGTGTGTGTGTGTGTGTGTGTGTGTGTGTGTGTGTGTAGGTTGCTCTACAAGGCCATAGACTCTAACATGGAGGATGTGGGTTCCCCCATCTACAACAACCGCATCGCCATCTCCATCTTCTTCATCGTCTACCTCATCCTCATCGCRTTCTTCATGATGAACATRTTCGTGGGTTTRGTCATCGTTACATTRCAGGAGCAGGGAGAGCAGGAGTACAAGAACTGCGAGCTGGATAAGAACCAGGTGTGTGTATCTGGGTGTGTGTGTGTCTCTCTGTTTTGTTGGTTGTTCCAACACACAGCAGTGTGTAACCCCTCTGTGTCCTGGTCTTCCCTCTGACAGCGTGCGTGTGTCGAGTACGCCCTGAAAGCCCGGCCGCTGCGCTGCTACATTCCGAAGAACCAGTATCAGTACAACGTGTGGTACATCGTCACCTCCTGCTACTTTGAGTACCTGATGTTTCTGCTCATCATGCTGAACACCATGTGTCTGGGGATGCAGGTAACGCTATCGGAGGTGGCTCAGGGAACCTTTTCATTTCAAATACTAAAAACGGGAAACTTTGAAAGGACTTCTCCTGCGTCACATCAATACGATGCCCCTGCAAGATGTTCCTACTAGATGTGTCCATCCCTTTTCCATATCTAGGAGGTCTGTTTTTTTTGTTTGTTTGTTTTTTGGACACTCTTGAAAACAAGATGGGCATCTCAAGAGATTTCATCCTGGAAAATGACAAGTCAAATAATATTAATGAATAAATATCTTTTCATTTCCTTCTTCTCTCCCCCTCTCTTCTCCCACAGCACTGTAACCAGTCAACCCATGTGACCGACCTGTCAGACATGCTGAACGTGATCTTCACTGTGCTCTTCACTGTGGAGATGATCCTCAAACTCATGGCCTTCAAAGCTAAGGTCAGTGGTCCATAGCGATGTCCTGACTGCACTACACTTCCCAAGATGCCTTGCAAATCAATGTGGGATCACAATGATTCCAGAATAATAGCACAGTGGTTATGTAGCTACTTTGTACTTCTTCATTGTGTGCTACCCTCTTCTCAAACTCATGGCCATCAAAGTTCAGAGCTGGAGTGTCTGTAGATTAAGATACCTTTTATACACACACACACACACACACACACACACACTTGTGATGAATGTTTTTCCTTGCCCCTAGGGTTACTTTGGAGACCCATGGAACGTCTTTGACTTTGTCATCGTCATCGGCAGCGTTGTTGACGTCATCCTGAGTGAAGTCGATGTGAGTATTGCCATTGCGTAATGTTAATCTGAAATATGTAAGTATTGTTATGTACTGTAATATGTTATGTACTGCAGTACTCACAATCCCCACTGTTCCTAAAAGGTTTAGGTTTTACTAAACAGTTCAGGTGGACCCACTGTGCATTTTTGTCTTCACATTTTGAATGTTTTCGGATTATTATTTATAAGAAGGCTGAGGAAAATCTACAGATATTTCACAATAAAAGCTCTGTCCTGTCATCTGACTTTCTGGACTGTGTTTACACCCCTGTCTGACACCCCACCCACTTAGAGAAACTCAGGCCAGGCTCCCCTGTCAGAACTCGGCCCCAATAATAGCACTGAGYATGCGGTCAGTATTCGCCAAGGGGTAACCCTCGCACTACCACCCACCTCTGCCCCGGCTGCACCCTCAACCCCCCGAACACACCGTCCTCCTGAAGCCCTGCAGCACCTGGCTGGAGCTTGCCTCACCCACCTGCCACGCCTTGAACACCACACCACACCCTGTCTGCTTGGTTACTTTATGCCCCTAACATAATAACCGTTTGGTCATTTCCCTCATTGCTTTTACTGTTTGAGACTGAGAGGGCTGATTCCAGATCAGTTGTTAAGGGCAGAAAACAACCACTGTCACKTTGTTTCACCTCCCACCACCGTGTGTCCAGCGAACTGTCAATCATTCCTACTTGTAAGTAAGAGATTGACATCCTTCTGTGGTTTTTACTGTGATTCCTGTACAAGGGACTGAGTCAACAGGTTTGGCGTCAGGCTCTAGATTTAAAGCAGCATTTCACATGTTTCGCTTCGGAAAAGTAAATGTAATTTTAGACAACATAATGTTAACTCAAGTTGCCATTACAGTAAACCTTCAGAAGACCCCATCAACCATTTTCACATCTTCACCCCTCAGCCGTCATCCAGTCGTATATTACAACGTTGTCCTTTTTTGTGCTCAAATGCATTCTCTCCCTCTCTCTCCCCACTTACTGCAGTCTTTCGTCCTCCATTTTCTCCTCCACCTTTGCTCCACGCATACCTCCAAAGCTGGCCCTGTCRCCCTTCGCCACTTCCTGTTCCACCACCTGTGTCTGATGTCACTTCATGTCTGACTTCKCTTCCTGTGTCTCCCGTCTCTCCCCCTCACAGGCAGCCCTGGCCTCCTCTGGAGGACTATACTGTCTCCACGGCTGCGCTGTAATTATTCGCCCGTAGACACTGCAAGAGCATCGCATGAAATCGCATGAAACATTGCATGAAACTCCGCGTTAGCATTTTTTATTCATTGTACAAAACATTGCATTGCAAATTGTTAGATACTCCTAAACTGTTGGAGCTAGGAACACAAGCATTTCGCTACACCCGCAAATAACATCGGCTAAATGTGTGCYTGTGACCAATACAATTGGATTTGATTTGATCTTCAGTCTCAGTAAAAGCCAGGACAAGAAGCATTTTCAGCAACTGTTTATTCCTTTGGTGCCTTCAGGAGGTGAACCCAATGCAAGCGATAGCAGATTCTGAAAATGCCCGTGTGTCAATCACCTTCTTCCGACTGTTCCGTGTGATGCGTCTGGTGAAACTGCTGAACCGTTCTGAAGGGATCCGGAACCTTCTGTGGACCTTCATCAAGTCCTTACAGGTCAGAGTTCACTCTGCTTCTTTGCCTTTCATTCTGTAAGATTCATGAAAATGTTGCCTTTCACAAGTCTCAGGATTTGATTGGACAGTGTGCACCAGTCTGACTATGTAATTGGTTGTTGTGCTGCAGGCCCTGCCCTACGTCGCCCTGCTCATCCTCATGCTGTTCTTCATCTATGCTGTGGTTGGGATGCAGGTATTGGACACACTCACACACACACAAAGATTCATGAAAATGTTGCCTTTCACAAGTCTCAGGATTTGATTGGACAGTGTGCACCAGTCTGACTATGTAATTGGTTGTTGTGCTGCAGGCCCTGCCCTACGTCGCCCTGCTCATCCTCATGCTGTTCTTCATCTATGCTGTGGTTGGGATGCAGGTATTGGACACACTCACACACACACACACACACACACACACACACACACAC
>NC_036838.1:24279219-24288382 GCF_002910315.2 Salvelinus sp. IW2-2015
GTGTGTGTGTGTGTGCATGTGTGTGTGTGTGTGTGTGTGTGTTGTGTGTGTGTGTGTGTGTGTGTGTGTGTGTGTGTGTGTTGTGTATGCTGTGTGTTGTGTGTGTGTGTGTGTGTGTGTGTGGTGTGTGTGTGTGTGTGTGTGTGTGTGTGTTTGTGTGTGTGTGTGACACACACACACACACACACACACACACACACACACACACACACACACACACACACACACACACACACACACACACACACACATATGATGCTGTTGTCCTCCACAGATCATCAACCTGTTTGTGGCGGTCATCATGGACAACTTTGACTACCTTACACGTGATTGGTCCATCCTGGGTCCTCATCACCTGGACGAGTTCAGGAAGATCTGGGCAGAGTACGACCCAGAGGCCATGTAAGTCTGTTTTTCTGTTTCTTTTTTATAACCCCTTATAAAAATATATGATCAGTCTTTTCAATTCGTTTTTTTATACTCTCAATGTATTACTGCTGTTAGCTGTTGTTTCCCTTCCTGTCCTGCAGGGGGCGTATTAAGCACCTGGACGTGGTGACTCTGCTGCGTAGGATRCAGCCTCCTCTGGGTTTTGGAAAGTTCTGCCCCCATAGAGTAGCCTGCAAGGTGAGAGATACAGGAGGGAATCTGTTCATTTATTGTATGTGTTAATTTAACATATCTATTTATGCAGCAGACACCTTTTTTTAATGATATCTTTATTGATTCTGCCTGCAGAGACTGGTGTCCATGAACATGCCACTCAACAGTGACGGAACGGTCACCTTTAACGCTACGCTGTTCGCACTGGTCAGGACCGGGCTGAAGATCAAGACTGAAGGTGTGTGTGTTTCAGTCAATTACAGAGTACTGTAGTCAGTGACTGGTCCAATTGAAAGTGTTGTATTAATATCCCCGCCTCACTGTTGCTATCTCATTGGTCAGGCAACTTTGAGAAGGCCAATGAGGAGCTGAGGGCCATCATCAAGAAGATCTGGAAACGCACCAGTATGAAGCTGCTGGACCAGGTCATCCCACCAATCGGAGGTGAGTTCAAACATCCTATCGTAATCCTCAACTTTATAGTCCAACAACAAGTAGTTCATTCTAATTTGCTGCCATGTTCTTATGGGTGTGTGTGTGTGTGTGTGTCAGATGATGAGGTGACCGTGGGGAAGTTCTACGCCACCTTCCTGATCCAGGACTACTTCAGGAAGTTGAAGAAGAGACAGGAGGAGTACTATGGCTTCCGACCCACCAAGAATAACGCCAAGAACGAGATACAGGTGAGACCTTAGCCACGTCAGAATTTGATAATTGCATACCTTCTAGTTGTCCTAATGACGTGTAATATAAATGTCATCTAGACTTTTTATGAATGATCTAGTCTTAATTGGTATACCCTCACCATATCTCTCTCTCTCTCTATCCCTCTCTTCCAGGCAGGTCTGAGGAGCATTGAGGAGGAGGCGGCTCCAGAGCTGCAGAGAGCCATCTCCGGAGACCTGATGAACGAGAATGGATAGAGCCATGGGAGGACGCGAGCAGAGGAGGTATCTTCAGGGTAAAAGGAGGGAGTGGGGGGGAAAGAGAGGAGAGAGGACAAGTTGAGGGTGAGAATTAAAACTCCCCTCTATTGTGAAATGTTGTTCCTTTCTTCCTCCAGCGGGCGGGCGGTCTGTTTGGGAACCACGTTGATTCCTTCACCATGGAGGAAGGAACCCGTAACCCTAACGCTACACAGGTCATCATTTCATAATTTCAACCATTTCAGTATTAACACTTACAGTATGTAACCTTCTTCGGACTCAAAGTGCTTTACATGGTATGGACCCTGAGTTTTTCCAGATCATGTCGACAGGAAAAACTCCTGTCCCGATGGAGGTAACTCACCTGTCTGTGTCTCCATGCAGGTGACCAGCCAGCGGCCCCTGCAGATGAGCAGATCAGACGACGGGGAGGCTACCAGTTCACCTGCCTACCATGCAAACGAGGASTTCTTCCCCTCAACGCCTAACAAAACCAACAACAACAATGTCAACAACAATGCCGGGGAGAGGTGAGTGTGTGTGTGAGTGGTCATTTTTTGTGTGTTTTGTGTGTTTGTTTTCCTTAGCTGAGAGGTCACACTACACAGTAATAAAGCAGGTGGATAACAAGCTGATTCTTTGTCCTTCTGTAGCTTTTCTTATGGGACATATGACCGGGTTCAGGTCTATACCATCTCAACCAGCAGAAGTTCCCCAGACAGAGACTGGCAGCTGCAGACAGTAGCTGGACCCAGGCAGGACGCTGAGACCCACAGAGAGCCCCTCAGCCCCCAGCAGGCCCAGGCCCAGGGCCCAGACAGCGCCTTCGATACACTTATACAGGAGGTGAGTGGAGAGACCAGGCACTGCATTTCGTACATACTGAATTCATATTGTATTAATGACATTGACATGGAACACTCGTCAYAACTCATTTTGAATCAGACACTTACAGTTATTCTCTCTCGCTCTCCTCTCTCCTCATGTCTTTCACCTCTGTTAGGTCTTGATAAACGGGGGGTTGGAGAGCTTGGCCAGGGACCCTCGTTTTGTGTCGGTGACGAAACYGGAAATGGCTGAAGCGTTGAACTTTGACCCTGTGGACATGGAAAGTTCCGCCACTGAGCTTATGAATGGTCGCAGAGGGAGCGTTGCCACACCTCCAATCAGGCCCCCTCGCAGATCACAGAGAAAGGCCAACCAATCAACAACACCCAGGGATGTTGTGTAGGCCAATAGGCCTGTCTTGCGTAGCACCGCAGTATGTCATCGAGTGACATCACGTGCTGAGGCATAAATGCCAGATTCTACAAATAGGACAGTCCTTACTGCAGGGTTTCCCAACTGGTGGCCCGTGGGATGAATTTAGCCCATAGGTGGTTTTATTTGACCCCCCAAGTTGTTTTTGCAAAAAAAAACATATATATCTATATATATATATATATACAGTGGGGCAAAAAAGTATTTAGTCAGCTACCAATTGTGCAAGTTCTCCCACTTAAAAAGATGAGAAAGGCCTGTAATTTTCATCATAGACACACATGACACACATGACACACATGACAGACAAAAATGAGAAGAAAAAATCCAGAAAATGACATTGTAGGATTTTTTAATTTTTTAAAATTTTACCCCCTTTCTCCCCAATTTTCGTGGTATCCAATCGCTAGTAATACTATCTTGTCTCATCGCTACAACTCCCGTACGGTCTCGGGAGAGACGAAGGTCGAGAAGCCATGCGTCCTCCGAAGCACAACCCAACCAAGCCGCACTGCTTTCTTACACACAGCGCACCTCCAACCCGGAAGCCAGCCGCACCAATGTGTCGGAGGAAAACACCGTGCACCTGGCGCCCTTGTTAGCGCACTGCCCACCCGCCCGCCACAGGAGTCGCGGAGCGCGATGAGACAAGGATATCCCTACGGCCAAACCCCCCTCCCTAACCCGGACGACGCTGGGCCAATTGTGCGTCGCCCACGGACCTCCCGGTCGCGCCAGCTGCCCAACCCAGGACTCTGGTGGCGCAGCTAGCGCTGCGATGGCAGTGCCCTAGACCACTGCGCCACCCGGAGGCCCCCACATTCTTTAAGAGGCTCCTCTGTCCTCCACTCTTACCTGTATTAAGGCACCTGTTTGAACTTGTTATCAGATATAAAAGACACCTGTCCACAACCTCAAACAGTCACACTCCAAACTCCACTATGGCCAAGACCAAAGAGCTGTCAAAGCGACACCATAGAAACAAAATTGTAGACCTGCACCAGGCGCGAAGACTGAATCTGCAATAGGTAAGCAGCTGGTTTGAAGAAAATCAACTGTGGAGCAATTATTAGGAAATGGAAGACATACAAAGACCACTGTAATCTCCCTCGATCTGGGGCTCCACGCCAAGATCTCACCCCGTGGGTCAAAATGATCACAAGAACGGTTGAGCAAAAATCCCAGAACCACACGGGGCGACTAGTGATGACCTGCAGAGAGCTGGACCAAATAACAAAGCCTACCATCAGTAACACACTACGCCGCCAGGACTCAAATCCTGCCCCAGTTTGCCAGACGTGTCCGCCCGCTTGCTAGAGAGCATTTGGATGATCCAGAAGAAGATTGGGAGAATGTCATATGGTCAGATGAAACCAAAATATAACTTTTTGGTAAAAACTCAACTCTTCGTGTTTGGAGGACAAAGAATGCTGAGTTGCATCCAAAGAACACCATACCTACTGTGAAGCATTGGGTGGAAACATCATGCTTTGGGGCTGGTTTTTCTGCAAAGGACCAGGACGACTGATCCGTGTAAAGGAAAGAATGAATGGGCCATGTATCGTGAGATTTTGAGTGAAAACCTCCTTCCATCAGCAAGGCATTGAAGATGAAACGTTGCTGGGTTCTTTCAGCATGACAATGATCCCAAACAACACCCCGGGCAACGAAGGAGTGGCTTCGTAAAAGCATTTCAAGGTCCTGGAGTGGCCTAGCCAGTCTCCAGATCTCAACCCTATAGAAAATCTTTGGAGGGAGTTGAAAGTCCGTGTTGCCCAGCAACAGCCCCAAAACATCACTGCTCTAGAGGAGATCTGCATGGAGGAATGGGCCAAAATACCAGCAACAGTGTGTGAAAACCTTGTGAAGACTTACAGAAAACGTTGACCTCTGTCATTGCCAACAAAGGGTATATAACAAAGTATTGAGATAAACTTTTGTTATTGACCAATACTTATTTCCACCATATTTGCCAAATAAATTCATTAAAAATCCTACAATGTGTATTTCTGGATTTTTTTTTCTCATTTTGTCTGTCATAGTTGAAGTACCTATGATAAAATTACAGGCCTCTCTCATCTTTTAAATGGGAGAACTTGCCACAATTGGTGGCTGACTAAATACTTTTTTGCCCCTGATATATAGGATATTTGAATTTCCATGTTGGATATAAAAGTTTGTAAAAACACTAGGAAATCAGCCTCATGTGATTTAATTTTGAAATTTAAGTATTCTCACGCATAATAGGAGAACACACTGATCGTATTCAAATGTAAGCAAGGTTTGAAATGATTATGCTTTAGTCAAATATGATATCTGTTTTGCTTCTTGCAGTCAAATTGCAGTCTACAAATGATTTGTAATTATGTTCCGTCCCCCCGACCATCACTCAAGAAAAAATCGTCATGAGGCCGAATCAAATCAATCAAATCAAGGTTATTTTATATACCCCTTCGATCAGTAATATCTAAAAAAAAAAAAAACAGCAACAATGCAGTGTGAGAAGCATGGTGGCTAGCAAAAACTCCCAAAAGGCCAAAACCGAAGGAAGAAACCGTAGAAGGAACAGGCTATGAGGGATGGCCAGTCCTCTTCTGGCTGTGCTGGGTGGAGATTATAACAGAACTATGCCAAGATGTTCAAAATGTTCATAATTGACAAGCATGGTCCAATAATAATCATGAATAATTTTCAGTTGGCTTTTCATAGCCGATCATCAAGAGTTGAAAAAAGCAGGTCCGGAGCAGGTGGCGGTTCCATAACCGCAGGCAGAACAGCTGAAACTGGAATAGCAGCAAGGCCAGGGTGACTGGGGACAGCAAGGGCCAATCAACTCCTTATTGGGTGCCTTCATAGCGAGTGATATCATCTGATTGGTTAAGCAGGCTTTATGAATCCACTGTTGTGGTGATATTCTGACTTTGGATGATTTCTCTCTTGGTTGATAMAAAGACTTTCCCCGGGAGAGAGCAGACTTACGATATGTGAACATATCTTTACCATGTTATGTTCACAGAACAGACTACTGTTCGGACTTACGTTGAGTTCAGGTGAACATCCCGTCGTCCCGATTAAACAAGTTCTCGAGTCTCAATTTAAGGAAGTTTTGCTTGTATAAAATGTCGGCCCTGTTTGGAAAAATAACGTCTTTCCCTCCATCTTTGAAGTAATCACTAATGCACCTGTAGTTGGGTAGGTACTGAATACGGTTGTGTCAGTGATTAGCTCAAAGAGGAAGGGAAGGTTGTGTTTTCTAAGTATTCTTGCAGGGTCAGGAKGTTACTTTTCAGGGGGCATTCTTTGAATTCTGTCATGATGACAAGGCAAGACATAGCTGGGTCAGGATGTCTCTGGGCTGGATCATGTATACGGTGTCCATATTAGGACCATCTCAGGATGTAAGCTGTATTGACAAAGCTAACGTGCATGTTCAAGATACACACACATTCTGTACAGATCTCCACATATCAACATGTATTCACAATACCTGGARTTTTTTWAAACTGTAAATCCTATATCTCAAACATGTACATCATCTCCAGCACGGAGAGGATGACCATGTAGTGTAACATGGGAGAAAAGCCTTGTGGTGTAGYGTAGTCACTAGCTGGCCATGCTACTGTAGAATGGACTAAAGTGCAGATAAGWMGATGTGGTTAAAGATGAGGTTAGGATGAAGAGTAAGGTTAGAGTCAATGGTTGGGATTGTATTTGTGGATAGCGAGCAGTGTGTATGAGATATGGACAATTTATGGTGTAGTATACCAAGGGTRTAAAGTCCTCTCTGTAGATGGCATTTTGTCCTATTTTCTTTTTGAGGTAGAGCGATTTGGTTGAAACCTACTTATTATGGAAATTGATTGTTAGATTATTTATAAAGAATGTTAATTGTTGTACCTGTAACTACCCCCCCGCCCCCTCCCCAACTAAATAAATAAGAAATAAAACAATTTGGTACAAAAAAATTCATTCATTGTTTAAGTATTTAAAGTGACTATCTGCAGTTCAAACAATAACAGAGCAGCAACCTCACCACTTTTGGTAAACAACTGAGGGATGGGGCTGGAGAAATGTAACCACTCTCAAATTCATAGACAGAACTATGGATGAGAGGGGATACCTAGTAAATTGTGCAACTAAATGCATTCACCCGAAATGTGTCTTTGGCATTTAACCCAACCCCTCTGAATCAGAGAGGTGCAGGGGCTGCCTCAATCAACATTGTTGGGGGTTAAATGCCTTGCTCAAGGGCAGAATTGCAGATTTTTTTCACCTTGCTCGCTTTGGGATTCGAAACAGCTGTCACGATCGTCTTCGGGTGAAAGAGAGGAGGACCAAGGCGCAGCGTGGTGAATGTTCATGATGTTGAATTGTAATGATTTATCCAACTGAACAGAACACTGACAAAATACAAAAAACAAAACGACGTGAACAGACCTGAACTTGACAACATAAAACATGAACGCACGAACAGGAACAAACGAACGAACGAAACGAAACGAAACAGTACCGTGTGGCGAACAAACACAGACACAGCAACAATCACCCACAAACAAACAGTGAGAACAGCCTACCTTAATATGGTTCTCAATCAGAGGAAAGTTGGCACGAGTGACAAGTCCAGATCCCAAAGGACTTCTATCCAACGTAGTAACCCTTATGGGGTCACTATAGAGGTTCAGAAGGACCCATTCTCCTTCGCCCAGACTCCATCCATGAAGTTACCTGCGGCTCCAGAGTCTACCAAGGTTGAAGAGAAAACTCGTGGTTGTCCCAGGAAAGGGTAACTGGAATGAGCAGGCGGGAGTTGGATGGATGGGAGGAGGTTATGTTTTCCCGTTACAGTCCTCCCAGGCCTGCACGGGAGAGTACGTTCCCTGGAGCCCGGGACACGTGGAGCGGAAATGGCCCGGTTTGCCGCAATTATAGACAGCGTCGCTCCCTCATCCGGCGGTCTCTCTCAGCCTGGGAGATGCGTCCAACCTGCATGGGTTCTGGGGGAGCCAGCGAGGATAAAGGTGGAGACTCGGAGCTGGAACCGATAGGAGCTAGGGTGAGCGGTCTGCGGTTGAGTTCTCTCTCTCTCAGACGCTGGGTCTATGCGTGAAGCCAACTTGATTAAGGGACTCGAGGTTGTCCGGTGGTTCCCGATGGCCAGTTCATCTTGGATGGTGTCAGAAAGACCCTTCAAAAACACACTGTGAGCGCCTCGTCGTTCCAGCCACTTGCTGCTGCCACAGTGCGGAACTGGATGGCATAGTCCGTCACGCTGCGCCGACCTTGGGGAGAGTCAGGAGCTGTTTGGCTGAGTCAGGGCCGTTGGTAGGACCTTGAAACACTCGTTTGAATTCTTCAGCAAAGGTAGAGTAGCTGGCACAGCAGGGACTTGGGCATCCCAAACAGCAGTAGCCCAGGCTAGGGCTTTTTTCCGACAGCAGGGTGATGATATATGCTATCTTGGACCGGTCGGTGGGAAACGACGATGGTTGCAGGCTCAAAGGAGAGAGAACATTGGGTGAAAAACCCCTTACAAACACTCGGATCCCTGAGAACCGTTGGGGAGGCGGTAGACGAGGTTCAGCCAGGGGTTAACTGCCAGGGGTACTTGAATCTGATGAACTGCGAGCAGAAGCGGTTGCCGGGGAAAGTCGATCCGAAAATCTGCTTATGGAAGGCAGCATCTCTGACAGAAGTTGAGAATGTCTAGCCATTAAGGCTCTTGCTGAACCAGAGCAGCTTGGTGGCGTTGGACAGTCCCCTCGTGGTGGGACAAGCATGGAAAAAAGATCTGGTACTGGCTGCCTCTGGGTTCATTATAATGGCTCGGTGTTCTGTGCAGGACCCGGTGCGAGAAACAGTCACTAATAATCGTCAAACCCAGAAGATGAGGCAGACACAGCAGTACTAGCGATAGTGGTTTAATAAAGAACAAAATCTCCAGGCAAAGAAACTAAAACCACAATGTCCAAAAATCAAGCCAAAAGGCACAAAAATGGAAATCCTCCAAAATACTAAAGAAACTCCACAAAGTGGTAAAAAACAGCAGGGAAAAACAAACCTCAAAAGACTACTCAAATAATACACAAAACTAAACCAGAGAACCTCTGGAAAAATCCAACAAGAGAAAAACACTGAATAAAACAAGGCTTGGGCTGGGGCGTGGTGCTAACTTACAAACACAGAGCAAGGAACTAAGGAACACACAGGGATTAAATACTAACAAGGGAATGACCTACAGGTGCAAACAATAATTGGAGCAAGAAAAACAAAAGGTACAAAAAAGGTGCAATGGGGACATCTAGTGACAAAAAACCCGAACAGTCTTGGCCAAAACCTGACACCTGGGCCAGACTACACTCTCAATCATAGGACCT